>NC_092273.1:22646571-22871571 GCF_036320965.1 Panulirus ornatus
GTTTGTTATGTATCCAGCCAGTAAACAAGTGGGTGTTTGTTATGTATCCAGCCAGTAAACAAGTGGGTGTTTGTTATGTATCCAGCCAGTAAACAAGTGGGTGTTTGTTATGTATCCAGCCAGTAAACAAGTGGGTGTTTGTTATATATCCAGCCAGTAAACAAGTGGGTGTTTGTTATGTATCCAGGCAGTAAACAAGTGGGTGTTTGTTATGTATCCAGCCAGTAAACAAGTGGGTGTTTGTTATATATCCAGCCAGTAAACAAGTGGGTGTTTGTTATGTATCCAGCCAGTAAACAAGTGGGTGTTTGTTATGTATCCAGCCAGTAAACAAGTGGGTGTTTATTATGTATCCAGCCAGTAATCAAGTGGGTGTTTGTTATGTATCCAGCCAGTAAACAAGTGGGTGTTTGTTATGTATCCAGCCAGTAAACAAGTGGGTGTTTGTTATGTATCCAGCCAGTAAACAAGTGGGTGTTTGTTATGTATCCAGCCAGTAAACAAGTGGGTGTTTGTTATGTATCCAGCCAGTAAACAAGTGGGTGTTTGTTATGTATCCAGCCAGTAAACAAGTGGGTGTTTGTTATGTATCCAGCCAGTAAACAAGTGGGTGTTTGTTATATATCCAGCCAGTAAACAAGTGGGTGTTTGTTATATATCCAGCCAGTAAACAAGTGGGTGTTTGTTATATATCCAGCCAGTAAACAAGTGGGTGTTTGTTATGTATCCAGCCAGTAAACAAGTTTGGCAAAGACGAAAGCGACCCTCCCTGCACCACCTCAGACACCAGACCTTCCCATAGTGACTCAGTGATCACCTCCCTAGTGGCTGGCGTGACCTTTGAACTTTACTGGGGGGGAGGGGGGAGAGTGAATGTCAAGGTTGGCTTCAACCCGTCCATATATTTAATGTAAGTTCGGGTCGTTAAGAAATCGCGAGGCCAATCCAGTGTCCATTTTTTGTTTTATTTTTTTTATTTTTTATTTTTTTGCCTGGTATGGTCGTGAAGTTGTGATGAGGAAGGAAGGAAGGAAGGAAGGAAGGCGTCCAGCCATGAAGGCCATCGGGTTCTGCTCCCTCACCACCCCACACCAACGACAAGACTGGATCCCAGAACCCGTCCCGGGCCTGGGACGGGTCCCAGAACCCGTCCCAGGCCTGGAGAGACACGAGAGCAGCTTGATGTAGTAGCAGACCCAGCCAGACCCGGTGTGCTGCTGGGACGTTACGTGACCTGGTCAAGCTTAGCATGATGACCCAGCCTTAGCTGAACACACACACACACACACACACACACACACACACACACACATGAACAGTGCCAAGCTGTCATGCAACTGTGTGGAGCCCTACGCGTATCTGCATCGACCCCTCATGGAATGGTTGCTACAGATAAAGTATCTATGTCGTATCTGAACAGGCAAGACCATTGTCAGACGCACCCTACACCTATTGTTCTAATTCCTAGAGTGCGAAAGCATCGATCACCAACGTGATTATTACCCCCCCCCCCCCCCACAACAGCCCCATGTATTGAGGCCTCATCCAGCAATGACCGTAAAAGTAAATGATAACGAGGAAAAATAACATTGCCTTACCTAACCCCAGTGGCTGGGCCCGACCTGCCTGGACCCCCGGTGGTTTGATTGATCGTACGTGACCAGCCAGACAACCACGGTGAACCCCTGACATATAAACTAGACTGATTAACGATCATCATTAATCAAACAGAGTCGCCACAGCTCTTGTGCACACGTGTAGTTTAACCTTTTCACACGTTGGTGTGCGAAGGTAGACATATTTCACACTTTGGTGCGCGAAAGTAGACGCAGTTCACACTCGGTGGACGAAAGTAGACGCAGTTCACACATTGGTGTGCGAAAGTAGACGCAGTTCACACATTGGTGTGCGAAAGTAGACGCAGTTCACACATTGGTGTGCGAAAGTAGACGCACTTCACACTCGGTGTACGAAAGTAGAGGCAGATCACACTGGAGGTTCTTGTCACTTTTAACTGCTTGTTGTGTTGAGCAGAGATGGGGCCTACGTGGCGTACCTCGTTCGAAATGTGGATTCCGGGTCTCCGTATACTAGGTTCAGGTACACACGTCTCTCTCTCTCTCTCTCTCTCTCTCTCTCTCTCTCTCTCTCTCTCTCTCTCTCTCTCTCTCTCTCTCTCTCGGCGTTACTCCACGTCAGAGCAGCGAGGGCTGGAAGTGGCAGCAGCCCAGAATTGAGGTAAAAAAAAAAAAGACAAAAGAAAAACGGGCTCGGGCCCAGCGAACATGTGTGACGGTACGCCTCCTCACAGGATTACAACCGAGACTTGGCACTGAAAATATATTGACTTCAGACTGTAATCCTGATGTCTGTCTTATTTCAGATGTTAGTAGGGGGGGTGGGAGGGTGTAGACTTTGTAGAAAACGCGCGATGGGACGTTTGCCTTTTGCACCTGTCTGGGATGTGTTCATGGGATGTTGAACATGAGTTGGTGGACTGAACATCCTTCCTCATGATAACCTCACGATGGTCATTTGGCCCTCATCACAGCCACCAGGGTCACGCGACCTGTCCTGGTCACGTTTGTAAACCCTCAACTCAATTATATTCATCACATCTCCTTCTGGTTCTCAAAAATAGTGTTATGATTTTAAGACAGCTCACCCTTTTGTGTTCTGTTTTTCAGTCGTTCGTATTATTAATTTAAAGGACTCCTAGTAATACAAATAGCTTTTTTTATATATATTATTAACACTAGTTATGTTTAGCTAGAACACAGACCATCCAGTTTGCATTGGTGTTGATTAAGGCGTAACATGTATGCTTATCACAGCCACATAAACCTCAACTGTCTTTTGGAACCAGAGATTAGATTTGGTAAGTGGACTACGATATCAAGGTTGATCTGCCTGTGTTGTGTGGTGACGTAGCTATGTTGGTTGCGCCCCACCAGCTTAACCTGTACAGTTTCTAAGCTGGCAGCTTACACGTGTTGAGATCTTTGGTTGTTCTGTTGCTCTGATCATTCGTCTCTTCGATGTATATCAACTGACTGTTATATTTCTCTCTTGTGTCTCCCCTGATGATGTGATTATTACACGAAAGTGCACTTGGGAACTTTTCGTGTTTCATTTTCCCCCGTGGACTCATAGGAATATCTTGATCACGCGCAAAATTGTGATCCTTTCCAATATATATATATATATATATATATATATATATATATATATATATATATATATATATATATATATATATATATCAAGAGGAAAGTGAAACACGATAAGTTCCCGAGTGCACTTTCGTGTAATGATCACATGGTCAGGGAAGATACAAGGATGACAGAAGACGTAGAACAGTCAGCTGATAACAAGGAAGAGACGTAGCTAAGACGCCCTTGGTAAACAAGTGTTACTGCATGGTGGTGTTCGGGTCTGGCATTATGCCTGTCATAAAATTTTATTGTGGACAGGAAAAGGAATTATTTATGAGTTTTGCCTCCGACATAGCTATGCAATTTATATAAACCTTCACTAATATTATTGTTGCAGTTATCTGTGTATTTACTAATAGAAGATTCAATGATATTTCTCGTGGTAAAGGAGTTACAGTTAATAACTGAATTATCGTTATTCCAATCAATACAATGGTCATAGTTCTTAACATTATAAAACAAAGCATTTGACTCTTCTCCTGTTCTTAATACTATATTTCAGTTGCTTAAGTCTATCATAGGAATTATATATATATATATATATATATATATATATATATATATATATATATATATATATATATATATATATATATATATATTTCTTTTTTTTCTTTCATACTATTCGCCATTTCCCGCATTAGCGAGGTAGCGTTGAGAACAGAGTACTGGGCCATTGAGGGAATATCCTCACCTGGGCCCCTTCTCTGTTCCCTCTTTTGGAAAATTAAAAAAAAAAGTGAGAGGGGAGGATTTCCAGCCCCCCGCTCCCTCCCCTTTTAGTCGCCTTCTACGACACGCAGGGAATACGTGGGAAGTATTCTTTCTCCCCTATCCCCAGGGATAATATATATATATATATATATATATATATATATATATATATATATATATATATATGAATATGGATGTTACCTTGATGTGTAAGGCTAAGATGGAGCGTTGGGCTGGGAGACCTGCAAAAAGTAGTCAAGGTGGGTAACAAGCCATCCTTTAAGCCTGGCTGGACTCGGCCGGTTTTCCCAAGTTCAATAGGCTGGAGTGACCCCGGCGAACACTTGTATACGTTGGCGAGAGTATACAATATATATATATATATATATATATATATATATATATATATATATATATATATATATATATATATATATATATACTCTCACATGTGGCAGGTGGCTTCATCCATAGTGACCTTATCACTGTATTGTGTCCTTATGTCCTGGCGCTGGCTTGTAAACATGTATACACCCACACACCCACGCCAGTGAGGCGCGCGCTAATTTATAACAACCATTTGGTCGTTCGTCTTGTGGTGACACCTGCCTCTGGACGGGTAATATATACCAGCACCATCTGACGCTGGGTAGCCTCCCACAGCTACCACCTGACCGTGGATAGCCCACCAGCACCACCTGTCCATGGGTACTTCACTAGCACCACCTAAACGTGGGTAGCCACGTGAACGCCACCTGGCCATAGGTAGGTACCATAGGTACCACCTGACCATGGGTAGCGCAACACCATCTCACCATGGGTAGCCCGCCAGCACCACCTGAACATGGGTAGTTCATCAGAACTGCCTGATCATGGGTAGCCCACTAGCCCCACCTGCCCATCGACTAGCACACCAGCACCACCTGACCATAGGTAGCCCACCAGCACCACCTGACCATGGGTAGTCCACCAGCACCACCTGACCATGGGTAGCCCACCAGCACCACCTGACCATGGGTAGTCCACCAGCACCACCTGACCATGGAGAAACCACCAGCACCAACTTACCATGATTAGCCCACCAGTACCACCTGACCACGGAGAACTCATTAGCACTACCTGACCAAGGGTAGCTCACCAGCACCACCTGAACATGGGTAGTTCATCAGAACTGCCTGATCATGGGTAACCCACTAGCACCACCCGACCATCGACTAGCACACCAGCACCACCTGACCATGAGTAGCCCACTAAAACCGCCTGACCAAGGATAGCCCACCAGCACCTCCTTACCATGGGTAGCCCACCAGCACCACCTTACCATGGAAGGCTCAATAACACCAGCTCACAACAGATAACTAACCATCACCACCTAACCATGGGTAGCCCACCAGCACCACCTGACCATGAGCACCCCACCAACACGAGCTGACCATGTGTAGATCAGTAGCACCACCTGACCATGGATAGCCCACCATCACATAACCATGGACAGCACACCACCCGACCATGGGTAGCCCAGCAACACCACCCGACCATGTGTAGATCACCAGTACCACCTGACCATGGATAACCCACCAGCACCACTTGACCATGGGTAGCCCACCCACACCACCTGACCACGGATAGTCCAACAGCACCACCTAACCTTGGATAGCTCAGCAACATCACTTAACCATGGGTGGTTCATCACCTGACCAAGGATAGCCCACCAGCACCGCCTGACCATGGGTAGATCACCAGCACCACCTAACCATGGATACCCCATCAGCACCACTGGAACACATAACACATCAAGACTACCCGACCATGGATAGCACACCACCACCTGACCATGGATAGCCCAGCAACACCACCTGACCATGTGTATATCAGCACCACTTGGCCCTGGGTAGCATACCAACACCACCTGACCATGTGTGGATCACCAGCATCGCCTAATCATGGATAACCCACCTGCACCACCTGACCATGGATAGCCCACCAGCGCCACCTGACCATCGGTAGATCATCAGCACCACCTAACCATGGATAGCCCAGAAGGGCCATCTAACCATGGATAGCCCATAAGCACCACCTGACCATGGGTAGCCCAGCAACACCTGACCATGTGTAGATCACCAGAACCACCTGACCATGGATAGCCCACCCCTATCACCTGACCATAGATAGCCCCACCACCTGACCATAGATATCCCACCAGTACCAACTGCCCCTGGGTAGCCCACAAGCACCACGTAACCATGGGTAGCCTAACAGCAACACCTGACCATGGAAGGCCCAATAGCACTATGAGTAACCCACCAACACCACATAACCATGTGTAGCCCACCAGCATGACCTCACCATGTGTAGATCACCTGACCATGGATAGCCCATTATCACCACCTGACCATGCATAGCACACCACCACCTGACCATGGGTAGCTCAGCAACACCACCTGACCATGTGTAGATCACCAGCACCGCCTGACCATGGATAACCCACCAGCACCACCTGCCCATGGGTAACCAACCAACACACCTCCATGTGAAGATCACCTGCACCACCTGACCATGGATAGCCCATCAATACCACCCTAACATAGGTAGCCCACTAGCTGCACCTGACCATGGATAGCACACCAGCAGCACCTGACCATGGACAGCTCACTAGCACCACCTGATAATGGGTAGTTCACCAGCAGCACCTGACCATGCATAGCCCACGAGCACCACCTGACCATGGATAAACCCCAAACACACTCCTTACCACAGGTAGCCCACCAGCACCACCTGCCCATGTTTAGCCCACAAGCACCATCTGACCATGGGTAGCCCATCACCACCTGACCATGGATAACCCACAAGCATCACGTGACTATGGTTATCCCACAAGGACTACCTGACCATTGGTTGCCCACCATCATCACCTGACCATGGGTAGTTCACCAGCACCCCCGACTAAGGATGGCCCACCAGCACCATCTTACAATAGGTAGCTAACCAGCACCACCTGGCCATGGAATGCGCACCAGCTCCACCTGACCATGGGTAGCCCACCAACATCACCTGAACATGTGTAGATCACCAGCACCACCTGACCATGGGTAGCCTACCTGCACCACCTGACCAAGGATAGCCCACCTGTACCTCCTGACCATATGTAGATCACCTGCACCACCTGACCATGGATAGCCTATTAGCACCTCTTGACCATGGGTAGCTCACCAGCACCACCTGACCATGGATAGCCCATTAGCACCACCTTACCATAGGTAGTTCACCAGCTTCCCCTGACCATGGGTAGCCCATCAGCCCACCAACACCACCTGACCATGTGTACATCACCAGCACCACGTGACTATGGATAGCTCACCAGCACCACCTGACCATACATAGCCCTCCAACACCACCTGACCATGTGTACATCACCAGCACCACGTGACTATGGATAGCTCACCAGCACCACCTGACCATACATAGCCCTCCAACACCACCTGACCATGTGTACATCACCAGCACCACGTGACTATAGATAGCTCACCAGCACCACCTGACCATGGATAGCCCACCAGCACCACCTGACCATAGATAGCCCTCCAACACCACCTGACCATGTGTACATCACCAGCACCACGTGACTATGGATAGCTCACCAGCACCACCTGACCATACATAGCCCTCCAACACCACCTGACCATGTGTACATCACCAGCACCACGTGACTATAGATAGCTCACCAGCACCACCTGACCATGGATAGCCCACCAGCACCACCTGACCATAGATAGCCCTCCAACACCACCTGACCATGTGTACATCACCAGCACCACGTGACTATGGATAGCTCACCAGCACCACCTGACCATGGATAGCCCACCAGCACCACCTGACCATAGATAGCCCTCCAACACCACCTGACCATGTGTACATCACCAGCACCACCTGACCATACATAGCCCTCCAACACCACCTGACCATGTGTACATCACCAGCACCACGTGACTATGGATAGCTCACCAGCACCACCTGACTATACATAGCCCTCCAACACCACCTGACCATGTGTACATCACCAGCACCACGTGACTATAGATAGCTCACCAGCACCACCTGACCATGGATAGCCCACCAGCACCACCTGACCATAGATAGCCCTCCAACACCACCTGACCATGTGTACATCACCAGCACCACGTGACTATGGATAGCTCACCAGCACCACCTGACCATGGATAGCCCACCAGCACCACCTGACCTTAGATAGCCCTCCAACACCACCTGACCATGTGTACATCACCAGCACCACGTGACTATGGATAGCTCACCAGCACCACCTGACCATGGATAGCCCACCAGCACCACCTGACCATGTGTACATCACCAGCACCACGTGACTATGGATAGCTCACCAGCACCACCTGACCATGGATAGCCCACCAGCACCACCTGACCATAGATAGCCCACCAACACCACCTGACCATGTGTACATCACCAGCACCACGTGACTATGGATAGCTCACCAGCACCACCTGACCATGGATAGCCCACCAGCACCACCTGACCATGTGTACATCACCAGCACCACGTGACTATGGATAGCTCACCAGCACCACCTGACCATGGATAGCCCACCAGCACCACCTGACCATAGATAGCCCACCAACACCACCTGACCATGTGTACATCACCAGCACCACGTGACTATGGATAGCTCACCAGCACCACCTGACCATGGATAGCCCACCAGCACCACCTGACCATAGATAGCCCACCAACACCACCTGACCTTGTGTAGATCAGCATAACATGACCATGGATAGCCCACCAGCATAACCTGACCATGGGTAGCCCAGAAACACCACCTGATCATGGGTAGCCCACCACCACCTAACCTTGGATAGTTAACAAACATCACCTAACCATGGATAGCCCACCATAACCACCTAACCATGGTGAAGCCAAGCACCACTTAACCAATGGTAATTCCTCAGCATCAGCTGACCATGGATAACCCAGCAGCAGCACTTGACCATGGATAGGCCATCAGCACCACCGGATCGTGGTTAGCCCAGCAGCACCACCTAGCTATAGGTCGCCCAACAGCACCACCTGACCATGGATAGCCCAGCAGCACCAGCTGAACATGAATACCCCCCCAGCACCAACTGAACGTGGCTAGCCCACCAGCACTACCTCACCATGGGTAGGCCACCAACACCACCTAACCCTGTGTAGATCAGCATGACCTCACCATGGACAACCCACCATTTCCACCTGACCATGGGTAGCCCACCAACACCACTTGACCATGTGTAGATTACTAGCACCAGTGACTATGTATATCATAATGGCCCACCAGCACCACCTGACCATGGATAGCCCAATAGCTCCACCTTAACATATGGAGCCCACCAGCTGCACCTGACCATGGGTTGCCCATCAGCACCACCTGACTATGGGTAGCCCATCAACACCACCTAGCCATGGATAGCGAACTATTACCACCTGACCATGTGTAGATCACTAGCACCACGTGACTATGGATAGTCCACCAGCACCACCTGACCATGGATAGCCTTCTAGCTCTACCTTACCATAGGGCGCCCACCAGCTGCACCTAACCAGAAGTACCCCATCAGCACCTGACCATGGGTAGCCCATCAGCACCACCTAACCTTGGATAATTCACAAGCATCACCTAACCATGGATAGACCTCCATAACCACCCGACCATGGTTATCCACCAACGCCACCTGACCGTAGGTAGCCCGCCAACACCTGGCCCTGTGTATATCAGCATAACCTGACCATGGATAGCCCACCAGCACCACCTGACCATGGGCAGCCCACCACCACCACCTGACCATGGATAGTTCACAAACATCAGCTAAGCAATGGTAAGTCATCAGCATCACCTGACCATGGATAGCCCAGCAGCATCACCTGACCATGGATAGCCCAAGAGTACCACCTGACTATAGGTAGCCCAACAGCACCACCTTACCATGGATAGCCCACCAGCACCACCTGACCAAGAATAGCCCGCCATTACCACCTGACCATGAGTAGCCCACCAACACCACCTGACCGTGTGTAGATCACCATAATCTGAGCATGGATAGCCCACCATTACCACCTGACCATGGGTAGCCCACCAACACCACCTGACCCTGTGTAGATCGGCATCACTTGACCATGGATAGCCCACCATTACCACCTGACCATGGATAGCCCACCAGCACCACCTGACCATGGATAGCCCACCATTACCACCTGACCATGGATAGCCCACCAGCACCACCTGACCATGGATAGCCCATTACCACTTGACCATGGATAGCTCACCAACACCACCTGACCCTGTATAGATCAGCACCATCTGACCATGGATAGCTCACCATTACCACCTGACCATGGATAGCCCACCAGCACCACCTGACCATGGATAGCCCACCATTACCTGACCATGGGTAGCCAACCAACACCACCTGACCATGGTTGGCCCACCAGCACCACCTGACCATGGGTAGCTCATCGGAACCACCCGACCATGGGTAGCTCATCGGCACCACCCTACCATGGGTAGCCCACAAGTACCACTTAACCATTGACAGCCCACTTGCACCATCTGCCCATGGATAGCTCACCACACCTCCTGACCGTGGGTAGTCCACCAGCCCACCTGACCATGGGTAGTCCACCAGCACACCTGACCATGGGTAGCCCACAAGCACCGCTTAACCATAGATAACTCAACAGCATCACCTGACCATGGGTAGACCACCAGCACACCTTACCATGGGTAGTCCAAAAGCATCATCTAACCATGAGTAGCCCACCATCACCATTTGACTACGAGGAGTCCACAATCACCGCCTGACCATGGGTAGTCCACCAGGAACTCCTGACCATGGGTAGTCCACTGGCATCACCTGACTGTGGGTAGCCCACTATCACCACCTAAACATGTAGCCATGGGTAGCTTGTTTATTGTTTTTCATCTGAGAAGGCACGTTCAGCTGAGGCCCCGATCAAGGTCATCCCATTAACGTTATATATATATATATATATATATATATATATATATATATATATATATATATATATATATATATATATATATATTTTTTTTTTTTTTTTTTTTTTTGCTTTGTCGCTGTCTCCCGCGTTTGCGAGGTAGCGCAAGGAAACAGACGAAAGAAATGGCCCAACCCACCCCCATACACATGTATATACATACGTCCACACACGCAAATATACATACCTACACAGCTTTCCATGGTTTACCCCAGACGCCTCACATGCCTTGATTCAATCCACTGACAGCACGTCAACCCCGGTATACCACATCGCTCCAATTCACTCTATTCCTTGCCCTCCTTTCACCCTCCTGCATGTTCAGGCCCCGATCACACAAAATCTTTTTCACTCCATCTTTCCACCTCCAATTTGGTCTCTCTCTTCTCCTCGTTCCCTCCACCTCCGACACATATATTCTCTTGGTCAATCTTTCCTCACTCATTCTCTCCATGTGCCCGAACCATTTCAAAACACCCTCTTCTGCTCTCTCAACCACGCTCTTTTTATTTCCACACATCTCTCTTACCCTTATGTTACTTACTCGATCAAACCACCTCACACCACATATTGTCCTCAAACATCTCATTTCCAGTACATCCATCCTCCTGCACACAACTCTATCCATAGCCCACGTCTCGCAACCATACAACATTGTTGGAACCACTATTCCTTCAAACATACCCATTTTTGCTTTCAGAGATAATGTTCTCGACTTCCACACATTCTTCAAGGCTCCCAGAATTTTCGCCCCCTCCCCCACCCTATGATCCACTTCCGCTTCCATGGTTCCATCCGCTGCCAGATCCACTCCCAGATATCTAAAACACTTTACTTCCTCCAGTTTTTCTCCATTCAAACTTACCTTCCAATTGACTTGACCCTCAACCCTACTGTACCTAATAACCTTGCTCTTATTCACATTTACTCTTAACTTTCTCCTTTCACACACTTTACCGAACTCAGTCACCAGCTTCTGCAGTTTCTCACATGAATCAGCCACCAGCGCTGTATCATCAGCGAACAACAACTGACTCACTTCCCAAGCTCTCTCATCCCCAACAGACTTCATACTTGCCCCTCTTTCCAAAACTCTTGCATTCACCTCCCTAACAACCCCATCCATAAAAAAATTAAACAACTATGGAGACATCACACACCCCTGCCGCAAACCTACATATATATATATATATATACATATATATATTGTGTTGGAAATGAGATGTTTGAGGACAATATGTGGTGTGAGGTGGTTTGATCGAGTAAGTAATGTAAGGGTAAGAGAGATGTGTGGTAATAAAAAGAGTGTGGTTGAGAGAGCAGAAGAGGGTGTGTTGAAATGGTTTGGTCACATGAAGAAAATGAGTGAGGAAAGATTGACCAAGAGGATGTATGTGTCAGAGGTGGAGGGAACGAGGAGAAGTGGGAGACCAAATTGGAGGTGGAAGGATGGAGTGAAAAGGATTTTGAGCGATCGGGGCCTGAACATGCAGGAGGGTGAAAGGCGTGCAAGGAATAGAGTGAATTGGAACCATGTGGTATACCGGGGTCGACGTGCTGTCAATGGATTGAACCAGGGCATGTGAAGCGTCGAGGGTAAACCATGGAAAGTTTTGTGGGGCCTGGGTGTGGAAAGGAAGCTGTGGTTTCGGTGCATTATACATGACAGCTAGAGACTGAGTGTGAACGAATGTGGCCTTTGTTGTCTTTTCCTAGCGCTACCTCGCGCACGTGAAGGGGGGAGGGGTTGTCATTTCATGTGTGGCTGGGTGGCGACGGGAATGAATAAAGGCTGCAAGTATGAATTAAGTACATTTTGGATATATGTATATGTCTGTCTGTATATATATGTATACGTTGAAATGTATAGGTATGTCTATGTGCATGTGTGGACGTGTATGTATATACATGTGTATATGGGTGGGTTGGGCCATTCTTTCGTCTGTTTCCTTGCGCTACCTCGCTAACGCGGGAGATAGTGACAAAGTATAATTAAATATATATATATATATATATATATATATATATATATATATATTTTTTTTTTTTTTATACTTTGTCGCTGTCTCCCGCGTTTGCGAGGTAGCGCAAGGAAACAGACGAAAGAAATGGCCCAACCCCCCCCCCCCCATACACTTGCATATACACACGTCCACACACGCAAATACACATACCTACACAGCTTTCCATGGTTTACCCCAGACGCTTCACATGCCTTGATTCAATCCACTGACAGCACGTCAACCCCGGTATACCACATCGCTCCAATTCACTCTATTCCTTGCCCTCCTTTCACCCTCCTGCATGTTCAGGCCCCGATCACACAAATTCTTTTTCACTCCATCTTTCCACCTCCAATTTGGTCTCCCTCTTCTCCTTGCTCCCTCCACCTCCGACACATATATCCTCTTGGTCAATCTTTCCTCACTCATCCTCTCCATATGCCCAAACCACTTCAAAACACCCTCTTCTGCTCTCTCAACCACGCTCTTTTTATTTCCACACATCTCTTTTACCCTTACGTTACTCACTCGATCAAACCACCTCACACCACACATTGTCCTCAAACATCTCATTTCCAGCACATCCATCCTCCTGCGCACAACTCTATCCATAGCCCACGCCTCGCAACCATACAACATTGTTGGAACCACTATTCCTTCAAACATACCCATTTTTGCTTTCCGAGATAATGTTCTCGACTTCCACACATTCTTCAAGGCTCCCAGAATTTTCGCCCCCTCCCCCACCCTATGATCCACTTCCGCTTTCATGGTTCCATCCGCTGCCAGATCCACTCCCAGATATCTAAAACACTTCACTTCCTCCAGTTTTTCTCCATTCAAACTCACCTCCCAATTGACTTGACCCTCAACCCTACTGTACCTAATAACCTTGCTCTTATTCACATTTACTCTTAACTTTCTTCTTCCACACACTTTACCAAACTCAGTCACCAGCTTCTGCAGTTTCTCACATGAATCAGCCACCAGCGCTGTATCATCAGCGAACAACAACTGACTCACTTCCCAAGCTCTCTCATCCCCAACAGACTTCATACTTGCCCCTCTTTCCAAAACTCTTGCATTTACCTCCCTAACAACCCCATCCATAAACAAATTAAACAACCATGGAGACATCACACACCCCTGCCGCAAACCTACATTCACTGAGAACCAATCACTTTCCTCTCTTCCTACACGTACACATGCCTTACATCCTCGATAAAAACTTTTCACTGCTTCTAACAACTTTCCTCCCACACCATATATTCTTAATACCTTCCACAGAGCATCTCTATCAACTCTATCATATGCCTTCTCCAGATCCATAAATGCTACATACAAATCCATTTGCTTTTCTAAGTATTTCTCACATACATTCTTCAAAGCAAACACCTGATCCACACATCCTCTACCACTTCTGAAACCATATATATATATATATATATATATATGTGTGTGTGTGTCGGAGGTGGAGGGAACGAGGAGAAGAGGGAGACCAAATTGGAGGTGGAAAGATGGAGTGAAAAAGATTTTGTGTGATCGGGGCCTGAACATGCAGGAGGGTGAAAGGAGGGCAAGGAATAGAGTGAATTGGAGCGATGTGGTATACCGGGGTTGACGTGCTGTCAGTGGATTGAATCAAGGCATGTGAAGCGTCTGGGGTAAACCATGGAAAGCTGTGTAGGTATGTATATTTGCGTGTGTGGACGTATGTATATACATGTGTATGGGGGGGGGGGGGGTTGGGCCATTTCTTTCGTCTGTTTCCTTGCGCTACCTCGCAAACGCGGGAGACAGCGACAAAGTATAATAAAAAAAAAATATATAATATATATATATATATATATATATATATATATATATATATATATATATATATATATATATATATATATATATATCCTAGCCTAAGCCAAGTACCCATTTTATCAAGCAACCCCTAGGGATGGATGAACAGCTGAGTTGACTGTGGACCGACTGCCGGAACCAGGATTCGAACTTGTGCGCTCGACCTGGCGGCGCGTGAATGTGTCTTGGTCAGGCACGCTAACCGATAAACTACAGGAGTCCACATCGCCACTTGTTCCTGGATAGTCCAGCACGACCTGACTATGGGGTAGCCCCACCAACACCACCTGACTATGGGGTAGCCCCACCAACACCACCTGACTATGGGGTAGCCCCACCAACACCACCTGACTATGGGGTAGCCCCACCAACACCACCTGACACTGGGTGCCCCACCAACACCACCTGACTATGGGGTAGCCCCACCAACACCACCAGGCACTGGGTGCCCCACCAACACCACCTGACTATGGGGTAGCCCCACCAACACCACCTGACTATGGGGTAGCCCCCTCAACACCACCTGACTATGGGGTAGCCCCACCAACACCACCTGACTATGGGGTAGCCCCACCAACACCACCTGACTATGGGGTAGCCCCACCAACACCACCTGACTATGGGGTAGCCCCCTCAACACCACCTGACTATGGGGTAGCCCCACCAACACCACCTGACTATGGGGTAGCCCCCTCAACACCACCTGACTATGGGGTAGCCCCACCAACACCACCTGGCACTGGGTGCACCACCAACACCACCTGACTATGGGGTAGCCCCACCAACACCACCTGGCACTGGGTGCCCCACCAACACCACCTGACTATGGGGTAGCCCCACCAACACCACCTGGCTATGGGGTAACCCCACCAACACCACCTGGCACTGGGTGCCCCACCAACACCACCTTACTATGGGGTAGCCCCACCAACACCACCTGGCACTGGGTGCCCCACCAACACCACCTGACTATGGGGTAGCCCCACCAACACCACCTGACTATGGGGTAGCCCCCACCAACACCACCTGGCACCGGGTGCCCCACCAACACCACCTGACACTGGGTGCCCCACCAACACCACCTGCCTATGGGGTAGCCCCACCAACACCACCTGACTATGGGGTAGCCCCACCAACACCACCTGGCACTGGGTGCCCCACCAACACCACCTGGCACTGGGTGCCCCACCAACACCACCTGACTATGGGGTAGCCCCACCAACACCACCTGACTATGGGGTAGCCCCCACCAACACCACCTGACTATGGGGTAGCCCCACCAACACCACCTGGCACTGGGTGCCCCCCAGTTACACTACCTGTGGGTAACCCACCGGCACTATCTGAACATGGACGGCTCACCAACACCACCTGACCATGGGTAGTCCACCCGCACCACCTGACGACCATGGTTAGCTCACCAACACCACCGGATCATCATTGAATCAAATACCGCGAGTAGCCAGACTTGCTTGAACAATGGCATTCATTCTTTCTCAGCCCAAGAACTCAGAGAATCTGAAAGTCGTGGTGGCTTCTGCACTCAGCTGTCAGGCAGAACATGCACGCGACCCAAACCTGATCAGGCTATGAAATACAATATCCACTTGGTACACTTCGACTGAACACTTTTGAACAGGATCCCGGAATGTCATGTCATATTTTCCTAGTACCTAAAAATGTCATAGGGACGAACATATTGCTGTTCACTCAGGCCTTTACACACAGCTGTACAACTCATGAGCATCCCTGGGTATGATGATCTGGCCTTTAGATTTGACCCTTAAAGGTCAGGTCATACGCCGGCCATCATATCTAAGCCTATTAAGGGCGTCAGATCTTGTTCTAAGGACTGACAACACTGTACAATATCATTGTTCTTTTCCTTGTTAACATTGTTTACTTCATCACACTGACACCAGGATACACGTGACTGCATGGCCTGTGTTTCTGACAATTTTTCTCTCTTTTTTCAGGTATTGTGAGAGGTTCTTTGACACTCGGCTGTCACACACCACAACCACTCCATTACTGAGTCTTGGGCGAAGTATTGAGGTACGTTTCTTATTATTTCTTCGTGTTATTACGCACCACAAGTTTCACTCACGCCCGCACTGTATACTCCCACAGGTGTGCAGGTGCCTCACTCACACGGGACCAGGCAGGTGGGACGAGGTGCCACAGGTGTAAGCCCTGTGAGCTGTGCTCAGATACTACTACCCGCCACTTGCTTCCCCCACTGCCGAGTGAGTGAGTCTCATGTGCAAGTTTTTATTCCCCCACTACAGCTCCCGGCCTTCAAGGTCGACGTTACGAGAAGGGTGTGGGTAGGGAGGGCATTGTGTAAACTGGAGGGGTTGGCGTGGCGGATGGATGGGGGGTTAAGGGAAGTATTTCTTTGTGTTGGTGAACCATTGTTGTGGAGGTTAACTTGGTGCTACCAATGTGATGAGTGTCATTCATCTCCACAGGCCTGAACTGTGAGGCTGGGTGTTGCTAGTTTCATGGGATGACATTTAGGAATGTATGTACTTCTGTCATCACTCTGATTATTTTTAGACTATGGGAAGAGAGTTTTACATTCGTGGGGCCCCTGTTCTTGTCTAACAGTTAGGAGTAAAGTTTCAATGTTTTGTTGAGTCCAGAGAATGTGGCGGCATGCACAGAGCATCATCATAAGGTTGGAGGGGGCAGTGGATGTGGACCAGGTTTTTGTTATAAAGAATATGATTGAGAAGTAGAGAAACAGAAGGACCTGTATGTAGCATTGTGTTTCTGGAAAAAGCATATGATAAGAGTTACAGAGAAACACTATGAAAGGTTAGTTAGGGAAAGGTAATGTTGTTATGTTCCCCTGGCAAAGGCCTTTTGTTATACAATAGATGCTATGGGTAAAGGGAAAGTTGCTGAATGCAATGAGGATATTATACCTGAGAGTAAGGCATGTGCACAAGTAGGAAGGGAGGAGGGTGAGTGGTTCCAAGTGAAGGTGGGTCTGCTTCAAGGAAAGTCATCGATGTCATTGTCGCTTTATAAACTTCTTTAACAAAGTGATGAGAAAGTTAAATATGTGGGTCTTGGTGAGATGTTATACTTGGATTAGGAGATGGGGATGTGAGAGATTACCAGTTGCTATATATGATAACTAGATTCTTATTCTGGACTCCATATAGAAACTCTAGACTCTGGAGGAAAAAGTGTAAAAGAAGAAATATGAAGGTTAATATGAACAAAGGTAAAGGAATGAGGTGCAGCAGGAAGACTAGACAGGACTGTTTGAATGTGAAATTAATTGGAAAAGACAGGGAGGAAGTGGAGTGTTGCATGTACCAGCAGGTACACAGTTAATAAACTTGGTAGCAGGTTGAGCCATTGGGGTTGATGTGAATCATTAAGCATGTGTATAGAGGAGTGTAAGGAAAAAGAGGTCATTGTCTGTAGTGGCAAGGATGGGAATATTCAAAGATGTAATAGTTCCAGCAGTGTTGTGAGGATGAGTCTTAAGCCTAGGATGCAAAGGATAGGATAAGGGTGGGTGTGCTGTAAATTAAATTTCTCCAGAAAGTTTGATTGTGTAAAGAATGATGGTAGCAGATAAAGTTGTGGTAGAGAGTTGGTTGTGTAAGGAACGATGGTAGCAGAGAAAGGTGTGGTAGAAAGTGTAGTCTATGTGTTGAATGTGTTGAAATGGTTCGGAGAAATGGAGTGCATGTGTAAGGGAAGAATGTTACAAAGGATGTATGTGGTAAAGGCAGAGAGAACATGGGAAGGGGTTTGACCAAGGAGACTTTGGGGTACTGAGCACTGAAGTGTGCATTGGAAAGAACGAACTGTCAGTGAGATGAATCAGGGAATATGAAGTGATCATGGTAAACCATAGAATAGTATATGGGGCTTGGCTGTTGATGTTAAGCTATGGTTTCACTACATGATATATAACAGCTTGAGAGTGGATGTATGCTAATGAGGCATTTTTTCATCTGGCCTCCATACCCTCCCTGCTGAAGGCAGGAACGGTGATCAGGTATTATTGAAAATTAGTCCATCTACCTATATCTGTCTCACTCTGTTGGGGTTTCCTCGAGCTTGGAGAGGCTAGGCGAGTTTAGCTAAGTAAATGTTGGGCTTGCTGATCTGAGGAAGTAAGATCATTTGAGGGAGGACTTGATTGTGAGAAAGAAGCATGATACTTAGAAACGGGATGTCATAGTTAAGAAGGGAAGCAAGTTGCGACTTTAAAGGAGTGTGTAGGATGAGTGTTGCACACTGCATTAGGAGCTAGAGGAAAATGGTAAACTCACCCCTACGATGCTGGACATGAAGGTTGAGGAGAATTTTGAATGATAGTGACAGTAGGGGTAGGAATACATATAGGGCCTTTTGTAACAGAGATGGAAAAGTAGAATGAGGGTTTGTTTTTCTGGTGCTAGGGTGGGACATATCATAGACAGAATGCATGACATTTTGTCTGGTAATGGGAACAAGCCTATCATTTGCACCATTGCTTGAGGCAGGCAATGACACTGAAATACTAGGAGTGAGGAATTGTTAGGTAGTTATAAAGATAGCTATAGACAGTTTTAAGAAGAGGGGGAGTGATCCCAGTATTATGTGGTACTCTGCCTTGTAAAGGATGTGGAAGTGAATGGTTATCCAGAGTAGTGGGTGTAAATTATCATCTTAATAATACTATTTAGACAAAGAGGTGCCAATTATCAGAAATTGGGATATTTTTTATGTGCAGACTCTTGTGTATGCAAGGGAAGAGGTCCACTCATTTAGGGCAGGTGTGTTGGCTTTGGAAGAGTCAGTAGAGAGGGTTGTAGCCATCAGTCACTCTAAACAGCTAGAAGATAGTGGTATGGAATCAAGGAAGCTAGAAGATAGTGGTATGGGATCAAGGAAGAGGTATGGTGCATAAGCTTTTTTCATAGTATTTGACTTTGGAAAATCAAGAGAAGTGTTTGAGCTGATAGGGAACATGGCAAGCTAAGTCACATTGAAGTCAAAGACCAAATGCAGGTAGGTAAGGAACATGGAAGAGTGGGGCAGCTAGTGGCCACTTCCCAGGTAGTAGGGTGTGCCTCAGAGGGAGAGGCAAGGAATAAGGCAGTGAGGGATGATAGTGGGATAGATCAACTTGTGCAGGATAGAAATGAGGCTGGTAGGAGAAAAGGCTGAATATGGCAGCTCGGGGTCACTTCTCAGGTAGAAGCATGGAACAAAGCAAGTAGCATAACATGGAAGGAGAGGTCATTTCAAAGTTCTGGTAGACGGGACCCCTGTTCCCACTCCTGCACGCACAGCCATGACAAAAAGTCTCAGAATATTTTATGATAATGCACAGAGCATATGTCATAAATCTTCAGAGTTAGAGACAATTGCTTTGGAAGAAAATTATATGATTGGTACTTTGGAATCTTGGTTAGCTATTAAGAATAGAAGTTTCCTTGATGATTATGAAATTCCTGGGTGAACTTTTTTTAGGAGTGACAGGTTAAATAAAGGTGGTGGTGTCTTGCTCTTTGTTAAAGTTCATCTTAATCTTGTGCCAAAAAATGTTATTGCTGTCAATAAAATCAACTACATTTATGTTGAAATTAAAAATAAGCCATGTAAGAAAATAACATTAGGATTAGAGGATAGGCCCCAGCACATACATCCAAGGTAAACAAAAGCTTTTTATAATCAGTTAAAAGAAATTTGTAATGAACAAGATTTTATCATATTTGGAGATTTTAACACTGGTCTATAACTGGAGAGAATCCCTTTCCAGTAGCATGGGCTCTACCTGAATTTGCTTGATAGTGCCCACACACAGTCAGTTGAGAAATCTACTTGTGATGAGAATGTTAAATTTAGCTCTAGCTACAAATGATGATCTCATTCATAATATTGAAGTGGGAGAACAGTTTGGTAAGGGTGATCATTAGTAAAGCACTTTTGAGGTAACTTTCAGATTTTACCAGATTTTAGACTTACAAATTTCATTGGTCTTCACATTGCTCTTGACTGGCAAACCTAGAGTGATATTGTTAAAGGAAATTATAAACGTACTTCAAAAAAGATCTAGGAATACTTTCAAAGTAGTGAAGGGAATACGTGTCAATGCACAATGGTCTTCATGCAAAACAAGGCAAAAATTGTAGAGCAATGAAATAAAGAAGTGTTTGTTGTCTAAGAAAGTGGCACATAAGAAATTCAGAGGCCAGTAACTAACATGATAGGGTAAATTAAGTAAACTTGCACAGACACTAAGGGACTTACTTGTCAGAGCAAACTTCAGTATGAAACATATGTTGCTGGAAATAGCAAAAGAAACCTAAAGCTTTATAGTTACATTAAAAGAGAGTCATTACCTAATCAGTTGGGCCGGTAATTACATTAAATGGTGAGTTGGTTCAAGACAACAAAGCCATGGGAAAGACTTCGAACAAATTTTTTGCATCTTTATTCACATGCTAAGAGGGGAAAATGTTTTGCAACATATTGAAAAATAAGATGCAGATATATCAGTGCTATACAGAATAAAAGTAAATAAAATGGCTGGCCCTTTTAAATTTTACCTTAGGCCATTGAAAGAGTCAAAAACTGGGCTAGTACAATCCTTGGCTGCTCTATTCAATGTCACTAGAAAATGAAAATGATCCAGAGGAATGGAAATTTGCCATTTAATGCTGATACTCAGAAAAGGTAATAAATCACTGCCCAGATATTATTGTCCAATTAACTTGTATTTCTTTAATGAAATAATCAGCATGCATGATGAGAGTAAAGCAGGTGATTTCATCTACAGGTTGTGCCTCTCTAATCCGGCGCTCTGTGGTCTGGCAACTTCCATGGTCCGGCATATTTTGCATCTGCTGCCATCAGTGATTAGTTTGTGGATCTGCCACAAGGGCAGTGGTGTTAGCAGCACCAAGGCACCAAAATCTGTTTACACTGGAGCTGAGCTAATTAACAGTCCTGTTAATTCTATACAATCATCTGTATTTTAACCCTTCAGGATGTCATCCAAGAGACCAGGAAGTGCTGAAGTTGGTGCTAGTGCTAATAATCGTAAGTATAAATCATTTTCTGTGCTTGAAAAGGTGGAGTTATTGAAAAAAATTGAATAAAGAAACTTCTGTAAAGAATTTTTGTGAGTACTATGAGGTAGGATCATCAACTGTGTATAACTTAGGGTCAGTTTCTGTCTTCCGACATTTTCTCTGGTCCAGCAATGGCCAGGTCCCATGGTTGCCTGATTAAAGAGGTACAACCTGTATTTAGATTTTCAAAGAGTACTCAATTAAGTTGCACATGAAAGGTCACTAACAAAAGATAAGTCCCATAGTATCAAAGCGTTTATACTTTGATGGTTAGGAAATTGGCTGACAGGCGGTAAACAAAGGGTAGAGATTAATGGTCAAGCCTCTAAATGGTTAAACTTAACAAGTGGTGTCCCACAAAGAGAACGGTTCTCATTTTGTTATATAGTGATAGAGGAGAAAGAATACTTCCCACGTATTCCCTGCATGTCGCAGAAGGCGATTAAAAGGGGTGGAAGTGGGTGGCTCAAAATCCTCCCCTCAAGTTTTTACTTTTCCAAAAGAAGGACCAGAGAAGGGGGCCAAGTGAGGATTTTCCCTCTAAGGCTCAGTCCTCTGTTCTTAACACTACCTCGCTAATGTGGGAAATGGCGAACATGTATGGAAAAATATATCTATCTATCTATGTTTAAAAAGAGAGATATACATAAGTATACGTATGTAAGTAGGAGAGATGGCCAGAGAGCGTTATTGGATTATGTGTTACTTGATAGGCGCGCGAAAGAGAGACCTTTGGATGTTAATGTGCTGAGAGGTGCAACTGGAGGGATGTCTGATCATTTTCTTGTGGAGGCGAAAGTGAAGATTTGTAGAGGTTTTCAGAAAAGAAGAGAGAATGTTGGGGTGAAGAGAGTGGTGAGAGTAAGTGAGCTTGGGAAGGAGACTTGTGTGAGGAAGTACCAGGAGAGACTGAGTACAGAATGGAAAAAGGTGAGAACAAAGGACGTAAGGGGAGTGGGGGAGGAATGGGATGTATTTAGGGAAGCAGTGATGGCTTGTGCAAAAGATGCTTGTGGCATGAGAAGCATGGGAGGTGGGCAGATTAGAAAGGTTAGTGAGTGGTGGGATGAAGAAGTAAGATTATTAGTGAAAGAGAAGGGAGAGGCATTTGGACGATTTTTGCAGGGAAATAATGCAAATGACTGGGAGATGTGTAAAAGAAAGAGGCAGGAGGTCAAGAGAAAGGTGCAAGAGGTGAAAAAGAGGGCAAATGACAGTTGGGGTGAGACAGTATCATTAAATTTTAGGGAGAATAAAAAGATGTTTTGGAAGGAGGTAGATAAAGTGCATAAGACAAGGGAACAAATGGGAACTTCAGTGAAGGGGGCTAATGGGGAGGTGATAACAAGTAGTGGTGATGTGACAAGGAGATGGAGTGAGAATTTTGAAGGTTTGTTGAATGTGTTTGATGTTAGAGTGGCAGATATAGGGTGTTTTGGTCGAGGTGGTGTGCAAAGTGAGAGGTTAGGGAGAATGATTTGGTAAACAGAGAAGAGGTAGTAGATGAAAGCCAGCAAGGCAGCGAGTTTGGATGGTACTGCAGTGGAATTTATTAAAAAAAGGGGGTGACTGTATTGTTGACTGGTTGGTAAGATTATTCAATGTACGTATGACTCATGGTGAGGTGCCTCTGAGGATTGGCAGAATACTTGTATAGTGCCATTGTACAAAGGCAAAAGGGATAAAAGTGAGTGCTCAAATTACAGAGGTTTAAGTTTGTTGAGTATTCCTGGGAAATTATATGGGAGGGTATTGATTGAGAGGGTGAAGGCATGTACAGAGCATCAGATTGGGGAAGAGCAGTGTGGTTTCAGAAGTGGTAGAGGATGTGTGGATCAGGTTTATGCTTTGAAGAATGTATGTGAGAAATACTTAGAAAAGCAAATGGATTTGTATGTAGTATTTATGGATCTAGAGAAGGCACATGATAGAAGGCACATGATAGAGTTGATAGAGATGCTCTGTGGAAGGTATTAAGAATATATGGTGTGGGAGGCAAGTTGTTAGAAGCAGTGAAAAGTTTTTATCGAGGATGTAAGGCATGTGTACGTGTAGGAAGAGAGGAAAGTGATTGGTTCTCAGTGAATGTTGGTTTGCGTCAGGGGTGCATGATATCTCCATGGTTGTTCAATTTGTTTATGGATGGGGTTATTAGGGAGGTGAATGCAAGAGTTTTGGAAAGAGGGGCAGGTATGCAGTCTGTTGTGGATGAGAGAGCTTGGGAAGTGAGTCAGTTGTTGTTCGCTGATGATACAGCACTGGTGGCTGATTTGGGTGAGAAACTGCAGAAGCTGGTGACTGAGTTTGGTAAAGTGTGCGAAAGAAGAATTTGAGAGTAAATGTGAATAAGAGCAAGATTATTAGGTACAATAGGGTTGAGGGACAAGTCAATTTTGAGGTAAGTTTGAATGAAGAAAAACTGGAGGAAGTGAAGTGTTTTAGATATCTTGGAAAGGATTTCCAGTGGATAGAACCATGGAACCGGAAGTGAATCATAGGGTGGGGGTGGGGGCAAAAGTTCTGGAAGTGTTGAAGAATGTATGGAAGTCGAGAACGTTATCTTGGAAAGCAAAAATGGGTATGTTTGAAGGAATAGTGGTTCCAACAATGATATACGGTTGTGAGGCGTGGGCTATAGATAGAGTTGTGTGGAGGAGGGTGGATGTGCTGGAAATAAGATGTTTGAGGACAATATGTGGTGTGAGGTGATTTGATCTAGTAAGTAATGAGAGGGTAAGAGAGATGTGCTACCTTGCAAATGCGGGAGACAGCAACAAAGCAAAATAAAAAATAAAAAAAAATTATTTGTTATACTTGATCACTGTTTCCGGTGTCAGTAAGGTAGCACCAGGGAACAGATGAAGAAGGACCCATCCACTCATATTTCATTTATTTATCTATCATATTATACTTTGTCGCTGTCTCCAGTGTTAGCAAGGTAGCACAAGGAAACAGACGAAAGAATGGCCCAGCCCACCCACATAAACATGTATATACATACACGTCCACACACGCACATATAATACCTATACATCTCAATGTTTATATTTTATTTTTTTTTTCTTTGTCGCTGTCTCCCGCGTTTGCGAGGTAGCGCAAGGAAACAGACGAAAGAAATGGCCCAACCCCCCCCATACACATGTACATACACACGTCCACACACGCAAATATACATACCTACACAGCTTTCCTTGGTTTACCCCGGACGCTTCACATGCCTTGATTCAATCCACCGACAGCACGTCAACCCCTGTATACCACATCGATCCAATTCACTCTATTCTTTGCCCTCCTTTCACCCTCCTGCATGTTCAGGCCCCGATCACACAAAATCCTTTTCACTCCATCTTTCCACCTCCAATTTGGTCTCCCTCTTCTCCTCGTTCCCTCCACCTCCGACACATATATCCTCTTGGTCAATCTTTCCTCACTCATTCTCTCCATGTGCCCAAACCATTTCAAAACACCCTCTTCTGCTCTCTCAACCACGCTCTTTTTATTTCCACACATCTCTCTTACCCTTACGTTACTTACTCGATCAAACCACCTCACACCACACATTGTCCTCAAACATCTCATTTCCAGCACATCCATCCTCCTGCGCACAACTCTATCCATAGCCCACGCCTCGCAACCATACAACATTGTTGGAACTACTATTCCTTCAAACATACCCATTTTTGCTTTCCGGGATAATGTTCTCGACTTCCACACATTCTTCAAGGCTCCCAAAATTTTCGCCCCCTCCCCCACCCTATGATCCACTTCCGCTTCCATGGTTCCATCCGCTGACAGATCCACTCCCAGATATCTAAAACACTTCACTTCCTCCAGTTTTTCTCCATTCAAACTCACCTCCCAATTGACTTGACCCTCAACCCTACTGTACCTAATAACCTTGCTCTTATTCACATTTACTCTTATATATATATATATATATATATATATATATATATATATATATACCAGGTGGTAGAGTGTCCCGCAGGGTATCGAGACAGACTTCCCCAAAACTTTTTTAAAGGGGAAGTAAATGTTTATAGTTGTGTTACTGGAGTGATAGTTTTCATACATGGTGCTTTGACAAGAAAATAGTGAAATTGGAAAAAATGTAGCTTAGACATTGAAGCTTATTGATACAGTGGTTAAATTGATGAGAACTACTATTGACATTTGTGTAAATAAATTATACATTTCCTTTTCCATAGCCAGAGGTTGAACCATTATGTGACATTCATTTTTTCATTTCATTTCAAGCTAGAAGTTTCAGTTTTCTAAATTGTTTCTTACATTTTTCATATGTATATATATGTATGTGTGTGTGTGTGTATATATGTGCATATGTATGTGTATGTGTGTGTATGTGTATATATATATATATATATTATCCCTAGGGATAGGGGTGAAAGAATACTTCCCACGCATTCCTCGCGTGTCGTAGAAAGCGACTAGAGGGGACGGGAGCGGGGGGCCAGAAATCCTCCCCTCCTTGTATTTTTTTAACTTTCTAAAATGGGAAACAGAAGAAGGAGTCACGCGGGGAGTGCTCATCCTCCTCGAAGGCTCAGATTGGGGTGCCTAAATGTGTGTGGATGTAACCAAGATGTGAAAAAAGGAGAGATAGGTAGTATGTTTGAGGAAAGGAACCTGGATGTTTTGGCTCTGAGTAAAACGAAGCTCAAGGGTAAAGGGGAAGAGTGGTTTGGGAATGTCTTGGGAGTAAAGTCAGGGGTTAGTGAGAGGACAAGAGCAAGGGAAGGAGTAGCAGTACTCCTGAAACAGGAGTTGTGGGAGTATGTGATAGAATGTAAGAAAGTAAATTCTCGATTAATATGGGTAAAACTGAAAGTTGAAGGAGAGAGATGGGTGATTATCGGTGCATATGCACCTGGGCATGAGAAGAAAGATCAAGAGAGGCAAGTGTTTTGGGAGCAGCTGAATGAGTGTGTTAGTGGTTTTGATGCACGAGACCGGGTTATGGTGATGGGTGATTTGAATGCAAAGGTGAGTAATGTGGCAGTTGAGGGAATAATTGGTATACATGGGGTGTTCAGTGTTGTAAATGGAAATGGTGAAGAGCTTGTAGATTTATGTGCTGAAAAAGGACTGATGATTGGGAATACCTGGTTTAAAAAGCGAGATATACATAAGTATACTTATGTAAGTAGGAGAGATGGCCAGAGAGCGTTATTGGATTACGTGTTAATTGACAGGCGCGCGAAAGAGAGACTTTTGGATGTTAATGTGCTGAGAGGTGCAACTGGAGGGATGTCTGATTATTATCTTGTGGAGGCTAAGGTGAAGATTTGTATGGGTTTCCAGAAAAGAAGAGTGAATGTTGGGGTGAAGAGGGTGGTGAGAGTAAATCAGCTTGGGAAGGAGACTTGTGTGAGGAAGTACCAGGAGAGACTGAGTACAGAGTTGGGGTGAGAGAGTATCATTAAATTTTAGGGAGAATAAAAAGATGTTCTGGAAGGAGGTAAATAAAGTGCGTAAGACAAGGGAGCAAATGGGAACTTCAGTGAAGGGCGCAAATGGGGAGGTGATAACAAGTAGTGGTGATGTGAGAAGGAGATGGAGTGAGTATTTTGAAGGTTTGTTGAATGGGTTTGATGATAGAGTGGCAGATATAGGGTGTTTTGGTCAAGGTGGTGTGCAAAGTGAGAGGGTTAGGGAAAATGATTTGGTAAACAGAGAAGAGGTAGTAAAAGCTTTGCGGAAGATGAAAGCCGGCAGGTTTGGATGGTATTGCAGTGGAATTTATTAAAAAAGGGGGTGACTGTATTGTTGACTGGTTGGTAAGGTTATTTAATGTATGTATGACTCATGGTGAGGTGCCTGAGGATTGGCGGAATGCGTGCATAGTGCCATTGTACAAAGGCAAAGGGGATAAGAGTGAGTGCTCAAATTACAGAGGTATAAGTTTGTTGAGTATTCCTGGTAAATTATATGGGAGGGTGTTGATTGAGAGGGTGAGGGCATGTACAGAGCATCAGATTGGGGAAGAGCAGTGTGGTTTCAGAAGTGGTAGAGGATGTGTGGATCAGGTGTTTGCTTTGAAGAATGTATGTGAGAAATACTTAGAAAAGCAAATGGATTTGTATGTAGCATTTATGGATCTGGAGAAGGCATATGATAGAGTTGATAGAGATGCTCTGTGGAAGGTATTAAGAATATATGGTGTGGGAGGAAAGTTGTTAGAAGCAGTGAAAAGTTTTTATCGAGGATGTAAGGCATGTGTACGTGTAGGAAGAGAGGAAAGTGATTGGTTCTCAGTGAATGTAGGTTTGCGGCAGGGGTGTGTGATGTCTCCATGGTTGTTTAATTTGTTTATGGATGGGGTTGTTAGGGAGGTGAATGCAAGAGTTTTGGAAAGAGGGGCAAGTATGAAGTCTGTTGGGGATGAGAGAGCTTGGGAAGTGAGTCAGTTGTTGTTCGCTGATGATACAGCGCTGGTGGCTGATTCATGTGAGAAACTGCAGAAGCTGGTGACTGAGTTTGGTAAAGTGTGTGAAAGAAGAAAGTTAAGAGTAAATGTGAATAAGAGCAAGGTTATTAGGTACAGTAGGGTTGAGGGTCAAGTCAATTGGGAGGTGAGTTTGAATGGAGAAAAACTGGAGGAAGTGAAGTGTTTTAGATATCTGGGAGTGGATCTGGCAGCGGATGGAACCATGGAAGCGGAAGTGGATCATAGGGTGGGGGAGGGGGTGAAAATTCTGGGAGCCTTGAAGAATGTGTGGAAATCGAGAACATTATCTCGGAAAGCAAAAATGAGTATGTTTGAAGGAATAGTGGTTCCAACAATGTTGTATGGTTGCGAGGCGTGGACTATGGATAGAGTTGTGCGCAGGAGGATGGATGTGCTGGAAATGAGATGTTTGAGGACAATGTGTGGTGTGAGGTGGTTTGATCGAGTAAGTAACGTAAGGGTA
Organism: Panulirus ornatus; assembly: GCF_036320965.1. Taxonomy (NCBI): domain Eukaryota; kingdom Metazoa; phylum Arthropoda; class Malacostraca; order Decapoda; family Palinuridae; genus Panulirus; species Panulirus ornatus. The sequence goes on from NC_092273.1 coordinate 22,675,441, forward strand.
AGAGAGATGTGTGGAAATAAAAAGAGCGTGGTTGAGAGAGCAGAAGAGGGTGTTTTGAAATGGTTTGGGCACATGGAGAGAATGAGTGAGGAAAGATTGACCAAGAGGATATATGTGTCGGAGGTGGAGGGAACGAGGAGAAGAGGGAGACCAAATTGGAGGTGGAAAGATGGAGTGAAAAAGATTTTGTGTGATCGGGGCCTGAACATGCAGGAGGGTGAAAGGAGGGCAAGGAATAGAGTGAATTGGAGCGATGTGGTATACCGGGGTTGACGTGCTGTCAGTGGATTGAATCGGGGCATGTGAAGCGTCTGGGGTAAACCATGGAAAGCTGTGTAGGTATGTATATTTTGCGTGTTTGGACGTATGTATATACATGTGTATGGGGGTAGGTTGGGCCATTTCTTTCGTCTGTTTCCTTGCGCTACCTCACAAACGCGGGAGACAGCGACAAAGCAGAAAAAAAAAAAAAATTATTTATTTTGCTTTGTCGCTGGAAACCCTCCCCTCCTTGTATTTTAACTTTCTAAAAGGGGAAACAGAAGGAGTCACACAGGGAGTGCTCATCCTCCTCGAAGGCTCAGACTGGGGTGTCTAAATGTGTGTGGATGTAACCAAGATGAGAAAAAAGGAGAGATAGGTAGTATGTTTGAAGAAAGGAACCTGGATGTTTTGGCTTTGAGTGAAACGAAGCTCAAGGGTAAAGGGGAAGAGTGGTTTGGGAATGTCTTGGGAGTAAAGTCAGGGGTTAGTGAGAGGACAAGAGCAAGGGAAGGAGTAGCACTACTCCTGAAACAGGAGTGGTGGGAGTATGTGATATAGTGTAAGAAAGTAAACTCAAGATTGATATGGGTAAAACTGAAAGTTGATGGAGAGAGATGGGTGATTATTGGTGCATATGCACCTGGGCATGAGAAGAAAGATCATGAGAGGCAAGTGTTTTGGGAGCAGCTGAATGAGTGTGTTAGTGGTTTTGATGCACAAGACCGGGTTATAGTGATGGGTGATTTGAATGCAAAGGTGAGTAATGTGGCAGTTGAGGGAATAATTGGTATACATAGGAAGTTCAGTGTTGTAAATGGAAATGGTGAAGAGCTTGTAGATTTATGTGCTGAAAAAGGACTGGTGATTGGGAATGCCTGGTTTAAAAAGAGAGATATACATAAGTATACATATGTATGTAGGAGAGATGGCCAGAGAGCGTTATTGGATTACGTGTTAATTGATAGGCACGGAAAAGAGAGATTTTTGGATGTTAATGTGCTGAGAGGTGCAACTGGAGGGATGTCTGATCATTATCTTGTGGAGGCGAAGGTGAAGATTTGTAGAGGTTCTTAGAAAAGAAGAGAAAATGTTGGGGTGAAGAGAGTGGTGAGAGTGAGTGAGCTTGGGAAGGAGACTTGTGTGAGGAAGTACCAGGAGAGACTGAGTACAGAATGGAAAAGTGTGAGAACAAAGGAGGTAAGGGGAGTGGGTGAGGAATGGGATGCATTCAGGGAAGCAGTGATGGCTTGTGCAAAAGATGCTTGTGGCATGAGAAGAGTGGGAGGTGGGCAGATTAGAATGGGTAGTGAGTGGTGGGATGAAGAAGTAAGATTATTAGTGAAAGAGAAGAGAGAGGCATTTGGACAATTTTTGCAGGGAAATAATGCAAATGAGAGGGAGGTGTATAAAAAAAAGAGGCAGGAGGTCAAGAGAAAGGTGCAAGAGGTGAAAAAGAGGGCAAATGAGAGTTGGAGTGAGAGAATATCATTAAATTTTAGGGAGTATAAAAAGATGTTTTGGAAGGAGGTAAATAAAGTGTGTAAGACAAGGGAATAAATGGGAACTTCAGTGAAGGGGGCTAATGGGGAGGTGATAACAAGTAGTGGTGATGTGAGAAGGAGGTGGAGTTGGGGAGGTGATAACAAGTAGTGGTGATGTGACAAGGAGGTGGAGTGAGTATTTTGAAGGTTTGTTGAATGTGTTTGATGATAGACTGGCAGATATAGGGTGTTTTGGTTGAGGTGGTGTGCAAAGTGAGAGGGTTAGGGAAAATGATTTAGTAAACAGATAAGAGGTAGTAAAAGCTTTGCGGAATCTGAAAGCCGGCAAGGCATCGGGTTTGGATGGTATTGCGTTGGAATTTATAAAAAAAAAAAAAAAGGGGGGTGACTGTGTTGTTGACTGGTTGGTAAGGTTATTTAATGTATGTATGATTCATGGTGAGGTGCCTGAGGATTGGCGGAATGCTTGCATAGTGCCATTGTACAAAGGCAAAGGGGACAAAGGTGAGTGCTCAAATTACAGAGGTATAAGTTTGTTGAGTATTCCTGGTAAATTATATGGGAGGGTGTTCATTGAGAGGGTGAAGGCATGTACAGAGCATCAGATTAGGGAAGAGCAGTGTAGTTTCAGAAGTGGTAGAGGATGTGTGGATTAGGTGTTTGCTTTGAGGAATGTATGTGAGAAGTACTTAGAAAAGCAAATGGATTTCTATGTAGCATTTGTAGATCTGGAGAAGGCATATGATAGAGTTGATAGAGATGCTCTGTGGAAGGTATTAAGAATATATGGTTTGGGAGGCAAGCTGTTAGAAGCAGTGAAAAGTTTCTATCAAGGATGTAAGGCATGTGTACGTGTAGGAAGAGAGGAAAGTGATTAGTTCTCAGGGAATGTAGGTTTGCGGCAGGGGTGTGTGATGTCTCCATGGTTGTTTAATTTGTTTATGGATGGGGTTGTTAGGGAGGTGAATGCAAGAGTTTTGGAAAGAGGGGCAAGTATGCAGTCTGTTGTGGATGAGAGAGCTTGGGAAGTGAGTCAGTTGTTGTTCACTGATGATACAGCGCTGGTGGCTGATTCATGTGAGAAACTGCTGAAGCTGGTGACTGAGTTTGGTAGAGTGGGTGAAAGAAGAAAGTTGAGAGCAAATGTGAATAAGAGCAAGGTTATTAGGTACAGTAGGGTTGAGGGTCAAGTCAATTGGGAGGTGAGTTTGAATGGAGAAAAACTGGAGGAAGTGAAGTGTTTTAGATATCTGGGAGTGGATCTTTCAGCGAATGGAACCATGGAAGCGGAAGTGGATCATAGGGTGGGGGAGGGGGCGAAAATTTTGGGAGCCTTGAAAAATGTGTGGAAGTCGAGAACATTATCCCGGAAAGCAAAAATGGGTATGTTTGAAGGAATAGTGGTTCCAACAATGTTGTATGGTTGCGAGGCGTGGGCTATGGATAGAGTTGTGCGCAGGAGGATGGATGTGCTGGAAATGAGATGTTTGAGGACAATGTGTGGTGTGAGGTGGTTTGATCGAGTAAGTAACGTAAGGGTAAGAGAGATGTGTGGAAATAAAAAGAGCGTGGTTGAGAGAGCAGAAGAGGGTGTTTTGAAGTGGTTTGGGCACATGGAGAGAATGAGTGAGGAAAGATTGACCAAGAGGATATATGTGTCGGAGGTGGAGGGAACGAGGAGAAGAGGGAGACCAAATTGGAGGTGGAAAGATGGAGTGAAAAGGGTTTTGTGTGATCGGGGCCTGAACATGCAGGAGGGTGAAAGGAGGGCAAGAAATAGAGTGAATTGGAGCGATGTGGTATACAGGGGTTGACGTGCTGTCAGTGGATTGAATCAAGGCATGTGAAGCGTCCGGAGTAAACATGGAAAGCTGTGTAGGTATGTATATTTGCGTGTGTGGACGTGTGTATGTACATGTGTATGGGGGGGGGTTGGGCCATTTCTTTCGTCTGTTTCCTTGCGCTACCTCGCAAACGCGGGAGACAGCGACAAAGTATAAAAAAAAAAAAAAATATATATATATATATATATATATATATATATATATATATATATATATATATATATATATATATATGTATATATATATATATATATGTATACATTGAGATGTATAGGTATGTATATTTGCGTGTGTGGACGTGTATGTATATACATGTGTATGTGGGTGAGTTGGGCCATTCTTTCGTCTGTTTCCTTGCGTTACCTCGCTAATGCGGGAGACAGCGATAAAGCAAAATAAATTTATATATTTTATTTTTTTTATTATACTTTGTCGCTGTCTCCCGCGTTTGCGAGGTAGCGCAAGGAAACAGACGAAAGAAATGGCCCAACCCACCCCCATACACATGTATATACATACGTCCACACACGCAAATATACATACCTACACAGCTTTCCATGGTTTACCCCAGACGCTTCACATGCCTTGCTTCAATCCACTGACAGCACGTCAACCCCGGTATACCACATCGCTCCAATTCACTCTATTCCTTGCCCTCCTTTCACCCTCCTGCATGTTCAGGCCCCGATCACACAAAATCTTTTTCACTCCATCTCTCCACCTCCAATTTGGTCTCCCTCTTCTCCTTGTTCCCTCCACCTCCGACACATATATCCTCTTGGTCAATCTTTCCTCACTCATCCTCTCCATGTGCCCAAACCACTTCAAAACACCCTCTTCTGCTCTCTCAACCACGCTCTTTTTATTTCCACACATCTCTCTTACCCTTACGTTACTCACTCGATCAAACCACCTCACACCACACATTGTCCTCAAACATCTCATTTCCAGCACATCCATCCTCCTGCGCACAACTCTGTCCATAGCCCACGCCTCGCAACCATACAACATTGTTGGAACCACTATTCCTTCAAACATACCCATTTTTGCTTTCCGAGATAATGTTCTCGACTTCCACACATTCTTCAAGGCCCCCAGGATTTTCGCCCCCTCCCCCACCCTATGATCCACTTCCGCTTCCATGGTTCCATCCGCTGCCAGATCCACTCCCAGATATCTAAAACACTTCACTTCCTCCAGTTTTTCTCCATTCAAACTCACCTCCCAATTGACTTGACCCTCAACCCTACGGTACCTAATAACCTTGCTCTTATTCACATTTACTCTTAACTTTCTTCTTCCACACACTTTTCCAAACTCAGTCACCAGCTTCTGCAGTTTCTCACATGAATCAGCCACCAGCGCTGTATCATCAGCGAACAACAACTGACTCACTTCCCAAGCTCTCTCATCCCCAACAGACTTCATACTTGCCCCTCTTTCCAAAACTCTTGCATTTACCTCCCTAACAACCCCATCCATAAACAAATTAAACAACCATGGAGACATCACACACCCCTGCCGCAAACCTACATTCACTGAGAACCAATCACTTTCCTCTCTTCCTACACGCACACATGCCTTACATCCTCGATAAAAACTTTTCACTGCTTCTAACAACTTTCCTCCCACATCATATATTCTTAATACCTTCCACAGAGCATCTCTATCAACTCTATCATATGCCTTCTCCAGATCCATAAATGCTACATACAAATCCATTTGCTTTTCTAAGTATTTCTCACATACATTCTTCAAAGCAAACACCTGATCCACACATCCTCTACCACTTCTGAAACCACACTGCTCTTCCCCAATCTGATGCTCTGTACATGCCTTCACCCTCTCAATCAATACCCTCCCATATAATTTACCAGGAATACTCAACAAACTTATACCTCTGTAATTTGAGCACTCACTCTTATCCCCTTTGCCTTTGTACAATGGCACTATGCACGCATTCCGCCAATCCTCAGGCACCTCACCATGAGTCATACATACAATAAATAACCTTACCAACCAGTCAACAATACAGTCACCCCCTTTTTTAATAAATTCCACTGCAATACCATCCAAACCTGCTGCCTTGCCGGCTTTCATCTTCCGCAAAGCTTTCACTACCTCTTCTCTGTTTACCAAATCATTTTCCCTAACCCTCTCACTTTGCACACCACCTTGACCAAAACACCCTATATCTGCCACTCTATCATCAAACCCATTCAACAAACCTTCAAAATACTCACTCCATCTCCTTCTCACATCACCACTACTTGTTATCACCTCCCCATTTGCGCCCTTCACTGAAGTTCCCATTTGCTCCCTTGTCTAACGCACTTTATTTACCTCCTTCCAGAACATCTTTTTATTCTCCCTAAAATTTAATGATACTCTCTCACCCCAACTCTCATTTGCCCTTTTTTTCACCTCTTGCACCTTTCTCTTGACCTCCTGTCTCTTTCTTTTATACATCTCCCACTCAATTGCATTTTTTCCCTGCAAAAATCGTCCAAATGCCTCTCTCTTCTCTTTCACTAATACTCTTACTTCTTCATCCCACCACTCACTACCCTTTCTAATCAACCCACCTCCCACTCTTCTCATGCCACAAGCATCTTTTGCGCAATCCATCACTGATTCCCTAAATACATCCCATTCCTCCCCCACTCCCCTTACTTCCATTGTTCTCACCTTTTTCCATTCTGTACTCAGTCTCTCCTGGTACTTCCTAACACAGGTCTCCTTCTCAAGCTCACTTACTCTCACCACCCTCTTCACCCCAACATTCACTCTTCTTTTCTGAAAACCCATACAAATCTTCACCTTAGCCTCCACAAGATAATGATCAGACATCCCTCCAGTTGCACCTCTCAGCACATTAACATCCAAAAGTCTCTCTTTCGCACGCCTGTCAATTAACACGTAATCCAATAACGCTCTCTGGCCATCTCTCCTACTTACATAAGTATACTTATGTATATCTCGCTTTTTAAACCAGGTATTCCCAATCATCAGTCCTTTTTCAGCACATAAATCTACAAGCTCTTCACCATTTCCATTTACAACACTGAACACCCCATGTATACCAATTATTCCCTCAACTGCCACATTACTCACCTTTGCATTCAAATCACCCATCACTATAACCCGGTCTCGTGCATCAAAACCACTAACACACTCATTCAGCTGCTCCCAAAACACTTGCCTCTCATGATCTTTCTTCTCATGCCCAGGTGCATATGCACCAATAATCACCCATCTCTCTCCATCAACTTTCAGTTTTACCCATATTAATCGAGAATTTACTTTCTTACATTCTATCACATACTCCCACAACTCCTGTTTCAGGAGTACTGCTACTCCTTCCCTTGCTCTTGTCCTCTCACTAACCCCTGACTTTACTCCCCAGACATTCCCAAACCACTCTTCCCCTTTACCCTTGAGCTTCGTTTCACTCAGAGCCAAAACATCCAGGTTCCTTTCCTCAAACATACTACCTATCTCTCCTTTTTTCACATCTTGGTTACATCCACACACATTTAGGCACCCCAATCTGAGCCTTCGAGGAGGATGAGCACTCCCCGCGTGACTCCTTCTTCTGTTTCCCATTTTAGAAAGTTAAAATACAAGGAGGGGAGGATTTCTGGCCCCCCGCTCCCGTCCCCTCTAGTCGCTTTCTACGACACGCGAGGAATGCGTGGGAAGTATTCTTTCACCCCTATCCCCAGGGATAATATACATATATATATATACACATACACACACATACACACACACACGCACACATACACACACACACACATACATATATATACATGTGAAAAATGTAAGAAACAATTTAGAAAACTGAAACTTCTAGCTTGAAATGAAATGAAAAAATGAATGTCACATAATGGTTCAACCTCTGGCTATGGAAAAAGGAAATGTTTAATTTATTTACACAAACGTCAATAGTAGTTCTCATCAATTTAACCACTGTATCAATAAGCTTCAATGTCTAAGCTACATTTTTTCCAATTTCACTATTTTCTTGTCAAAAGAAAATATATATATATATATATATATATATATTCTTTTTCTTTCAAACTATTCGCCATTTCCCACATTAGCGAGGTAGCGTTAAGAACAGAGGCCTGGGCCTTTGAAGGAATACCCTCACCTGGCCCAATTCTCTGTTCCTTCTTTTGGAAAATTAAAAAAAACGAGAGGGGAGGATTTCCAGCCCCCCGCTCCCTCCCCTTTTAGTCGCCTTCTACGACACGCAGGGAATACGTGGGAAGTATTCTTTCTCCCCTATATATATTAATCGAGAATTTACTTTCTTACATTCTTTCTTACATTCTATACATGGTAAACAGAGAAGAGGTAGTGAAAGCTTTGCGGAAGATGAAAGCCGGCAAGGCAGCAGGTTTGGATGGTATTGCAGTGGAATTTATTAAAAAAGGGGGTGACTGTATTGTTGACTGGTTGGTAAGGTTATTTAATGTATGTATGACTCATGGTGAGGTGCCTGAGGATTGGCGGAATGCGTGCATAGTGCCATTGTACAAAGGCAAAGGGGATAAGAGTGAGTGCTCAAATTACAGAGGTATAAGTTTGTTGAGTATTCCTGGTAAATTATATGGGAGGGTATTGATTGAGAGGGTGAAGGCATGTACAGAGCATCAGATTGGGGAAGAGCAGTGTGGTTTCAGAAGTGGTAGAGGATGTGTGGATCAGGTGTTTGCTTTGAAGAATGTATGTGAGAAATACTTAGAAAAGCAAATGGATTTGTATGTAGCATTTATGGATCTGGAGAAGGCATATGATAGAGTTGATAGAGATGCTCTGTGGAAGGTATTAAGAATATATGGTGTGGGAGGAAAGTTGTTAGAAGCAGTGAAAAGTTTTTATCGAGGATGTAAGGCATGTGTACGTGTAGGAAGAGAGGAAAGTGATTGGTTCTCAGTGAATGTAGCTTTGCGGCAGGGGTGTGTGATGTCTCCATGGTTGTTTAATTTGTTTATGGATGGGGTTGTTAGGGAAGTGAATGCAAGAGTTTTGGAAAGAGGGGCAAGTATGAAGTCTGTTGGGGATGAGAGAGCTTGGGAAGTGAGTCAGTTGTTGTTCGCTGATGATACAGCGCTGGTGGCTGATTCATGTGAGAAACTGCAGAAGCTGGTGACTGAGTTTGGTAAAGTGTGTGGAAGAAGAAAGTTAAGAGTAAATGTGAATAAGAGCAAGGTTATTAGGTACAGTAGGGTTGAGGGTCAAGTCAATTGGGAGGTGAGTTTGACCGGAGAAAAACTGGAGGAAGTGAAGTGTTTTAGATATCTGGGAGTGGATCTGGCAGCGGATGGAACCATGGAAGCGGAAGTGGATCATAGGGTGGGGGAGGGGGCGAAAATTCTGGGGGCCTTGAAGAATGTGTGGAAGTCGAGAACATTATCTCGGAAAGCAAAAATGGGTATGTTTGAAGGAATAGTGGTTCCAACAATGTTGTATGGTTGCGAGGCATGGGCTATGGATAGAGTTGTGCGCAAGGAGGATGGATGTGCTGGAAATGAGATGTTTGAGGACAATGTGTGGTGTGAGGTGGTTTGATCGAGTGAGTAACGTAAGGGTAAGAGAGATGTGTGGAAATAAAAAGAGCGTGGTTGAGAGAGCAGAAGAGGGTGTTTTGAAGTGGTTTGGGCACATGGAGAGAATGAGTGAGGAAAGATTGACCAAGAGGATATATGTGTCGGAGGTGGAGGGAACGAGGAGAAGAGGGAGACCAAATTGGAGGTGGAAAGATGGAGTGAAAAAGATTTTGTGTGATCGGGGCCTGAACATGCAGGAGGGTGAAAGGAGGGCAAGGAATAGAGTGAATTGGAGCGATGTGGTATACCGGGGTTGACGTGCTGTCAGTGGATTGAATCAAGGCATGTGAAGCGTCTGGGGTAAACCATGGAAAGCTGTGCAGGTATGTATATTTGCGTGTGTGGACGTATGTATATACATGTGTATGGGGGGGGTTGGGCCATTTCTTTCGTCTGTTTCCTTGCGCTACCTCGCAAAGCGGGAGACAGCGACAAAGTATAAAAAAAAAAAAAAACATTCTATCACATACTCCCACAACTCCTGTTTCAGGAGTATTGCTACTCATTCCCTTGCTCTTGTCCCCTCACTAACCCCTGACTTTACTCCCCAGACATTCCCAAACCACTCTTCCCCTTTACACTTGAGCTTCGTTTCACTCAGAGCCAAAACATCCAGGTTCCTTTCCTCAAACATACTACCTATCTCTCCTTTTTTCACATCTTGGTTACATCCACACACATTTAGGCACCCCACTCTGAGCCTTCGAGGAGGATGAGCACTCCCCGCGTGACTCGATTAATATGGGTAAAACTGAAAGTTGATGGAGAGAGGTGGGTGATTATTGGTGCATATGCACCTGGGCATGAGAAGAAAGATCATGAGAGGCAAGTGTTTTGGGAGCAGCTGAATGAGTGTGTTAGTGGTTTTGATGCACGAGACCGGGTTATAGTGATGGGTGATTTGAATGCAAAGGTGAGTAATGTGGCAGTTGAGGGAATAATTGGTATACATGGGGTGTTCAGTGTTGTAAATGGAAATGGTGAAGAGCTTGTAGATTTATGTGCTGAAAAAGGACTGATGATTGGGAATACCTGGTTTAAAAAGCGAGATATACATAAGTATACTTATGTAAGTAGGAGAGATGGCCAGAGAGCGTTATTGGATTACGTGTTAATTGACAGGCGTGCGAAAGAGAGACTTTTGGATGTTAATGTGCTGAGAGGTGCAACTGGAGGGATGTCTGATCATTATCTTGTGGAGGCTAAGGTGAAGATTTGTATGGGTTTTCAGAAAAGAAGAGTGAATGTTGGGGTGAAGAGGGTGGTGAGAGTAAGTGAGCTTGGGAAGGAGACCTGTGTGAGGAAGTACCAGGAGAGACTGAGTACAGAATGGAAAAAGGTGAGAACATTGGAAGTAAGGGGAGTGGGGGAGGAATGGGATGTATTTAGGGAATCAGTGATGGATTGCGCAAAAGATGCTTGTGGCATGAGAAGAGTGGGAGGTGGGTTGATTAGAAAGGGTAGTGAGTGGTGGGATGAAGAAGTAAGAGTATTAGTGAAAGAGAAGAGAGAGGCATTTGGACGATTTTTGCAGGGAAAAAATGCAATTGAGTGGGAGATGTATAAAAGAAAGAGACAGCAGGTCAAGAGAAAGGTGCAAGAGGTGAAAAAAAGGGCAAATGAGAGTTGGGGTGAGAGAGTATCATTAAATTTTAGGGAGAATAAAAAGATGTTCTGGAAGGAGGTAAATAAAGTGCGTAAGACAAGGGAGCAAATGGGAACTTCAGTGAAGGGCGCAAATGGGGAGGTGATAACAAGTAGTGGTGATGTGAGAAGGAGATGGAGTGAGTATTTTGAAGGTTTGTTGAATGTGTTTGATGATAGAGTGGCAGATATAGGGTGTTTTGGTCGAGGTGGTGTGCAAAGTGAGAGGGTTAGGGAAAATGATTTGGTAAACAGAGAAGAGGTAGTGAAAGCTTTGCGGAAGATGAAAGCCGGCAAGGCAGCAGGTTTGGATGGTATTGCAGTGGAATTTATTAAAAAAGGGGGTGACTGTATTGTTGACTGGTTGGTAAGGTTATTTAATGTATGTATGACTCATGGTGAGGTGCCTGAGGATTGGCGGAATGCGTGCATAGTGCCATTGTACAAAGGCAAAGGGGATAAGAGTGAGTGCTCAAATTACAGAGGTATAAGTTTGTTGAGTATTCCTGGTAAATTATATGGGAGGGTATTGATTGAGAGGGTGAAGGCATGTACAGAGCATCAGATTGGGGAAGAGCAGTGTGGTTTCAGAAGTGGTAGAGGATGTGTGGATCAGGTGTTTGCTTTGAAGAATGTATGTGAGAAATACTTAGAAAAGCAAATGGATTTGTATGTAGCATTTATGGATCTGGAGAAGGCATATGATAGAGTTGATAGAGATGCTCTGTGGAAGGTATTAAGAATATATGGTGTGGGAGGAAAGTTGTTAGAAGCAGTGAAAAGTTTTTATCGAGGATGTAAGGCATGTGTACGTGTAGGAAGAGAGGAAAGTGATTGGTTCTCAGTGAATGTAGGTTTGCGGCAGGGGTGTGTGATGTCTCCATGGTTGTTTAATTTGTTTATGGATGGGGTTGTTAGGGAGGTAAATGCAAGAGTTTTGGAAAGAGGGGCAAGTATGAAGTCTGTTGGGGATGAGAGAGCTTGGGAAGTGAGTCAGTTGTTGTTCGCTGATGATACAGCGCTGGTGGCTGATTCATGTGAGAAACTGCAGAAGCTGGTGACTGAGTTTGGTAAAGTGTGTGGAAGAAGAAAGTTAAGAGTAAATGTGAATAAGAGCAAGGTTATTAGGTACAGTAGGGTTGAGGGTCAAGTCAATTGGGAGGTGAGTTTGAATGGAGAAAAACTGGAGGAAGTGAAGTGTTTTAGATATCTGGGAGTGGATCTGGCAGCGGATGGAACCATGGAAGCGGAAGTGGATCATAGGGTGGGGGAGGGGGCGAAAATTCTGGGGGCCTTGAAGAATGTGTGGAAGTCGAGAACATTATCTCGGAAAGCAAAAATGGGTATGTTTGAAGGAATAGTGGTTCCAACAATGTTGTATGGTTGCGAGGCGTGGGCTATGGATAGAGTTGTGTGCAGGAGGATGGATGTGCTGGAAATGAGATGTTTGAGGACAATGTGTGGTGTGAGGTGGTTTGATCGAGTAACGTAAGGGTAAGAGAGATGTGTGGAAATAAAAAGAGCGTGGTTGAGAGAGCAGAAGAGGGTGTTTGGAAGTGGTTTGGGCACATGGAGAGAATGAGTGAGGAAAGATTGACCAAGAGGATATATGTGTCGGGGTGGAGGGAACGAGGAGAAGAGGGAGACCAAATCGGAGGTGGAAAGATGGAGTGAAAAAGATTTTGTGTGATCGGGGCCTGAACATGCAGGAGGGTGAAAGGAGGGCAAGGAATAGAGTGAATTGGAGCGATGTGGTATACCGGGGTTGACGTGCTGTCAGTGGATTGAATCAAGGCATGTGAAGCGTCTGGGGTAAACCATGGAAAGCTGTGTAGGTATGTATATTTGCGTGTGTGGACGTATGTATATACATGTGTATGGGGGGGGTTGGGCCATTTCTTTCGTCTGTTTCCTTGCGCTAAGGTGAAGATTTGTATGGGTTTTCAGAAAAGAAGAGTGAATGTTGGGGTGAAGAGGGTGGTGAGAGTAAGTGAGCTTGGGAAGGAGACCTGTGTGAGGAAGTACCAGGAGAGACTGAGTACAGAATGGAAAAAGGTGAGAACAATGGAAGTAAGGGGAGTGGGGGAGGAATGGGATGTATTTAGGGAATCAGTGATGGATTGCGCAAAAGATGCTTGTGGCATGAGAAGAGTGGGAGGTGGGTTGATTAGAAAGGGTAGTGAGTGGTGGGATGAAGAAGTAAGAGTATTAGTGAAAGAGAAGAGAGAGGCATTTGTTGATTTTTGCAGGGAAAAAATGCAATTGAGTGGGAGATGTATAAAAGAAAGAGACAGGAGGTCAAGAGAAAGGTGCAAGAGGTGAAAAAAAGGGCAAATGAGAGTTGGGGTGAGAGAGTATCATTAAATTTTAGAGAGAATAAAAAAAAAAAAGATATATATATATATATATATATATATATATATATATATATATATATATATATATATATATATATATATATATATATATATCCCTGGGGATAGGGGATTAAGAATACTTCCCACGTATTCCCTGCGTGTCGTAGAAGGCGACTAAAAGGGGAGGGAGCGGGAGGCTGGAAATCCTCCCCTCCCATTTTTTTTTTTTTTTTTTTTCTCCAAAAGAAGGAACAGAGGGGGCCAGGTGAGGATATTCCACAAAGGCCCAGTCCTCTGTTCTTAACGCTACCTCGCTAACGCGGGAAATGGCGAATAGTTTAAAAAAAAAAAATATATATATATATATATATATTTTTTTTTTTTTTTTATACTTTGTCGCTGTCTCCCGCGTTTGCGAGGTAGCGCAAGGAAACAGACGAAAGAAATGGCCCCCCCCCCCATACACATGTACATACACACGTCCACACACGCAAATATACATACCTACACAGCTTTCCATGGTTTACCCCAGACGCTTCACATGCCCCGACTCAATCCACTGACAGCACGTCAACTCCTGTATACCACATCGCTCCAATTCACTCTATTCCTTGCCCTCCTTTCACCCTCCTGCATGTTCAGGCCCCGATCACACAAAATCTTTTTCACTCCATCTTTCCACCTCCAATTTGGTCTCCCTCTTCTCCTCGTTCCCTCCACCTCCGACACATATATCCTCTTGGTCAATCTTTCCTCACTCATTCTCTCCATGTGCCCAAACCATTTCAAAACACCCTCTTCTGCTCTCTCAACCACGCTCTTTTTATTTCCACACATCTCTCTTACCCTTACGTTACTTACTCGATCAAACCACCTCACACCACACATTTTCCTCAAACATCTCATTTCCAGCACGTCCATCCTCCTGCGCACAACTCTATCCATAGCCCACGCCTCGCAACCATACAACATTGTTGGAACCACTATTCCTTCAAACATACCCATTTTTGCTTTCCGAGATAATGTTCTCGACTTCCACACATTTTTCAAGGCTCCCAAAATTTTCGCCCCCTCCCCCACCCTATGATCCACTTCCGCTTCCATGGTTCCATCCGCTGACAGATCCACTCCCAGATATCTAAAACACTTCACTTCCTCCAGTTTTTCTCCATTCAAACTCACCTCCCAATTGACTTGACCCTCAACCCTACTGTACCTAATAACCTTGCTCTTATTCACATTTACTCTTAACTTTCTTCTTCCACACACTTTACCAAACTCAGTCACCAGCTTCTGCAGTTTCTCACATGAATCAGCCACCAGCGCTGTATCATCAGCGAACAACAACTGACTCACTTCCCAAGCTCTCTCATCCCCAACAGACTTCATACTTGCCCTCTTTCCAGGACTCTTGCATTTACCTCCCTAACAACCCCATCCATAAACAAATTAAACAACCATGGAGACATCACACACCCCTGCCGCAAACCTACATTCACTGAGAACCAATCACTTTCCTCTCTTCCTACATGTACACATGCCTTACATCCTCGATAAAAACTTTTCACTGCTTCTAACAACTTTCCTCCCACACCATATATTCTTAATACCTTCCACAGAGCATCTCTATCAACTCTATCATATGCCTTCTCCAGATCCATAAATGCTACATACAAATCCATTTGCTTTTCTAAGTATTTCTCACATACATTCTTCAAAGCAAACACCTGATCCACACATCCTCTACCACTTCTGAAACCACACTGCTCTTCCCCAATCTGATGCTCTGTACATGCCTTCACCCTCTCAATCAATACCCTCCCATATAATTTACCAGGAATACTCAACAAACTTATACCTCTGTAATTTGAGCACTCACTCTTATCCCCTTTGCCTTTGTACAATGGCACTATATATATATATATATATATATTATTATTATTATTATTATTATTATTATTTTGCTTTGTCTCTGTCTCCCACATTTGAGAGGTAGCGCAAGGAAACAGATGAAAGAAAATGGCCCAACCCACCCCCATACACATGTATATACATACACGTCCACACACGCAAATATACACACCCATACATCCCAATGTACACATATATATATACACACACAGACACATACATATATACCCATGCACACAATTCACACTGTCTGCCTTTATTTATTCCCATTGCCACCTCGCCACACATGGAATATCATCCCCCTTCCCCTCATGTGTGCGAGGTTGCACTAGGAAAAGACAACAAAGGCCCCATTTGTGTATATATATATACACCCACATACGCACATATACATACATATACATATCAATATATACATACACATATGCAGACATTACATACATGCACATGTATATGTATATATTCATACTTGCTTGCCTTCATCCATTCCTGGTGCTACCCTACCCCTCAGGAAAACAGCATTGCTATTCCCCGCTTCAGCAAGGTGGTACCAGGAAAACAAACAAAAAAGGCCACATTCGTTCACACTCAGTCTCTAGCTGTCATGTGTAATGCACCAAAGCCACATTTATCTGTTCTGGATGCTACCTGCTACCTAGCTTTTGTGGGAAAGAGCAAACACATGTTTATGAATAAAAGCAAAGTTATTAGGTTTAGCAGTGCACAGAGAGATGTTAGTTGGGGGGTGAGTCTGAATGGAGAAAATATGAAGGAAGTGGGATGTTTTAGATACCTGGGGGTGGACATGGCAGCAAATTTAACCATGGAAGTGGAGGCGAGTCATAAGGTGGCTAAGGAGCAAAAATTCTAGGAGCATTGAATAAAGGGTGGAAAAGAGGTCGTTATCTAGGTCGTTATCTAGATGGCACAGGTAGCTGAATGCTCCAATCTTGGCCATCTCATATGGGAAGTAAATGTTTATAGTTGTGTTACTGGAGTGATAGTTTTCGTACATGGTGCTCTGACAAGAAAATAGTGAAAATACAGTACTGAAGTAACATTTGACTACAATGCTGCAACATTGAGACCACTATTCTGGTAGTATCAGTTGGACTCCCATGGCATTTTTCAGGTTTCATTGAACTCTTGCCACCCTGTATTGTGTTATTTCAAAAGTTATTAAAAATTTTCATGTCAAAAGATATTTTTAGTATTGGTTGGTATATTTTTTTAATTAAGGTTATACTATTAAATAAGTGACTGAAACTTCCAGATATTACTAATACCTAATGAGAAGGACTGGATAACCTTTTGTTGAGAAGTTTCTTGAAACTTTGAGATTATTTACAGCAGCTTTAGAATTAACCAGAAACATGGAGCTTAAAATCCTTTAACTGTTTGTGGTATTAATTTGCTTTAATAAAATGTTTGATGATAAGTCATCTGGAATATACTGTTTTTAAATGTTTAAAAAGTTTGCAAATCAAAACTTTTTAAGATTAAAAATTTATGCTGTTAAAAGTAGTTAGAGGTTCAGAGTTAGGTCTCACAGGTAACTATGGTTGATGAAAATGTGTTAATATAACACTGACAGGGTTTTCATGTGTGAAAGTGCATCTTGTTAAATTTAACCTCTTAGCAGTGTAATGTGCAAATACCTATATGAAATATTGCATGTAAATGTAATTCTGACTTTACTGCATAACTCTGGGTTTCATGCATGTCATTCAGATTTCCAGCTTCATCTCAATCTGGCCCAAAGGCTTTAAGGCCTGTTTTACGCTAGCTGAGATGGCACAGGTAGCTGAATGCTCCAATCTTGGCCATCTCATATGGGAAGTAAATGTTTATAGTTGTGTTACTGGAGTGATAGTTTTCATACATGGTGCTCTGACAAGAAAATAGTGAAATTGGAAAAGAATGTAGCTTAGACATTGTAGCTTATTCTTTCATTGAAATGTGAACAAAGGGAGCATTTTTTCAAAGTGATAGAGATGGAAAGCAAAAAGGTGTTTTTCATGAATGTAAACGAAAAGTTGAGGTCCAGATAAACTTTTTGGTCTGTCAAGGCTTTATTATGGTGGATGACCAACTACCTACCCTCATGTATCCAAGATATGGTTGTACTTTGTGTAATGAAGACAATTGAGAAACATCATAAGCCAATATTCCAGTTTCATGTTAAGAGAAGTGGTCCAGGCAGTAGGATACAGTGGTTAAATTGATGAAAACTACTATTGACGTTTGTGTAAATAAATTATACATTTCCCTTTTCCATAGCCAGAGGCTGAACCATTATGTGACACTCATTTTTTCAGTTCATTTCAAGCTAGAAGTTTCAGTTTTCTTAATTATTTCTTACATTTTTCATATGTATATATGTATGTGTGTGTGTGTGTGTGTGTGTGTGTGTGTGTATGTGTATATATATATATATATATATATTATCCCTGGGGATAGGGGTGAAAGAATACTTCCCACGCATTCCTCACGTGTCGTAGAAGGCGACTAGAGGGTACGGGAGCGGGGGGCCAGAAATCCTCCCCTCCTTGTATTTTTAACTTTCTAAAAAAAAAAAATGGGAAACAGAAGGAGCCACGCGGGGAGTGCTCATCCTCCTTGTAGACTCAGATTGGGGTGTCTAAATGTGTGTGGATGTAACCAAGATGTGAAAAAAGGAGAGATAGGTAGTATGTTTGAGGAAAGGAACCTGGATGTTTTGGCTCTGAGTGAAACGAAGCTCAAGGGTAAAGGGGAAGAGTGGTTTGGGAATGTCTTGGGAGTAAAGTCAGGGGTTAGTGAGAGAACAAGAGCAAGGGAAGGAGTAGCAGTACTCCTGAAACAGGAGTTGTGGGAGTATGTGATAGAATGTAAGAAAGTAAATTCTCGATTGATATGGGTAAAACTGAAATTTGATGGAGAGAGATGGGTGATTATTGGTGCATATGCACCTGGGCATGAGAAGAAAGATCATGAGAGGCAAGTGTTTTGGGAGCAGCTGAATGAGTGTGTTAGTGGTTTTGATGCACGCGACTGGGTTATAGTGATGGGTGATCTGAATGCAAAGGTGAGTAATGTGGCAGTTGAGGGAATAATTGGTATACATGGGGTGTTCAGTGTTGTAAATGGAAATGGTGAAGAGCTTGTAGATTTATGTGCTGAAAAAGGACTGGTGATTGGGAATACCTGGTTTAAAAAGTGAGATATACATAAGTATGCGTACGTAAGTAGAAGAGATGGCCAGAGAGCGTTATTGGATTACGTGTTAATCGACAGGCGCGTGAAAGAGAGACTTTTGGATGTAAGTTTGCTGAGAGGTGCAACTGGAGGGATGTCTGATCATTATCTTGTGGAGGCTAAGGTGAAGATTTGTATGGGTTTTCAGAAGAGTGAATGTTGGGGTGAAGAGGGTGGTGAGAGTAAGTGAGCTTGGGAAGGAGACTTGTGTGAGGAAGTACCAGGAGAGACTGAGTACAGAATGGAAAAAGGTGAGAACAATGGAAGTAAGGGGAGTGGGGGAGGAATGAGATGTATTTAGGGAATCAGTGATGGATTGCACAAAAGATGCTTGTGGCATGAGAAGTGTGGGAGGTGGGTTGATTAGAAAGGGTAGTGAGTGGTGGGATGAAGAAGTAAGATCATTAGTGAAAGAGAAGAGAGAGGCATTTGGATGATTTTTGCAGGGCAAAAATGCAATCGAGTGGGAGATGTATAAAAGAAAGAGACAGGAGGTCAAGAGAAAGGTGCAAGAGGTGAAAAAGAGGGCAAATGAGAGTTGGGGTGAGAGAGTATCATTAAATTTTAGGGAGAATAAAAAGATGTTCTGGAAGGAGGTAAATAAAGTGCGTAAGACATGGGAGCAAATGGGAACTTCAGTGAAGGACGCGAATGGGGAGGTGATAACAAGTAAGTGGTGATGTGAGAAGGAGATGGAGTGAGTATTTTTAAGGTTTGTTGAATGTGCTTGATGATAGAGTGACAGATATAGGGTGTCTTGGTCGAGGTGGTGTGCAAAGTGAGAGGGTTAGGGAAAATGATTTGGTAAACAGAGAAGAGGTAGTAAAAGCTTTGCGGAAGATGAAAGCCAGCAAAGCAGCAGGTTTGGATGGTATTGCAGTGGAATTTATTAAAAAAGGGGGTGACTGTATTGTTGACTGGTTGGTAAGGTTATTTAATGTACGTATGACTCATGGTGAGGTGCCTGAGGATTGGCGGAATGCGTGCATAGTGCCATTGTACAAAGGCAAAGGGGATAAGAGTGAGTGCTCAAATTACAGAGGTATAAGTTTGTTGAGTATTCCTGGTAAATTATATGGGAGGGTATTGATTGAGAGGGTGAAGGCATGTACAGAGCATCAGATTGGGGAAGAGCAGTGTGGTTTCAGAAGTGGTAGAGGATGTGTGGATCAGGTGTTTGCTTTGAAGAATGTATGTGAGAAATACTTAGAAAAGCAAATGGATTTGTATGTAGCATTTATGGATCTGGAGAAGGCATATGATAGAGTTGATAGAGATGCTCTGTGGAAGGTATTAAGAATATATGGTGTGGGAGGAAAGTTGTTAGAAGCAGTGAAAAGTTTTTATCGAGGATGTAAGGCATATGTACGTGTAGGAAGAGAGAAAAGTGATTGGTTCTCAGTGAATGTAGGTTTGCGGCAGGGGTGTGTGATGTCTTTATGGTTGTTTACTTTGTTTATGGATGGGGTTGTTAGGGAGGTGAATGCAAGAGTTTTGGAAAGAGGGGCAAGTATGAAGTCTGTTGTGGATGAGAGAGCTTGGGAAGTGAGTCAGTTGTTGTTCGCTGATGATACAGCGCTGGTGGCTGATTCATGTGAGAAGCTGCAGAAGCTGGTGACTGAGTTTGGTAAAGTGTGTGAAAGAAGAAAGTTAAGAGTAAATGTGAATAAGAGCAAGGTTATTAGGTACAGTAGGGTTGAGGGTCTAGTCAATTGGGAGGTAAGTTTGAATGGAGAAAAACTGGAGGAAGTAAAGTGTTTTAGATATCTGGGAGTGGATCTGGCAGCGGATGGAACCATGGAAGCGGAAGTGAATCATAGGGTGGGGGAGGGGGCAAAAATCCTGGGAGCATTGAAAAATGTGTGGAAGTCGAGAACATTATCTCGGAAAGCAAAAATGGGTAGCAGAGGAAAAGGTTGTTTTGTCCCCTTATTAGCAGAGGAAAAGGTTGTAATTGTCCCCTTGTTAGCAGAGGAAAAGGTTGTTTTGTCCACTTGTTAGCAGAGGAAAAGGTTGTAATTGTCCCCTTGTTAGCAGAGGAAAAGGTTGTAATTGTCCCCTTGTTAGCAGAGGAAAAGGTTGTTTTGTCCCCCTTGTTAGCAGAGGAAAAGGTTGTTTTGTCCCCTTGTTAGCAGAGGAAAAGGTTGTGATTGTCCCCTTGTTAGCAGAGTAAAAGGTTGTGATTGTCCTCCTGTTAGCAGAGGAAAAGGTTGTGATTGTCCTCTTGTTAGCAGAGGAAAAGGTTGTTTTGTCCCCTTGTTAGCAGAGTAAAAGGTTGTGATTGTCCTCTTGTTAGCAGAGGAAAAGGTTGTAATTGTCCCCTTGTTAGCAGAGGAAAAGGTTGTTTTGTCCCCTTGTTAGCAGAGGAAAATGTTGTTTTGTCCCCTTGTTAGCAGAGGAAAAGGTTGTGATTGTCCTCTTGTTAGCAGAGGAAAAGGTTGTTTTGTCCCCTTGTTAGCAGAGTAAAAGGTTGTGATTGTCCTCTTGTTAGCAGAGGAAAAGGTTGTAATTGTCCCCTTGTTAGCAGAGGAAAAGGTTGTTTTGTCCCCTTGTTAGCAGAGGAAAATGTTGTTTTGTCCCCTTGTTAGCAGAGGAAAAGGTTGTTTTGTCCCCTTGTTAGCAGAGGAAAAGGTTGTTTTGTCCCCTTGTTAGCAGAGGAAAAGGTTGTTTTGTCCCCTTGTTAGCAGAGGAAAAGGTTGTAAGTGTCCCCTTGTTAGCAGAGGAAAAGGTTGTAATTGTCCCCTTGTTAGCAGAGGAAAAGGTTGTTTTGTCCCCTTGTTAGCAGAGGAAAAGGTTGTTTTGTCCCCTTGTTAGCAGAGGAAAAGGTTGTTTTGTCCCCTTGTTAGCAGAGGAAAAGATTGTTTTGTCCCCTTGTTAGCAGAGGAAAAGGTTGTTTTGTCCTCTTGTTAGCAGAGGAAAAGGTTGTAATTGTCCCCTTGTTAGCAGAGGAAAAGGTTGTTTTGTCCCCTTGTTAGCAGAGGAAAAGGTTGTAAGTGTCCCCTTGTTAGCAGAGGAAAAGGTTGTAATTGTCCCCTTGTTAGCAGAGGAAAAGGTTGTTTTGTCCCCTTGTTAGCAGAGGAAAAGGTTGTTTTGTCCCCTTGTTAGCAGAGGAAAAGGTTGTTTTGTCCCCTTGTTAGCAGAGGAAAAGGTTGTAATTGTCCCCTTGTTAGCAGAGGAAAAGGTTAGGTTAGGTTAGGTTAGGTTAGTGTGAACGAATGTGGCCTTTATTGTCTTTTCCTTGCACTACCTCGCGTGCATGTGGGGGGAGGGGGTGTCATTTCATGTATGGTGGGGTGGCGACGGGAATGAATAAAGGCAGCAAGTATGAATTATGTACATGTATATGTCTGTGTATGCATATATATATATATATATATATATATATATATATATATATATATATATATATATATATGTATACGTTGAAATGTGTAGGTATGTATATGTGCGTGTGTGGATGTGTACGTATATACATGTGTATGTGGGTGGGTTGGGCCATTTTTTCGTCTGTTTCCTTGCGCTACCTCGCTAATGCGGGAGACAGCGACAAAGTATAATAGAATAAAAAATAAAAAGATGTTTTGGAAGGAGGTAAATAACCTTATTTAGACAAGAGAACAAATGGGAACATCTGTGAAGGGGGTAATTCGGGAGGTAATAACAGGTAGTGATGAAGTGAGAATGAGATGGAGTGAGTATTTTGAAGGTTTGTTGAATGTGTTTGATGATAGAGTGGTGTATATAAGGGGTATTATTTGGGGTGGTGTGCAAAGTGAGAGGGTCAGGGAGAATGGTTTGGTAAAGAGAGAAGAGGTAGTGAAAGCTTCGCGGAAGATGAAATCTGGCAAGGCGGTGGGTTTGGATGGTATTGCAGTGGAATTTATTGAAAAAGGGGGTTAACTGTGTTGTTGATTGGTTTGTAAGGATATTCAATGTATGTTTGGATCATTGTGAAGTGTCTGAGGATTGGCGGAATGCCATTGTACAAAGGGGATAAAGGTGAGTGTTCAAACTACAGATGCACAAGTTTGTTGAGTATTCCTGGGAAATTATGTGGGAGGGTATTGATTGAGAGGGTGAAGGTATGTACAGAGCATCAGATTGGGGAAGAGCAGTGTGGTTTCAGAAGAGGTAGAGGATGTGTGGATCAGGTGTTTGCTTTGAAGAATGTATGTGAGAAATACTTAGAAAAACAGATGGATTTGTATGTAGCATTTACGGATCTGGAGAAGGCATATGATAGGGTTGATAGAGATGCTTTGTGGAAGGTTGTAAGAGTATATGGTGTTGGAGGTAAGTTGCTAGAAGCAGTAAAAAGTTGTATCAACGATGTAAGGCATGTGTACGAATAGGAAGAGAGGAAAATGATTGGTTTCCAGTGAATGTCAGTTTGCAGCAGGAGTGTGTAATGTCTCCATAGTTGTTTAGTTTGTTTATGGATGGGGTGGTTAGGGAGGTAAATGCAAGAATTTTAGAGAGAGGGTCGAGCATGCAGTCTGGTAGGGATTAGAGGGCCTGGGAAGTAAGTCAGTTGTTGTTCGCCAATAATACAACTCTATTGGCTGATTTGAGTGAGAAACTGCAGAGGTTGGTGACTGAGTTTGGAAAAGTATGTGAACGGAGAAAGTTGAGTGTAAATGTGAATAAGAGCAAGGTTATTAGATTCAATAGGGTTGAGGGACAAGTTAACAGGGATGTAAGTTTGAATGAAGAAAAGTTGGAGGAAGTGAAGTGTTTTAGATTTCTGGGAGTGGACTTAGCAGCAGATGGAACCATGGAAGCAGAAGTGAATCACAGGGTGGGGGAGGGGGCAAAGGTTCTGGGAGTGTCGAAGAATTTTCTAGAAAGAGAGAACATTTTCTCGGAGAGCAAAAATGGGTTAGTTTGAAGGAATAGTTCCAAGATTGTCATATGGTTGTGAGACATGGGTTGTACGGAGGAGGGTGGATGTGTTGGAAATGAAATGTTTGAGGACAGTATGTGGTGTGAAATGGTTTGATCGAGTAAGTAATGAAAGGGTAAGAGGGAAGTGTGGAAATAAAAAAAGTGTGAGTGAAAGAGCAGAAGAGGGTGTGTTGAAATGGTTTGGACATATGGAGAGAATGAGAGAGGAAAGATTGACAAAGAGGATATATGTGTCAGAGGTGGAGGGAGCAAGGAGAAGCGGGAGACCAAATTGGAGGGGGAAGGAGGGAGTGAAAACGATTTTGAGCTATTGGGGCCTGAACACACAGGAGGTTGAGAGGCATGCAAGGAATATAGTGAATTGGAACAATGTGGTATACCGGGGATGACGTTCTGTCAGTGGACTGAACCAGGGCATGTGAAGTGTCTTGGGTAAACCATGGAAAGGTCTCTTGGGTCTGGATGTGGTTTCACTGCATTACACATGACAGCTAAAGACTGAGTGTGAGCAAATGTGGCCTTTTTTCTATTTTCCTGCCGTTACCTTGCTGAAGGGGGAGGAGGGCTATTTCTTATGTGGCAGGGTAGTGACAGGAATGGACAAAGGAAAGCAAGTATGAATATGTACATGTATATACATGTATATGTCTGAGTATGTGTATGTATATAATGATATATATGTGTAGGGATATGTGTATGTATGGGCATTTATGTATATAAATGTGTATATGAGTGGATGGGCCGTTCTTTGTCTGTTTCTTGGCGCTACCTCGCTGATGCAGGAAACAGCAATTAAGTATAATAATAATAATAATAATAATTTTTTTTTTTGCTTTTTTTTTTTGCTTTGTCGCTGTCTCCCGCGTTTGCGAGGTAGCGCAAGGAAACAGACGAAAGAAAATGGCCCAACCCACCCCCATACACATGTATATACATACGTCCACACACGCAAATATACATACCTACACAGCTTTCCATGGTTTACCCCAGACGCTTCACATGCCCTGATTCAATCCACTGACAGCACGTCAGCCCCGGTATACCACATCGCTCCAATTCACTCTATTCCTTGCCCTCCTTTCACCCTCCTGCATGTTCAGGCCCCGATCACACAAAATCTTCTTCACTCCATCTTTCCACCTCCAATTTGGTCTCCCTCTTCTCCTCGTTCCCTCAACCTCCGACACATATATCCTCTTGGTCAATCTTTCCTCACTCATTCTCTCCATGTGCCCAAACCATTTCAAAACACCCTCTTCTGCTCTCTCAACCACGCTCTTTTTATTTCCACACATCTCTCTTACCCTTACGTTACTTACTTGATCAAACCACCTCACACCACACATTGTCCTCAAACATCTCATTTCCAGCACATCCATCCTCCTGCGCACCACTCTATCCATAGCCCACGCCTCGCAACCATACAACATTGTTAGAACCACTATTCCTTCAAACATACCCATTTTTGCTTTCCGAGATAATGTTCTCGACTTCCACACATTCTTCAAGGCTCCCAGAATTTTCGCCCCCTCCCCCACCCTATGATCCACTTCTGCTTCCATGGTTCCATCCGCTGCCAGATCCACTCCCAGATATCTAAAACACTTCACTTCCTCCAGTTTTTCTCCATTCAAACTCACCTCCCAATTGACTTGACCCTCAACCCTACGGTACCTAATAACCTTGCTCTTATTCACATTTACTCTTAACTTTCTTCTTCCACACACTTTTCCAAACTCAGTCACCAGCTTCTGCAGTTTCTCACATGAATCAGCCACCAGCGCTGTATCATCAGCGAACAACAACTGACTCACTTCCCAAGCTCTCTCATCCCCAACAGACTTCATACTTGCCCCTCTTTCCAAAACTCTTGCATTTACCTCCCTAACAACCCCATCCATAAACAAATTAAACAACCATGGAGACATCACACACCCCTGCCGCAAACCTACATTCACTGAGAACCAATCACTTTCCTCTCTTCCTACACGCACACATGCCTTACATCCTCGATAAAAACTTTTCACTGCTTCTAACAACTTTCCTCCCACATCATATATTCTTAATACCTTCCACAGAGCATCTCTATCAACTCTATCATATGCCTTCTCCAGATCCATAAATGCTACATACAAATCCATTTGCTTTTGTAAGTATTTCTCACATACATTCTTCAAAGCAAACACCTGATCCACACATCCTCTACCACTTCTGAAACCACACTGCTCTTCCCCAATCTGATGCTCTGTACATGCCTTCACCCTCTCAATCAATACCCTCCCATATAATTTACCAGGAATACTCAACAAACTTATACCTCTGTAATTTGAGCACTCACTCTTATCCCCTTTGCCTTTGTACAATGGCACTATGCACGCATTCCGCCAATCCTCAGGCACCTCACCATGAGTCATACATACATTAAATAACCTTACCAACCAGTCAACAATACAGTCACCCCCTTTTTTAATAAATTCCACTGCAATACCATCCAAACCTGCTGCCTTGCCGGCTTTCATCTTCCGCAAAGCTTTTACTACCTCTTCTATGTTTACCAAATCATTTTCCCTAACCCTCTCACTTTGCACACCACCTCGACCAAAACACCCTATATCTGCCACTCTATCATGAAACACATTCAACAAACCTTCAAAATACTCACTCCATCTCCTTCTCACATCACCACTACTTGTTATCACCTCCCCATTTGCGCCCTTCACTGAAGTTCCCATTTGCTCCCTTGTCTTATGCACTTTATTTACCTCCTTCCAGAACATCTTTTTATTCTCCCTAAAATTTAATGATACTCTCTCACCCCAACTCTCATTTGCCCTTTTTTTCACCTCTTGCACCTTTCTCTTGACCTCCTGTCTCTTTCTTTCATACATCTCCCACTCAATTGCATTTTTTCCCTGCAAAAATCGTCCAAATGCCTCTCTCTTCTCTTTCACTAATACTCTTACTTCTTCATCCCACCACTCACTACCCTTTCTAATCAACCCATCTCCCACTCTTCTCATGCCACAAGCATCTTTTGCGCAATCCATCACTGATTCCCTAAATACATCCCATTCCTCCCCCACTCCCCTTACTTCCATTGTTCTCACCTTTTTCCATAATAATAATAATATTATATTTTTTTATTATACTTTGTCGCTGTCTCCCGCGTTTGCGAGGTAGCGCAAGGAAACAGACGAAAGAAATGGCCCAACCCCCCCCATACACATGTATATACATACGTCCACACACGCAAATATACACACCTACACAGCTTTCCATGGTTTACCCCAGACGCTTCACATGCCCTGATTCAATCCACTGACAGCACGTCAACCCCGGTATACCACATCGCTCCAATTCACTCTATTCCTTGCCCTCCTTTCACCCTCCTGCATGTTCAGGCCCCGATCACACAAAATCTTTTTCACTCCATCTTTCCACCTCCAATTTGGTCTCCCTCTTCTCCTCGTTCCCTCCACCTCCAACACATATATCCTCTTGGTCAATCTTTCCTCACTCATTCTCTCCATGTGCCCAAACCACTTCAAAACACCCTCCTCTGCTCTCTCAACCACGCTCTTTTTATTTCCACACATCTCCTTACCCTTACGTTACTCACTCGATCAAACCACCTCCCACCACACATTGTCCTCAAACTTCTCATTTCCAGCACATCCATCCTCCTGCGCACAACTCTATCCATAGCCCACGCCTCGCAACCATACAACATTGTTGGAACCACTATTCCTTCAAACATACCCATTTTTGCTTTCCGAGATAATGTTCTCGACTTCCACACATTCTTCAAGGCCCCCAGAATTTTCGCCCCCTCCCCCACCCTATGATCCACTTCCGCTTCCATGGTTCCATCCGCTGCCAGATCCACTCCCAGATATCTAAAACACTTAATCAAACCACCTCACACCACATATTGTCCTCAAACATTTCATTTCCAACACATCCACCCTCCTCCGCACAACCCTATCTGTAGCCCATGTCTCGCAACCATATAAAATAGTTGGAACTACTATTCCTTCAAACATGTCCATTTTCACTCTCCACGATAATGTTTTTTCCTTCCACACATTCTTCATCGCTCTCGGAGCCTTCACCCCCTCCCCCACCCTGTGACTCACTTCCACTTCCATTTGCTGCTAAGTTTACTCCCAGATATCTAAAACATTTCACTTCCTCCAATTTTTCTCCATTCAAACTTACAACCCAAATTACTTGTCCCTCAACTCTATTGAACCTAATAACCTTTCCCTTACTCACATTTGCTCTCAACTTTCTCCTTTCAAACACTCTTCCAAACTCAGTCACTAACTTTTGCAGTAATTCACTTGAATCAGCTACCAGTGCTGTATCACCAGCGAACAACAATTGACTCACTTCCTTGGCCCTTTCATCCCCAACTGGCTGCATAGTCTCCCCTCTCTCCAAAACTCTTGCATTCACCTCCCTGACCAGCCAATCCATAAACAAATTAAACAACCATGGGGGATATCACACACCACTGCCGCAGACATACCTTCACTGAGAACCAACCACTCTTCTTTCTTCCTACTCATACACAAGAAGCTTTACACCCTTGATTGAAATTTCTCAATGCTTCTAGCAGCTTACCTCCCAAACTGTATATTCTTAAGACCTTCCACAAAGCATCTTTATCAACCTGTCATATGACTTCTCCAGATCTGTAAATGCCCCATGCAATCCATGTTTCTCTAAATATTTCTGTTACACATTTTTTAAAGCAAACACCTGATCCACACTGCTTCTCTCCAATCTAATGCTCTGTACATGCCTTCACCCTTGTGATAAATACATCCCATACAACTTACTAGGTATATTTAACCAACTTATACCTCTGTAGTCTGAACATTCACTGTTATCCCCATCGCTTTTATTCATTGGCACTATACATGCATTCTGCCAATACCCAGGCACCTCACCATAATCCATAATACACTGAATATCCCTATCAGCCACTCAACTACACAGTCACCTCCTTTCTTTTAAAAATGAAAGATCATTACCATCCACTCATCCGACCATCCACTCCATCCATCTTGCTGCATTTCATCTTATGATAGTGGCAAATATAGGGTATTTTTGTCATAGTAAAGAGAGAAGAGGTGGTGAAAGCTTTGCTTAAGATGAAATGCAGCAAGGTGCCCAGAGTGGATGGCATTGCAGTTGAATTTGTTAAGAAACAGGGTGACTGTGTTGTTGCTTGTTTGGTAAGGATTTTCAGTGTATGTATGGATCATGGTGACTGAGGATATTGGCAGAATGCATGTATAGTGTCACTGTATAAAGGCAAAGGTGAGTGTACAAACTATGGAGGTAAAATTTTGTTGAGTATACCTGGTAAGTGGTATGGGAGGCTAATGATTGAGAGGGTGATGGCATGTACAGAGCATCAGATTGGGGAGGAACAGTGTGGTTTCAGAAGTGATAGAGAATGTGTGGATCAGGTGTTTACTTTGAAAAATGTGTGTGAAAAATGCATAGAAAAACAGATGGATTTATGTGTATGGAGAAAACACATGACAAGGTTGATAGAGATGCTTTACAGAAGGTCTTAAAAATATACAGTTTGGAAAGAAAGCTGCTACAAACAGCAAGGTTTTATCAAGGGTGTATGGCTAGTGTACAAGTAGGAAGAGAGATGAGTGAATGGTTCGACGTGAAGGTTGGTCTGCGGCAGGGGTGTGAGATGACACCATTTGGGCCTCTTCAACTTGTTTATGGATGGGATGGTGAGGGAGGTAAATGCATCTTAGGGAGAGGGGCAAATATACAGTCTGTCAGGGATGAGAGGGCTTAGAAAGTGAGAAACAGCAGAAGTGGGTAACTGTTTGGATGAGTATGTGAAAGGAGAAAATTGAGAGTGAATGTGAATAAAAGCAAGGTTATTAGATTCAGCAAGGTTGAGGGACTGGTTAGTTGGAGTGCAAGTTTAATGGAGAAAAACTGGAGGAAGTGAGGTGTTTTAGATATCTGGGAGTGGACATAGCAGCAGATGGGACCATGGCAGCAGAAGTGAGCCATAGGGTTAGGAGAGAAGGCGAAGGTTCTGGGAGCAATGAAGAATGTGTGGAAAGAAAGTTATCAGGGAGGGCAAAAATGGGTATGTCTGAAGGGAATTTTGTCTCAATAATATTATATAGATGCAAGGTGTGAACTATACATGGGGCTGTAGGGAGGAGGGGGATGTGCTGGATGTGAAATGTTTGAGGACAATATTGGTGTGAGGTAATTTGATTAAGTAATGAAAGGGTAAGAGAGATTTTATTATTTATTATTATACTTTGTCGCTGTCTCCCGCGTTTGCGAGGTAGCGCAAGGAAACAGACGAAAGAAATGGCCCAACCCCCCCCATACACATGTATATACATACGTCCACACACGCAAATATACATACCTACACAGCTTTCCATGGCTTACCCCAGACGCTTCACATGCCTTGATTCAATCCACTGACAGCACGTCAACCCCGGTATACCACATCGCTCCAATTCACTCTATTCCTTGCCCTCCTTTCACCCTCCTGCATGTTCAGGCCCCGATCACACAAAATCTTTTTCACTCCATCTTTCCACCTCCAATTTGGTCTCCCTCTTCTCCTTGTTCCCTCCACCTCTGACACATATATCCTCTTGGTCAATCTTTCCTCACTCATCCTCTCCATGTGCCCAAACCACTTCAAAACACCCTCTTCTGCTCTCTCAACCACGCTCTTTTTATTTCCACACATCTCTCTTACCCTTACGTTACTCACTCGATCAAACCACCTCACACCACACATTGTCCTCAAACATCTCATTTCCAGCACATCCATCCTCCTGCGCACAACTCTATCCATAGCCCACGCCTCGCAACCATACAACATTGTTGGAACCACTACTCCTTCAAACATACCCATTTTTGCTTTCCGAGATAATGTTCTCGACTTCCACACATTCTTCAAGGCTCCCAGAATTTTCGCCCACTCCCCCACCCTATGATCCACTTCCGCTTCCATGGTTCCATCCGCTGCCAGATCCATTCCCAGATATCTAAAACACTTCACTTCCTCCAGTTTTTCTCCATTCAAACTCACCTCCCAATTGACTTGACCCTCAACCCTACTGTACCTAATAACCTTGCTCTTATTCACATTTACTCTTAACTTTCTTCTTCCACACACTTTACCAAACTCAGTCACCAGCTTCTGCAGTTTCTCACATGAATCAGCCACCAGCGCTGTATCATCAGCGAACAACAACTGACTCACTTCCCAAGCTCTCTCATCCCCAACAGACTTCATACTTGCCCCTCTTTCCAAAACTCTTGCATTTACCTCCCTAACAACCCCATCCATAAACAAATTAAACAACCATGGAGACATCACACACCCCTGCCGCAAACCTACATTCACTGAGAACCAGTCACTTTCCTCTCTTCCTACACGTACACATGCCTTACATCCTCGATAAAAACTTTTCACTGCTTCTAACAACTTTCCTCCCACACCATATTTTCTTAATACCTTCCACAGAGCATCTCTATCAACTCTATCATATGCCTTCTCCAGATCCATAAATGCTACATACAAATCCATTTGCTTTTCTAAGTATTTCTCACATACATTCTTCAAAGCAAACACCTGATCCACACATCCTCTACCACTTCTGAAACCACACTGCTCTTCCCCAATCTGATGCTCTGTACATGCCTTCACCCTCTCAATCAATACCCTCCCATATAATTTACCAGGAATACTCAACAAACTTATACCTCTGTAATTTGAGCACTCACTCTTATCCCCTTTGCCTTTGTACAATGGCACTATGCACGCATTCCGCCAATCCTCAGGCACCTAACCATGAGTCATACATACATTAAATAACCTTACCAACCAGTCAACAATACAGTCACCCCCTTTTTTAATAAATTCCACTGCAATACCATCCAAACCTGCTGCCTTGCCGGCTTTCATCTTCCGCAAAGCTTTCACTACCTCTTCTCTGTTTACCAAATCATTTTCCCTAACCCTCTCACTTTGCACACCACCTCGACCAAAACACCCTATATCTGCCACTCTATCTTCAAACACATTCAACAAACTTTCAAAATACTCACTCCATCTCCTTCTCACATCACCACTACTTGTTATCACCTCCCCATTTGCGCCCTTCACTGAAGTTCCCATTTGCTCCCTTGTCTTACGCACTTTATTTACCTCCTTCCAGAACATCTTTTTATTCTCCCTAAAATTTAATGATACTCTCTCACCCCAACTCTCATTTGCCCTTTTTTTCACCTCTTGCACCTTTCTCTTGACCTCCTGTCTCTTTCTTTTATACATCTCCCACTCAATTGCATTTTTTCCCTGCAAAAATCGTCCAAATGCCTCTCTCTTCTCTTTCACTAATACTCTTACTTCTTCATCCCACCACTCACTACCCTTTCTAATCAACCCACCTCCCACTCTTCTCATGCCACAAGCATCTTTTGCGCAATCCATCATTGATTCCCTAAATACATCCCATTCCTCCCCCACTCCCCTTACTTCCATTGTGTGGTGATAAAAAAAGTGTGGTTGAGAGAGCAGAATGAAATGGTTTGGACATATGGAGAGAATGAGTGAGGTAAGGTTGACAGAGAGGACATATGTCAGATATGGAGAGAATAAGTAAGGAAAGGTTGACAAAGAGGACATATGTCAGAAGTGGAGGGAAGAAGGAGAACCGGGAGACCTAATTGGAGATGGAAGGATGGAGTGAAAAATGTTTTGAGCGATTGGGGCCTGAACATGCAGGCGTGCATGGGATGGAGTGAATTGGAATGATATGGTATACTCGGGCCGATATACTGTCATTTAACTGAACTAAGGTGTGTGAAGTGTTTGGGGTGAACCATGTGGGGCCTGAATGTGAATAAGGAGCTGTGGTTTTAGTGCATTACACATAACAGCTAGAGAATGGATGTGACTGGATGTGGCCTTTCTGTGTCTGTTCCTGGTGCTACCTCACTAATGTGGGAAAGACAATCAAGTATGAAAAGAAAGAGGTGTAATTAAGGAAGTCAAGAAAGGATTAAGGGACAGTATAGTCCTCCCAACCCTAACCTATAGCCAAAACACGGACATGGGTCAAGTCAGAGGTCATGAATCCAGGCTGTGAAAATGAGCTGTTTGAGAGGAGCATGTGGTATGACTAGATGTAATGAATAAAGTAATGGGGGTGTTATGAGAGATTTGGTATGGCAGAGAATGCAAAGGGAATGAATTGTGAAGTAGCAGAAACATAATACTCTGAGATGGTTTGGGCATGTGGAAAGAATGTCAGATGGGGAGTTTACGAGAGTGTATGGTTGCACAATTAAAGGTGTTGGTGTCAGAGGAAGACCACCTGTGACTTGGGGAAATAGAGTTGAAGAATACTGGAGAGGGACAATTAGTGGAAGAATGAGTGGAATGGTGTATGCGAGGGAGGCATGCAAGGATAAGTGGAGACCTGTTGCTGTTGCCACCCCTTGATGGTAGTTCCTGGATGTGTGAATCAGAGATATAGATAGATAGACAGCCATTGTAAGTGACTGGCATGAGGCCAACTATAAAACTGGCTAACCACTTTTTGTCATTGTTGTGGAAGGTATTGTAAAATTCTTTTTGTGTAAGGATGTGCCAGGGGGTGGGGGTTCAGATGCTTTGTTGATGTGTATTACTACTTTTAATTTGCTTAAGGGGGATTATGGTTGGTTTAATGCAACCCTGAACTAATCACTGAAAGTCATACTGAATATTGGCATTCTTCTCTCACTACAGTGAATCACAAGATCTACAGCAGTCAACTCTGGACATTACCCATCACTCCCCTTCTTCGAGCATCATTTCCGCATATCCCAAGACACATCATGCCCACAGTGCAACTACTATAAAGAAGACACCAAGCATTTACCTCTCAATTGCTGTGCACTCTCTGCATATAGAAACAAACACATCATGACACTTTATGACCTATGGTCTTGACCTGTGGATATGGTCAGTTCCCTGAGTGCTACAGAAGCCTCATAAAGACAGAAGGGACTCCTAGTGTAGGAAGTATATATATTTCTCTCGCATACTTGCTTTATATTTCTTGTGTTCGCAAAGTAGCACCAGGAACAGACAAAGAAAGGCCTCATTTGTTCACATCCATTCACTAGTTGTCATGTATAATGCACCAAAACCACACCCCCTGTACACAACCAAGCCGCACAGTCCTTTCAGTGTTTTCCCACTGATACTTCATTTGCCTTGATTCATTCCGTTGACAACATAGTGCCCCTTGTATACCACATTGCTCCGATACACTTTATCCCATGCATGCCTTTCAGGCCCCAAGCACTCAAACTTTTTTCAATCCAACTCATGCAGGTTTGACACACTATCTTTTTCAACGTTTCCTCTCTCGTTCTCACCATATGTCTAGACCATTTCAGCACACCATCTTAAGCTCTCTCAACTGTACTCTTCGTATTACCTTGTCTTTCTTACTTTTTTTTTTTACCCTGCCTCTCTCTTGTCACTGCTTTCTTTATCAATCCTCCTCATACCACATGTCGACCTCAAACATTTCATTTCCAACAAATGCTTCCTGCTCCATACATTTTATCTAGAGCCCATGCTTCTTTTCCATACAACATCACTGGGAATATTATACTCTCAGGCATACTCATTTTTGCCCTCCCAGATAGTGACCTTCCTTTTCACGTGTCTGTGCTCTTAGAACCTTTGTGTCTCTGCAATATTAAACCTAATAACCTTGCTTTTATTCACACTTCCAAACTCAAGACATCAATGTCTGCAGTTTTTCACTCAAATCAGCCACCAGTGCTCCCTCATCCCATACAAACAGCATACCTGCACCTTTCTCCAGGACCCTTGTAATTACCTCCTTCACCACCCTATTCACAAACAAATCAAACAGCCATGAAGACTTCACACACCCTTAATGCAGACCCACCACTACCTTGAACCACTTAACCTCCTCACTACCTACACTGCCCTCATGCCATACTTTCTTATCAAAAACTCCTTACTGCATCTAATAGACTTCCTACACTATCTATTCATAACATCTTCCACAAAACATCTCTATTAACCATATCATATTCTTTCTTCACATTCAAATCCTTATATTTCTCCAAATATTTCTCACACATATTCTTCAAAACAAAGACCTGACCCACACATCCTGTATACCACTTCTGAAAGCACATTATTCTCCTTAGCCTGATGCTCTGTGCATGCCACCACCCTCTCAAGTCACCTCTCTCCCATACAACTTACCACATACACTTAACAAACTTACACCACTGTAATCTGAATGCTCACCTTTGTTCCCCATGGCTTTATGCACTGACACTGTGCATGCATTCTCCCAATATACAGCCATCTCACCATACAGTGGAAATCCTAACTAACCAATTAGCAACTCAATTACCCCCTTTCTTGAGAAATTCAGTTGCAGTACCATCCACTCCAAGCGTCTTGCCTCATTTCATTTTCTGTTTTCACCAAACCATTTGCCATGACTCTCTCTTTGCATAACTCCCCAACTAAAATGCCCTACATATGCCACCATGTCATCAAACCCATTCAAAAATCCTTCAAAATACTCGTTCCATCTGCTCTTCATCCCATTTGACTCCTTAACCAATGTTCCAGTTGTACTCTTGATTTTGTCATGTGTACCTCCTTCAAAAACATTTTTGTCTTTATCTCTGATGCTTGTTCCTCCATTTATCACTGTCTTAAATGCCTCTCTTACATACACCATTCCATGCATTCTTCCACCATTTGTCCCCATTCTATACTTTTCACTGTATTTCTCCATGTCACATGGGGTCTTCTTCTGATACAAACCCCTTTCATTGTACTATTATACACTCTCTTTTTAAACTCCGTTTTAAATTCTCTCCACATGCCCAGACCAACTTAAAACATTATATTTTACCCACTTTACCACTCCACAATTCATTCCCTGCCATAGCACATCTTATACACCCCATTTCTTTCTTCGTTCCATCTTGTCATACCACATGCTCCTCTAAAATAGCTCATTTCCACAACCTGGATTCTTGACTTCTGTCCCAGAAATATTAGTTTTAGTTATGCAGTTTCAGAAGTGGTAAAGGATGTGTGGATCAGGTGTTTGCTTTGAAGAATGTATGTGAGAAATTCTTAGAAAAAAGAT
The DNA here is from genome assembly GCF_036320965.1 of Panulirus ornatus. Lineage (NCBI taxonomy): Eukaryota > Metazoa > Arthropoda > Malacostraca > Decapoda > Palinuridae > Panulirus > Panulirus ornatus. Next base: position 22,710,953 of record NC_092273.1, read on the forward strand.
GGATTTGTAAGTAGCACTTATGGGTCTGGAGAGGCATATGATACGGTTGATAGAGATGCTTTGTGGAAAGTTTTTACTAAGGATATAAGGTATATAAGAATATAACATAGGAAGAGAGGAAAGAAATTGGTTCCCAGTGAATGTCGGTTAGTGTATGATTAGGGAGGTAAATGTAAGAGTTTTGGAGAGAGGAGTGAGTATGCAGTCTGTTGGGAATGAAAGGCCCTGGGAAGTGAGTCAGTTGTTTTTGCTGATGATACAGCTGTAGTGGCTGAAATGTTTGACGACAATATGTGGTGTGAGGTGGTTTGATCGAGTAAGTAATGAAAGGGTGAGAGAGATACATGGAAATAGAAAGAGTGTGAATGAGAGCAGAAGGGTGGGTTGAAGTGGTTTGGGCAAAGATATATATGTCAGAGGTGGAGGGAACAAGAAGTGGGAGACCTCAAAGGTGGAGGGAACAAGAAGTGGGAGACCAAGTTGGAGGTAGAAGGATCGAGTGAAAAAGATTTTGAGCGATCGGGGCCTGAACATACAGGATGGTGAGAGAACTGCGAGGAATAGAAAGAATTGGAACCATGTGGTATACCGGGGTTGACGTGCATGTGAAGCATCTGAGGTAAACAATGGAAAGGTTTGTGGGGCCTAGATGTGGATAGGGAGCTGTGGTTTTGGTGCATTACACATGACAGAGAGAGACTGAATGTGAACGAATGTGGCCTTTTTTGTCTGTTTTCCTGGCGCTACCTTGCTGAAGCAGGGGGGTAGTGATGCTGTTTCCTGTGGGGCAGGATAGCGCAAGGAATGGATGAAGGCAAGCAGGTATGAATGTGTACATATATTCTTTTTTTTTATTATACTTTGTCGCTGTCTCCCGCGTTAGTGAGGTACCTCAAGGAAACAGACAAAAGAATGGCGGCGCAACCCACCCACATACACATGTATGTACATACACGTCCACACACACATATATACATATCTATACATTTCAACGTATACATATATATACATACACAGACATACATATATACACATGTACATAATTCATACTGTCTGCCCTTATTCATTCCCATCGCCGCCCTGCCACACATGAAATGACAACCCCCTCCCCCTGCATGTGCACGAAGTAGCGCTAGGAAAAGACAACAAAGGCCACATTCACTCACACTCAGTCTCTAGCTGTCATGTATAATGCACTGAAACCACAGCTCCCTTTCCACATCCAGGCCCCACAGAACTTTCCATGGTTTACTCCAAACGCTTCACATGCCTGGGTTCAATCCACTGATAGCACGTCAACCCCGTATACAACATCGTTCCAATTCACTCTATTTCTTGCACGTCTTTCACCCTCCTGCATGTTCAGGCCCCAATCACTCAAAGTCTTTTTCACTCCCATCTTTCCACCTCTAATTTGGTCTCCCATTTCTCTTCATTCCCTCCACCTCTGACACATATATCCTCTTTGTCAATCTTTCCTCACTCATTCACTCCATGTGACCAAACCATTTCAAAACACCCTCTTCTGCTCTCTCAACCACGCTCTTTTTATTACCACACATCTCTCTTACCCCTTTCATTACTAACTCAATCATACCACCTCACACCACATATTGTCCTCAAACATCTCATTTCCAGCACATCCACATTCCTCCGCACAACTCTATCTACAGCCCACGCCTCACAACCATATATCATCGTTGGAACCACTATTCCTTCAAACTTACACATTTTTGCTTTCCAAGATAGCATTCTCAACTTCCACACATTCTTCAACACCCCCTCCCCCACCCTATGATTCACTTCCACTGCCAAATCCACTCCCAGATATCTAAAACACTTCACTTCCTCCAGTTCTTCTCCATTCAAACTTACCTCCCAATAGACTTGTCCTTCAACCCTACTGTACCTTGCTCTTATTCACATTTACTCTCAGCTTTCTTCTTTCACACACTTTACCAAACTCAGTCACCAGCTTCTGCAGTTTCTCACCCGAATCAGTCACCAGCGCTGTATCATCAGCAAACAACAACTGACACTTCCCAAGCTCTCTCATCCACAACAGACTGCATACGTGCCCCTCTTTCCAAAACTCTTCCATTCACCTCCCTAACAACCCCATCCATAAACAAATGAAACAACTATGGAAACATCAGGCACCTCTGCCGCAAACCAACATTCACTGAGAACCAATCACTTTCCTTTCTTCCTACACGTACACATGCCTTACATTCTCAATAAAAACTTTTCACTGCTTCTAACAACTTGCCTCCCACACCATATATTCTTAATACCTTCCACAGAGCATCTCTATCAACTCTTATCATATGCCTTCTCCAGATCCATAAATGCTACATACAAATCCATTTGCTTTTCTAAATATTTCTCACTTACATTCTTCAAAGCAAACACCTGATCCACACATCCTCTACCACTTCTGAAACCACACTGCTCTTCCCCAATCTGATGCTCTGTACATGTCTTCACCCTCTCAGTCAATACCCTCCCATATAATTCACCAGGAATACTCAACAAACTTATACCTCTGTAACTTGAGCACTCACTTTTATCCCCTTTGCCTTTGTACAATGGCACTATGCAAGCATTCTGCCAATCCTCATGCACCTCACCATGAATCATTTTTTTCATACGATTCGCCGTTTCCCGCGTTTGCGAGGTAGCGTTAAGAACAGAGGACTGGGCCTTAGACGGAAAATCCTCACCTGGCCCCCTTCTCTGTTCCCTCTTTTGGGAAAAAAAAAAAAAAAAAAAAAAAAAAAAAAAAAAAAAAACGAGAGGGGAGGATTTCCAGCCACCCGCTCCCTTCCCATTTAGTCGCCTTCTACGACACGCAGGGAATACGTGGGAAGTATTCTTTCTCCCCTATCCCCAGGGATAGGGGAGAAATGAATCATACATACATTAAATAACCTTACCAACCAATCAACAATAAAGTCACCCCCTTTTTTAATAAATTCCACTGCAATACCATCCAAACCCACTGCCTTGCCGGCTTTCATCTTCCGCAAAGCTTTTACTACCTCTTCCCTGCTTACCAAATCATTTTCCCTAACCCTTTCACTTTGCACACCACCTCGACTAAAACACCCTATGTCTGCCACTCTGTCATCAAACACATTCAACAAACCTTCAAAATACTCACTCCATCTCCTTCTCACATCACCACTACTTGTTATCACCTCCCCATTTGCGCCCTTCACTGAAGTTCCCATTTGCTCCCTTGTCTTACGCACTTTATTTACCTCCTTCCAGAACATCTTTTTATTCTCCCTAAAATTTAATGATACTCTCTCACCCCAACTCTCATTTGCCCTCTTTTTCACCTCTTGCACCTTTCTCTTGACCTCCTGCCTCTTTCTTTTATACATCTCCCACTCAATTGCATTTTTTCCCTGCAAAAATCGTCCAAATGCCTCTCTCTTCTCTTTCACTAGTAATCTTACTTCTCCATCCCACCACTCACTACCCTTTCTAATCAACCCACCTCCCACGCTTCTCATGCCACAAGCATCTTTTGCACAAGCCATCACTGCTTCCCTAAATACATCCCATTCTTCCTCCACTCCCCTTACCTCCTTTGTTCTCACCTTTTTCCATTCTGTACTCAGTCTCTCCTGGTACTTCCTCACTCAAGTCTCCTTCCCAGGCTCACTTACTCTCGCCACTGTCTTCACCCCAACATTCTCTCTTCTTTTCTGAAAACCCCTACAAATCTTCACCTTCGCCTCCACAAGATAATGATCAGACATCCCTCCAGTTGCACCTCTCAGCACATTAACATCCGAAAGTCTCTCTTTCACGCGCCTGTCAGTTAACACGTAAACCAATAACACTCTCTGGCCATCCCTCCTACTTACATACGTACACTTATGTATATCTCTCTTTTTAAACCAAGCATTCCCAATCACCAGTCCTTTTTCAGCACATAAATCTACAAGCTCTTCACCATTTCCATTTACAACACTGAACACTCCATGTATACCAATTATTCCCTCAACTGTCACATTACTCACCTTTGCATTCAAATCATCCATCACTATAAAGCGGTCTTGTGCATCAAAACCTTTAACACACTCATTCAGCTGCTCCCAAAACACTTGCCTCTCATGATCTTTCTTCTCATGCCCAGGTGCATAAGTACCAATAATCACCCATCTCTCTCCATCAACTTTCAGTTTTACCCATATCAATCTAGAATTTACTTTCTTACACTCTATCACATACTCCCAGATTAGAAAGGGTAGTGAGTGGTTGGATGAAAAAGTAAGATTATTAGTGAAAGAGAAGAGAGAGCAATTTGGACGAATTTTGCGGGGAAATAATACAAATGAGTGGGAGATGTATAAAAGAAAGAGGCAGGAGGTCAAGAGAAAGGTGCCAGAGGTGAAAAAGAGGGCAAATGAGAGTTGGGGTGAGAGAGTATCATTAAATTTTAGGGAGAATAAAAAGATGTTTTCGGAGGTAAATAAAGTGCATAAGACATGGGAACAAATGGGAACTTCAGTGAAGGGGGCTAATGGGGAGGTGATAACAAGTAGTGGTGATGTGAGAAGGAGATGGAGTAAGTATTTTGAATGTTTGTTGAATGTGTTTGATGATAGAGTGGCAGATATAGGGTGTTTTGGTCGAGGTGGTGTGCAAAGTGAGAGGGTTGGGAAAATAATTTGGTAAACAGGTAGTAAAAGCTTTGCGGAAGATGAAAGCCGGCAAGGCAGTGGGTTTGGATGGTATTGCAGTGAAATTTATTAAAAAAGGGGGTGACTGTGTTGTTGACTGGTTGGTAAGGCTATTTAATGTATGTATGACTCATGGTGAGGTGCCTGAGGATTGGCAATATGCTTGCATAGTGCCATTGTACAAAGGCAAGGGCGACAAAGGTGAGTGCTCAAATTACAGAGGTATAAGTTTGTTGAGTATTCTTGGGAAATTATATGGGAGGGTATTGATTGAGAGGGTGAAGGCATGTATAGAGCATCAGATTGGGGCAGAGCAGTGTGGTTTCAGAAGTGGTAGAGGATGTGTGGATCAGGTGTTTGCTTTGAAGAATGTATGTGAGAAATACTTAGAAAAGCAAATGGATTTGTATGTAGCATTTATGGATCTGGAGAAGGCATATGATAGAGATGCTCTGTGGAAGGTATTAAAAATATATGGTGTGGGAGGCAAATTGTTAGAAGCAGTGAAAAGTTTTTATCGAGGATGTAATGCATGTGTATGTGTAGGAAGAGAGGAAAGTGATTGGTTCTCAGTGAATGTAGGTTTGCGGCAGGGGTGTGTGATGTCTCCATGGTTGTTTAATTTGTTTATGGATGGGGTTGTTAGGGAGGTGAATGCAAGAGTTTTGGAAAGAGGGGCAAGTATGCAATCTGTTGTGGATGAGAGAGCTTGGGAAGTGAGTCAGTTGTTGTTCGCTGATGATACAGCACTGGTGGCTGATTCATATGAGAAACTGCAGAATCGGGTGACTGAGTTTGGTAAAGTGTGTGAAAAAAGAAAGTTGACAGTAAATGTGAATAAGAGCAAGGTTATTAGGTACAGTAGGGTTGAGGGTCAAGTCAATTGGGAGGTAAGATTGAATGGAGAAAAACTGGAGGAAGTGAAGTGTTTTAGATATCTGGGAGTGGATTTGGCTCGGGTGGAACCATGGAAGCGGAAGTGAATCATAGGGTGGGGAGGGGGTGAAAATTCTGGGAGCCTTGAAGAATGTTTGGAAGTCGAGAACATTATCTCGAAAAGCAAAAATGGGTATGTTTGAGGGACAAGTGGTTCCAACAATGTTGCGTGGTCGCGAGGCATGGGCTATGGATAGAGTTGTGCGCAGGAGGGTGGATGTGTTGGAAATGAGATGTTTGAGGACAATAAGTGGTGTGAGGTGGTTTGATCGAGTAAGTAATAATAGGGTAAGAGAGATGTGTGGTAATAAAAAGAGTGTGGTGGAGAGAGCAGAAGAGGGTGTTTTGAAATGGTTTGGTCACATGGAGAGAATTAGTGAGGAAAGATTGACCAAGAGGATATGTGTCAGAGGTGGAGGGAACGAGAAGAAGTGGGAGACCAAATTAGAGGTGGAAAGATGGAGTGAAAAAGATTTTGAGTGATCGGGGCCTGAACATGCAAGAGGGTGAAAGGAGGGCAAGGAATAGAGTGAATTCGAGCGATGTGGTATACCGGGGTTGACGTACTGTCAGTGGATTGACTCAACGCATGTGAAGCGTCTGGGGTAAACTATGGAAAGCTGTGTAGGTATGTATATTTGCGTGTGTGGACGTATGTATATACATGTGTATGGGGGTGGGTTGGGCCATTTCTTTCGTCTGTTTCCTTGCGCTACCTCGCAAATGCGGGAGACAGCAAAAAAAAAAAAAATAAATATATATATATATATATATATATATATATATATATATATATATATATATATATATATTTTTTTTTTTTATACTTTGTCGCTGTCTCCCGCGTTTGCGAGGTAGCGCAAGGAAACAGACAAAAGAAATGGCCCAACCCCCCCCATACACATGTATATACATACGTCCACACATGCAAATATACATACCTACACAGCTTTCCATGGCTTACCCCAGACGCTTCACATGCCTTGATTCAATCCACTGACAGCACGTCAACCCCGGTATACCACATCACTCCAATTCACTCTATTCCTTGCCCTCCTTTCACCCTCCTGCATGTTCAGGCCCCGATCACACAAAATCTTTTTCACTCCATCTTTCCACCTCCAATTTGGTCTCCCACTTCTCCTCGTTCCCTCCACCTCCGACACATATATCCTCTTGGTCAATCTTTCCTCACTCCTTCTCTCCATGTGCCCAAACCATTTCAAAACACCCTCTTCTGCTCTCTCAACCACGCTCTTTTTATTTCCACACATCTCTCTTACCCTTACGTTACTTACTCGATCAAACCACCTCACACCACACATTGTCCTCAAACATCTCATTTCCAGCACATCCACCCTCCTGTGCACAACTCTATCCATAGCCCAATCCTCGCAACCATACAACATTGTTGGAACCACTATTCCTTCAAACATACCCATTTTTGCTTTCCGAGATAATGTTCTCGACTTCCACACATTCTTCAAGGCTCCCAGGATTTTCGCCCCCTCCCCCACCCTATGATCCACTTCCGCTTCCATGGTTCCATCCGCTACCAGATCCACTCCCAGATATCTAAAACACTTTACTTCCTCCAGTTTTTCTCCATTCAAACTTACCTCCCAATTGACTTGACCCTCAACCCTACTGTACCTAATAACCTTGCTCTTATTCACATTTACTCTTAACTTTCTTATTTCACACACTTTACCAAACTCAGTCACCAGCTTCTGCAGTTTCTCACATGAATCAGCCACCAGCACTGTATCATCAGCGAACAACAACTGACTCACTTCCCAAGCTCCCTCATCCACAACAGACTTCATACTTGCCCCTCTTTCCAAAACTCTTGCATTAACCTCCCTAACAACCCCATCCATAAACAAATTAAACAACCATGGAGACATCACACACCCCTGCCGCAAACCTACATTCACTGAGAACCAATCACTTTCCTCTCTTCCTACATGTACACATGCGTAACATCCTCGATAAAAACTTTTCACTGCTTCTAACAACTTGCCTCCCACACCATATATTCTTAATACCTTCCACAGAGCATCTCTATCAACTCTATCATATGCCTTCTCCAGATCCATAAATGCTACATACAAATCCATTTGCTTTTCTAAGTATTTCTCACATACATTCTTCAAAGCAAACACCTGATCCACACATCCTCTACCACTTCTGAAACCACACTGCTCTTCCCCAATCTGATGCTCTGTACATGCCTTCACCCTCTCAATCAATACCCTCCCATATAATTTACCAGGAATACTCAACAAACTTATACCTCTGTAATTTGAGCACTCACTATTATCCCCTTTGCCTTTGTACAATGGCACTATGCACGCATTCCGCCAATCCTCAGGCACCTCACCATGAGTCATATATACATTAAATAACCTTACCAACCAGTCAATAATACAGTCACCCCCTTTTTTAATAAATTCCATTGCAATACCATCCAAACCTGCTGCCTTGCCGGCTTTCATCTTCCGCAAAGCTTTTACTACCTCTTCTCTGCTTACCAAATCATTTTCCCAAACCCTCTCACTTTGCACACCACCTCGACCAAAACACCCTATATCTGCCACTCTATCATCAAACACATTCAACAAACCTTCAAAATACTCACTCCATCTCCTTCTCACATCACCACTACTTGTTATCACCTCCCCATTTGCGCCCTTCACTGAAGTTCCCATTTGCTCCCTTGTCTTACGCACTTTATTTACCTCCTTCCAGAACATCTTTTTATTCTCCCTAAAATTTAATGATACTCTCTCACCCCAACTCTCATTTGCCCTCTTTTTCACCTCTTGCACCTCTCTCTTGACCTCCTGTCTCTTTCTTTTATACATCTCCCACTCAATTGCATTTTTTCCCTGCAAAAATCGTCCAAATGCCTCTCTCTTCTCTTTCACTAATAATCTTACTTCTTCATCCCACCACTCACTACCCTTTCTAATCAACCCACCTCCCACTCTTCTCATGCCACAAGCATCTTTTGCGCAATCCATCACTGATTCCCTAAATACATCCCATTCCTCCCCCACTCACCTTACTTCCATTGTTCTCACCTTTTTCCATTCTGTACTCAGTCTCTCCTGGTACCTCCTCACACAAGTCTCCTTCCCAAGCTCACTTACTCCCACCACCCTCTTCACCCCAACATTCACTCTCCTTTTCTGAAAACCCATACAAATCTTCACCTTAGCCTCCACAAGATATGTGATCAGACATCCCTCCAGTTGCACCTCTCAGCACATTAACATCCAAAAGTCTCTCTTTCGCGCGCCTGTCAATTAACATGTAATCCAATAACGCTCTCTGGCCATCTCTCCTACTTACATACGTATACTTATGTATATCCCGCTTTTTAAACCAGGTATTCCCAATCACCAGTCCTTTTTCAGCACATAAATCTACAAGCTCTTCACCATTTCCATTTACAACACTGAATACCCCATGTATACCAATTATTCCCTCAACTGCCACATTACTCACCTTTGCATTCAAATCACCCATCACTATAACCCGGTCTCGTGCATCAAAACCACTAACACACTCATTCAGCTGCTCCCAAAACACTTGCCTCTCATGATCTTTCTTCTCATGCCCAGGTGCATATGCACCAATAATCACCCATATCTCTCCATCAACTTTCAGTTTTACCCATATTAATCGAGAATTTACTTTCTTACATTCTATCACATACTCCCACAACTCCTGTTTCAGGAGTACTGCTACTCCTTCCCTTGCTCTTATCCTCTCACTAACCCCTGACTTTACTCCCAAGACATTCCCAAACCACTCTTTCCCTTTACCCTTGAGCTTCGTTTCACTCAGAGCCAAAACATCCAGGTTCCTTTTCTCAAACATACTACCTATCTCTCCTTTTTTCACATGTTGGTTACATCCACACACATTTAGACACCCCAGTCTGAGCCTTCGAGGAGGATGAGCACTCCCCACGTGACTCCTTCTGTTTCCCATTTTAGAAAGTTAAAAAATTCAAGGGTAATATATATATATATTTTGAAGGTTTGTTGAATGTGTTTGATGATAGAGTGGCAGATATAGGGTGTTTTGGTCGAGGTGGTGTGCAAAGTGAGAGGGTTAGGGAAAATTATTTGGTAAACAGAGAAGAGGTAGTAAAAGCTTTGCGGAAGATGAAAGCCGGCAGGTTTGGATGGTATTGCAGTGGAATTTATTAAAAAAGGGGGTGACTGTATTGTTGACTGGTTGGTAAGGTTATTTAATGTACGTACGACTCATGGTGAGGTGCCTGAGGATTGGCGGAATGCGTGCATAGTGCCATTGTACAAAGGCAAAGGGGATAAGAGTGAGTGCTCAAATTACAGAGGTATAAGTTTGTTGAGTATTCCTGGTAAATTATATGGGAGGGTATTGATTGAGAGGGTGAAGGCATGTACAGAGCATCAGATTGGGGAAGAGCAGTGTGGTTTCAGAAGTGGTAGAGGATGTGTGGATCAGATGTTTGCTTTGAAGAATGTATGTGAGAAATACTTAGAAAAGCAAATGGATTTGTATGTAGCATTTATGGATCTGGAGAAGGCATATGATAGAGTTGATAGAGATGCTCTGTGGAAGGTATTAAGAATATATGGTGTGGGAGGCAAGTTGTTAGAAGCAGTGAAAAGTTTTTATCGAGGATGTTAGGCATGTGTACGTGTAGGAAGAGAGGAAAGTGATTGGTTCTCAGTGAATGTAGGTTTGCGGCAGGGGTGTGTGATGTCTCCATGGTTGTTTAATTTGTTTATGGATGGGGTTGTTAGGGAGGTGAATGCAAGAGTTTTGGAAAGAGGGGCAAGTATGAAGTCTGTTGTGGGTGAGGGAGCTTGGGAAGTGAGTCAGTTGTTGTTCGCTGATGATACAGTGCTGGTGGCTGATTCATGTGAGAAACTGCAGAAGCTGGTGACTGAGTTTGGTAAAGTGTGTGAAAGAAGAAAGTTAAGAGTAAATGTGAATAAGAGCAAGGTTATTAGGTACAGTAGGGTTGAGGGTCAAGTCAATTGGGAGGTGTTTGAATGGAGAAAAACTGGAGGAAGTAAAGTGTTTTAGATATCTGGGAGTGGATCTGGTAGCGGATGGAACCATGGAAGCGGAAGTGGATCATAGGGTGGGGGAGGGGGCGAAAATCCTGGGAGCCTTGAAGAATGTGTGGAAGTCGAGAACATTATCTCGGAAAGCAAAAATGGGTATGTTTGAAGGAATAGTGGTTCCAACAATGTTGTATGGTTGCGAGGATTGGGCTATGGATAGAGTTGTGCAAAAGAGAGTGGATGTGCTGGAAATGAGATGTTTGAGGACAATGTGTGGTGTGAGGTGGTTTGATCGAGTAAGTAACGTAAGGGTAAGAGAGATGTGTGGAAATAAAAAGAGCGTGGTTGAGAGAGCAGAAGAGGGTGTTTTGAAATGGTTTGGGCACATGGAGAGAATGAGTGAGGAAAGATTGACCAAGAGGATATATGTGTCGGAGGTGGAGGGAACGAGGAGAAGTGGGAGACCAAATTGGAGGTGGAAAGATGGAGTGAAAAAGATTTTGAGTGATCGGGGCCTGAACATGCAGGAGGGTGAAAGGCGGGCAAGGAATAGAGTGAATTGGATCGATTGGTATACCGGGGTTGACGTGCTGTCAGTGGATTGAATCAGGGCATGTGAAGCGCCTGGGGTAAACCATGGAAAGTTGTGTGGGGCCTGGATGTGGAAAGGGAGCTGTGGTTTCGGGCATTATTGCATGACAGCTAGAGACTGAGTGTGAACGAATGGGGCCTTTGTTGTCTTTTCCTAGCGCTACCTCGCAGACATGAGGGGGGGATGGGGATGGTATTCCGTGTGTGGCGAGGTGGCGATGGGAATGAATAAAGGCAGACAGTGTGAAATGTGTGCATGGGTATATATGTATGAGTCTGTGTGTGTATATATATATGTGTACATTGAGATGTATAGGTATGTATATTTGTGTGTGTGGACATGTATGTATATACATGTGTATGGGGGTGGGTTGGGCCATTTCTTTCGTCTGTTTCCTTGCGCTACCTCGCAAACGCAGGAGACAGCGACAAAGCATAATAATAAAAATATATATATATATACCTGTGCATCTCAACGTATATATATATATATATATATATATATATATATCAGAAGTGGAGGGAACAATCACCCCGCCAATTAATACCAATTTCTCAACTGCCCATATCCCATATCTCTTGCACATGCTATCAATGCTTCACTAAATATCTCCCATTCCCCTTGCTTCATTTGCTTACAACTTTAGCTATTCTATACCCAATCTCTTCTAGTACTTCACACACACACACACACCTCTTTTTTCCAAGCTCATTTCTTTCTCACCCTCTTCTCATTCATATTAGTTTCCCCTCCCAACACATTAACATCTAGGAGTCTATCTTTTGCACACCTATAAATTTGTACAGAGTCCAACACTTCTCTCTGACCAGGTTCCACTTCTGATCCATATATCCTCTTTGTCCTCTATCCTCATGTTCTTAACACTACCTCACTAATATGGGAAATGACAAATATATATGAAATAAAATATATGTGGTTTGATTGACTAAGTAATGAAGGGGTAGGGGATGTGTGTGGTAATGGAAAGAGTGGTTGAGAGAGCAGAAGTGGCTTTGTTGAAATAATTTGGACTCGTGAGGATGAGTAAGGAGGATTAACAGAGAGGATGTACGTGTCAGAGATGGAGGGGGCGGGGAGAGGTGGGGGACCGGATTGGAGGAGGAGGGATGGAGTGAGGGGGATTTTGAGTTGTCGGGGCCTGGACATGCGGGAGGGTGAGGGGCGTGCGGGGAGTGGAGTGAGTTGGAGCGGTGTGGTATACTGGGGTCGACGTGGTGTCGGTGGGTTGGGCCAGGGCATGTGAAGCGTTTGGGGTGAGCCATGGAAGGTTCTGTGGGGCCTGGGTGTGGAGGGGGAGCTGTGGTTTCGGTGCATTATTACATGACAACTAGAGACTGAGTGTGAACGAATAGGGCCTTTGTTGTCTTTTCCTAGCGCGTTTGCGAGGTAGCGCAAGGAAACAGACGAAAGAAATGGCCCAACCCACCCCCATACACATGTATATACATACGTCCACACACGCAAATATACATACCTACACAGCTTTCCATGGTTTACCCCAGACGCTTCACATGCCTTGATTCAATCCACTGACAGCACGTCAACCCCGGTATACCACATCGCTCCAATTCACTCTATTCCTTGCTCTCCTTTCACCCTCCTGCATGTTCAGGCCCCGATCACACAAAATCTTTTTCACTCCATCTTTCCACCTCCAATTTGGTCTCCCTCTTCTCCTCGTTCCCTCCACCTCCGACACATATATCCTCTTGGTCAATCCTTCCTCACTCATTCTCTCCATGTGCCCAAACCATTTCAAAACACCCTCTTCTGCTCTCTCAACCACGCTCTTTTTATTTCCACACATCTTTCTTACCCTTACGTTACTTACTCGATCAAACCACCTCACACCACACATTGTCCTCAAACATCTCATTTCCAGCACATCCATCCTCCTGCGCACAACTCTATCCATAGCCCACGCCTCGCAACCATACAACATTGTTGGAACCACTATTCCTTCAAACATACCCATTTTTGCTTTCCAAGATAATGTTCTCAACTTCCACACATTCTTCAAGGCTCCCAGAATTTTCGCCCCCTCCCCCACCCTATGATCCACTTCCGCTTCCATGGTTCCATCCGCTGCCAGATCCACTCCCAGATATCTAAAACACTTCACTTCCTCCAGTTTTTCTCCATTCAAACTCACCTCCCTATTGACTTGATCCTCAACCCTACTGTACCTAATAACCTTGCTCTTATTCACATTTACTCTTAACTTTCTTCTTTCACACACTTTACCAAACTCAGTCACCAGCTTCTGCAGTTTCTCACATGAATCAGCCACCAGTGCTGTATCATCAGCGAACAACAACTGACTCACTTCCCAAGCTCTCTCATCCCCAACAGACTTCATCCTTGCCCCTCTTTCCAAAACTCTTGCATTCACCTCCCTAACAACCCCATCCATAAACAAATTAAACAACCATGGAGACATCACACACCCCTGCCGCAAACCTACATTCACTGAGAACCAATCACTTTCCTCTCTTCCTACACGTACACATGCCTTACATCCTCGATAAAATCTTTTCACTGCTTCTAACAACTTGCCTCCCACACCATATATTCTTAATACCTTCCACAGAGCATCTCTATCAACTCTATCATATGCCTTCTCCAGATCCATAAATGCTACATACAAATCCATTTGCTTTTCTAAGTATTTCTCACATACATTCTTCAAAGCAAACACCTGATCCACACATCCTCTACCACTTCTGAAACCACACTGCTCTTCCCCAATCTGATGCTCTGTACATGCCTTCACCCTCTCAATCAATACCCTCCCATATAATTTACCAGGAATACTCAACAAACTTATACCTCGGTAATTTGAGCACTCACTCTTATCACCTTTGCCTTTGTACAATGGCACTATGCACGCATTCCGCCAATCCTCAGGCACCTCACCATGAGTCATACATACATTAAATAACCTTACCAACCAGTCAACAATACAGTCACCCCCTTTTTAATAAATTCCACTGCAATACCATCCAAACCTGCTGCCTTGCCGGCTTTCATCTTCCGCAAAGCTTTTACTATATATATATATTTACTATATATATATAAATATTTGCTTGCCTTCATCCATTCCTGTCGTTACCCTGTCCCACAGGAAACAACTTTGCTTCTCCCTGTTTCAGCGAGGTAGCGCCAGGAAAACAAACAAATAAGGCCACATTCGTTCACACTCAATCTCTTGGTGTTATGTGTAATGCACCAAAACCACAGCTCCCCTATCCACATCCAGGCCCCATAGCCTTTCCATGATTTACCCTAAACATTTCACATGCCCTGGTTCAGTCCATTGACAGCATGTTGACCCCGGTATACCACATCGTTCCAATTCACTCTATTCCTTGCAAGCCTCTCACCCTCAAAATCTTTTTCTCTTCATCCTTCCACCACCAGTTTGGTCTCCCACTTCTCCTTGTTCCCTCCACCTCTGACACATGTATCCTCTTTGTCAATCTTTTCTCACTCATTCTTTCCATGTGTCCAAACCATTTCAACACACCCTCTTCTGCTCTCTCAACCACACTCTTTTATTTTCACACATCTCTCTTACCGTTTCATTACTTACACGCTCAAACCACCTCACACCACATGTTGTCCTCAAACATTTCATTCCAACTCATCCACCCTCCTCTGTACAACCCTATCCATAGCCCATGCCTTGCGACCATATAATATTGTTGGAACTACTATTCCTTCAAACAAACCCATTTTCGCTCACCAAGTAATGTTCTCTCCTTCCACACATTCTTCATCGCTCCAAAAACTTTGCCACCCCTCCCCCACCCTGTGACTCACTTCTGCTTCCATGGCTCCATTCGCAGTTAAGTCCACTCCCAGATATCTAAAACACTTCACTTCTAATTTTTCCCCACTCAAACTTACATCACAATGAACTTGTTCCTCAACCCTACTGAACCTATTAGTTTCAGTATGGTTGAGGGCCAAGTTAATTTGGAGGTAAGTTTGAATGGAGAAGAACTGTAGGAAGTGAAGTGTTTTAGGTATCTGGGAGTGGACTTAGCAGCGGATAGAACCATGGAAGTGGAAGTGAGTCACAGGGTGGGGGAGAAAGCAAAGGTTCTGGGAGTGTTGTAGGATGTGTGGAAGGAGAGAACGTTATCGGAGAGCAAAAATGGGTATGTTTGAAGGAAATAGTGGTTCCAACAATGTTATATGGTTGCGAGGTATGGGCTATAGATAGGGCTGTGCGGAGGAGGGTGGATGTGTTGGAAATGAAATGTTTGAGGACAACATGTGGTGTGAGGTGGTTTAATCAAGTGAGTAATGAAATGGTAAGAGAGATGTGTGGTAATAAAAAGAGTGTGGTTGAGAAAGCAGAAGAGGGTGTGTTGAAATGGTTTGGACACATAGAGAGAATGAGTGAGGAAAGATTGACAAAGAGGATATATGTGTCAGAGGTGGAGGGAAGGAGAAGCAGGAGACCAAATTGGAGGTGGCACGATGGACTGAAAAAGATTTTCAGCGACTGGGACCTGGACGTACAGGAGGGTGAAAGGCATGCAAGGAATAGAGTGAATTGGAACGATGTGGTATACTGGGGCCAACGTGCTGTCAATGAAATGAACCAGGGCATGTGAAGCCTTTGGGATAAACCATGGAAAGGTCTGTGGGGCCTGGATGGGGAAAGGGATATGTGGTTTCGGTGCATTACACATGACATTCTTCAACGCTCTCAGAACCTTCGCCCCCTCTCCCACTCTGTGACTCACTTCCATGGTTCCATCTACTGCTAAGTCCACTCTTGAATATCTGAAACACTTCACTTTCTCCAGTTTTTCTGAATTCAAACTTACCTCCCAATTAATTTGTCCCTCAACCCTACTGAACCGAATAACCTTGCTCTTATTCACATTTACTCTCAGCTTTCTTCTTTCACACACTTTACCAAACTCAGTCACCAACTTCTGCAGTTTCTCACCTGAATCAGCTGGTCAGCGCTGTATCATCAACGAATAACTTACTCACTTCCCTCGCCCTCTCATCCACAACAGACTGCATACTTGCCCTTCTCTAAAATTCTTGCATTCACCTCCCTAACTATCCCATCCCTAAACAAATTAAACAACCATGGAGACATCAAGCACTCCTGTCACAAACTGACATTCACTGGGAACCAATGACTTTACTCTCTTCCTACTCATACACATGCCTTACATCCTTGATAAAAACCTTTCACTGTTTCTAGCAACTTGCCTCCCACACCACAAACTCTTAAAACCTTCCACAGAGCATCTCTATCAACTCTTATCATATGCCTTCTCCAGATCCATAAATGTTACATACAGATCCATTTGTTTTTCTAAGTATTTCTCACATACATTCTTCAAGGCTCCACACATCCTCT
Source organism: Panulirus ornatus (assembly GCF_036320965.1). NCBI lineage: Eukaryota > Metazoa > Arthropoda > Malacostraca > Decapoda > Palinuridae > Panulirus > Panulirus ornatus. The sequence goes on from NC_092273.1 coordinate 22,727,663, forward strand.
ACCTCTTCTGAAACCACACTGTTCTTCCCCAATCTGATGCTCTGTACATGCCTTCACCCTCCCAATCAAAAACCTTCCATATAATTTTCCAGGAATACTCAACAAACCTATGCCTCTGTAGTTTGAACACTCACCTTTATCCCCTTTGCCTTTGTACAATGGCACTATGCATACATTCCACCAGTCCTCAGGCACTTCATCATGATCCATACATACATTGAATATCCTTACCAACCAATCACCAACACAGCCCCACCCCTTTTTTAAGAAATTCCACTGCAATACCATCGAAACCCACTACCTTGCTGGCTTTCATCTTCCACAAAGCTTTCCATACCTGTTCAGTGTTTACCAAACCATTCTCCCTGAGCCTATAAATTTGCACACCACCCCAAACTAAAAATCCTACATCTGCCACTCTGTCATCAAACACATTCAACAAACCTTCAAAATACTCACTCCAACTCCTCACATCATCACTACTTGTTATTACCTCCCCATTTGCTCCCTTCACCAATGCTCCCATTTATTCTCTTGTTTTATGCACTTTATTTACCTCCTTCCAAAACATCTTTTTTTGTATTATTATACTTAGTCGCTGTCTCCCACACTAGCGAGGTAGTGCAAGGAAACAGACAAAAAACAGCCCAACCCACCCACATACACATGTATATACATAAACGCCCACACACGGACATACACATACCTATACATTTCAACGTATACGTATATATATACATACACAGACATATACCTATATACACATGTACATATTCATACTTAACCACTTTTTCACCTCTTGCACCTTTCTCTTGACCTCCTGCCTCTTCCTTTTATACATCTCCCAGTCATTTGTACTACTTTCCTGTAAGAATTGTCCAAACACCTCTTCTCTTTTACTAACAACCTTACTTCTTCATCCCACCACTCACTACCCTTTCTAATCTGCCTACCTCCCACCTTTCTCATGCACATGCATCTTTTGCACAAGCCATCACTGCTTCATAGGGAAGCAGTGATGGTGATCATGTATATTAAATAAACATAAATCAACACATACACAGACATATACATATGTACACATGTATATATTCATACCTGCTTGCCTTCATCCATTCCTGGCATCACCCTGCCACACAGGGGAACAGCATTGCTACCCCCTGCTTTAGCAAGGCAGTGCCAGGAAAACATACAAAAAATGCCACATTCATTCATACTCAGTCTCTAGTTGTCATGTGTATTGCACTGAAATCCCAGATGTTTCACGTGCCCTGGTTTTGTTCATTGACAGCACATCAATCTTGGTTTACTGCTATGAATTGTAACATCCTATGAAATATTAACACACTGGGGTTTGACCAAGACCCTTTGTGACCTCTGTAATCCTTTTGCACTACCATTTGCAGGATGAGCATGGGGTGCACAATAAATTTGCCGGGGTTACCGGCACAAATCATGTGTTTCAGTTGCATAGATCAGGGTTGGGAGGTCTATGCTGTCCCTTAGTCCTTTCATCAATTCTATACTTATACCTCTATCCTTCATTATTCTATTAAGGGACCCAATGAATCTTCCACCCTGTACTGCTCTCTCCCTTATCTCACCTTCCTTATCATGAAACTTATGTAAGATAGCTCCTAAATACTTAAAATTTCTTGTCTTTCAATCTTTCTCCCACCATATGAATTACACAGTTTAGTATACTTTCTTCTCTCACTGTTTCCATTCAGGCTCAATCACCTATGCTTACACATATCATAAAATATAGTGACAACCTTGTGCAACTTCTCTTCACTCTCAGAAAACAACACAGTGTCATCTGCAAACAAGCTTATCACTAACCACCATAATCCAACTCTGAATCCCTTTCCCTGGTTTTACTCTCACCTTTCTTACCACTCCATCCGTATATATGGTAAAAGCCACAGTGACATCACACAGCCCTGTCTCTCAAATCTCCGTCCACTCTTACACGTACATTTGCTACTCTTTCACACCGTCCAACAGTTGTTGTCCTACTTCATATATCCCTTATAGTATTCTGGAAACTTGGCTCTTTCATATATTTTCTCTAGATCTAAAAAAGCTGCATGCAACTTCTTGTCTTTCACTAGATGCTTTTCTACAGTTATTTTCTTAACAATAATCTGATCCACTCATCCCATGCCTTTCCTGAAACCACCTATCTCTAATTTTACACTCGGTCACTTCCATCTTTCTGTCATCAACACTCTTGCATACACTTTTCCTATGGTACTTAAGAGACTTATTCCCCTATAATTGCTAAATACATCCTTAGCACTTTTTCCTTTAATTAATTATTATTTTTTTTATTTTGCTTTGTCGCTGTCTCCCGCGTTTGCGAGGTAGCGCAAGGAAACAGACGAAAGAAATGGCCCAACCCACCCCCATACACATGTATATACATACACGTCCACACACGCAAATATACATACCTATACATCTCAATGTACACATATATATACACACACAGACACATACATATGTACCCATGCACACAATTTACACTGTCTGCCTTTATTCATTCCCATCGCCACTTCGCCACACATGGAATACCATCCCCCTCCCCCCTCATGTGTGCGAAGTAGTGCTAGGAAAAGACAACAAAGGCCCCATTCGTTCACACTCAGTCTCTAGCTGTCATGCAATAATGCCCGAAACCACAGCTCCCTTTCCACATCCAGGCCCCACACAACTTTCCATGGTTTACCCCAGGCGCTTCACATGCCCTGATTCAATCCACTGAAAGCACGTCAACCCCGGTATACCACATTGATCCAATTCACTCCATTCTTGCCCGCTTTCACCCTCCTGCATGTTCAGCCCAATCACTCAAAATTTTTTCCTTCTCTTCCACCACCATTTGGTCTCCCACTTCTCCTGTTCCCTCCACCTCTGACACATGTATCCTCTTTGGTCAATCTTTTCTCACTCATTCTTCCATGTGTCCAAACCATTTCAAACACACCCTCTTCTGCTCTCTCAACCACCTCTTTTATTTTCACACATCTCTCTTACCCGTTTCATTACTTACCGTCAAACCACCTCACACCACATTGTCCTCAAACATTTCATTCCAACACATCCACCCTCCTTGTACAACCCTATCCATAGCCCATGCCTCGACCATATAATATTGTTGGAACTACTATTCCTTCAAACAAACCCATTTTGCTTCACCAATAATGTTCTCTCTTCCACACATTCTTCATCGCTCCAAATACTTTGCCCCCTCCCCCACCCTTGACTCACTTCGCTTCCATGGCTCCATTCGCAGTTAAGTCCACTCCCAGATATCTAAAACACTTCACTTCTAATTTTTCCCCACTCAAACTTACATCACAATGAACTTGTTCCTCAACCCTACTGAACCTATTAGTTTCAGTATGGTTGAGGGCCAAGTTAATTTGGAGGTAAGTTTGAATGGAGAAGAACTGTAGGAAGTGAAGTGTTTTAGGTATCTGGGAGTGGACTTAGCAGCGGATAGAACCATGGAAGTGGAAGTGAGTCACAGGGTGGGGGAGAAAGCAAAGGTTCTGGGAGTGTTGTAGGATGTGTGGAAGGAGAGAACGTTATCGGAGAGCAAAAATGGGTATGTTTGAAGGAAATAGTGGTTCCAACAATGTTATATGGTTGCGAGGTATGGGCTATAGATAGGGCTGTGCGGAGGAGGGTGGATGTGTTGGAAATGAAATGTTTGAGGACAACATGTGGTGTGAGGTGGTTTAATCAAGTGAGTAATGAAATGGTAAGAGAGATGTGTGGTAATAAAAAGAGTGTGGTTGAGAAAGCAGAAGAGGGTGTGTTGAAATGGTTTGGACACATAGAGAGAATGAGTGAGGAAAGATTGACAAAGAGGATATATGTGTCAGAGGTGGAGGGAAGGAGAAGCAGGAGACCAAATTGGAGGTGGCACGATGGACTGAAAAAGATTTTCAGCGACTGGGACCTGGACGTACAGGAGGGTGAAAGGCATGCAAGGAATAGAGTGAATTGGAACGATGTGGTATACTGGGGCCAACGTGCTGTCAATGAAATGAACCAGGGCATGTGAAGCCTTTGGGATAAACCATGGAAAGGTCTGTGGGGCCTGGATGGGGAAAGGGATATGTGGTTTCGGTGCATTACACATGACATTCTTCAACGCTCTCAGAACCTTCGCCCCCTCTCCCACTCTGTGACTCACTTCCATGGTTCCATCTACTGCTAAGTCCACTCTTGAATATCTGAAACACTTCACTTTCTCCAGTTTTTCTGAATTCAAACTTACCTCCCAATTAATTTGTCCCTCAACCCTACTGAACCGAATAACCTTGCTCTTATTCACATTTACTCTCAGCTTTCTTCTTTCACACACTTTACCAAACTCAGTCACCAACTTCTGCAGTTTCTCACCTGAATCAGCTGGTCAGCGCTGTATCATCAGCGAATAACTTACTCACTTCCCTCGCCCTCTCATCCACAACAGACTGCATACTTGCCCTTCTCTAAAATTCTTGCATTCACCTCCCTAACTATCCCATCCCTAAACAAATTAAACAACCATGGAGACATCAAGCACTCCTGTCACAAACTGACATTCACTGGGAACCAATGACTTTACTCTCTTCCTACTCATACACATGCCTTACATCCTTGATAAAAACCTTTCACTGTTTCTAGCAACTTGCCTCCCACACCACAAACTCTTAAAACCTTCCACAGAGCATCTCTATCAACTCTTATCATATGCCTTCTCCAGATCCATAAATGTTACATACAGATCCATTTGTTTTTCTAAGTATTTCTCACATACATTCTTCAAGGCTCCACACATCCTCTACCTCTTCTGAAACCACACTGTTCTTCCCCAATCTGATGCTCTGTACATGCCTTCACCCTCCCAATCAAAAACCTTCCATATAATTTTCCAGGAATACTCAACAAACCTATGCCTCTGTAGTTTGAACACTCACCTTTATCCCCTTTGCCTTTGTACAATGGCACTATGCATACATTCCACCAGTCCTCAGGCACTTCATCATGATCCATACATACATTGAATATCCTTACCAACCAATCACCAACACAGCCCCACCCCTTTTTTAAGAAATTCCACTGCAATACCATCGAAACCCACTACCTTGCTGGCTTTCATCTTCCACAAAGCTTTCCATACCTGTTCAGTGTTTACCAAACCATTCTCCCTGAGCCTATAAATTTGCACACCACCCCAAACTAAAAATCCTACATCTGCCACTCTGTCATCAAACACATTCAACAAACCTTCAAAATACTCACTCCAACTCCTCACATCATCACTACTTGTTATTACCTCCCCATTTGCTCCCTTCACCAATGCTCCCATTTATTCTCTTGTTTTATGCACTTTATTTACCTCCTTCCAAAACATCTTTTTTTGTATTATTATACTTAGTCGCTGTCTCCCACACTAGCGAGGTAGTGCAAGGAAACAGACAAAAAACAGCCCAACCCACCCACATACACATGTATATACATAAACGCCCACACACGGACATACACATACCTATACATTTCAACGTATACGTATATATATACATACACAGACATATACCTATATACACATGTACATATTCATACTTAACCACTTTTTCACCTCTTGCACCTTTCTCTTGACCTCCTGCCTCTTCCTTTTATACATCTCCCAGTCATTTGTACTACTTTCCTGTAAGAATTGTCCAAACACCTCTTCTCTTTTACTAACAACCTTACTTCTTCATCCCACCACTCACTACCCTTTCTAATCTGCCTACCTCCCACCTTTCTCATGCACATGCATCTTTTGCACAAGCCATCACTGCTTCATAGGGAAGCAGTGATGGTGATCATGTATATTAAATAAACATAAATCAACACATACACAGACATATACATATGTACACATGTATATATTCATACCTGCTTGCCTTCATCCATTCCTGGCATCACCCTGCCACACAGGGGAACAGCATTGCTACCCCCTGCTTTAGCAAGGCAGTGCCAGGAAAACATACAAAAAATGCCACATTCATTCATACTCAGTCTCTAGTTGTCATGTGTATTGCACTGAAATCCCAGATGTTTCACGTGCCCTGGTTTTGTTCATTGACAGCACATCAATCTTGGTTTACTGCTATGAATTGTAACATCCTATGAAATATTAACACACTGGGGTTTGACCAAGACCCTTTGTGACCTCTGTAATCCTTTTGCACTACCATTTGCAGGATGAGCATGGGGTGCACAATAAATTTGCCGGGGTTACCGGCACAAATCATGTGTTTCAGTTGCATAGATCAGGGTTGGGAGGTCTATGCTGTCCCTTAGTCCTTTCATCAATTCTATACTTATACCTCTATCCTTCATTATTCTATTAAGGGACCCAATGAATCTTCCACCCTGTACTGCTCTCTCCCTTATCTCACCTTCCTTATCATGAAACTTATGTAAGATAGCTCCTAAATACTTAAAATTTCTTGTCTTTCAATCTTTCTCCCACCATATGAATTACACAGTTTAGTATACTTTCTTCTCTCACTGTTTCCATTCAGGCTCAATCACCTATGCTTACACATATCATAAAATATAGTGACAACCTTGTGCAACTTCTCTTCACTCTCAGAAAACAACACAGTGTCATCTGCAAACAAGCTTATCACTAACCACCATAATCCAACTCTGAATCCCTTTCCCTGGTTTTACTCTCACCTTTCTTACCACTCCATCCGTATATATGGTAAAAGCCACAGTGACATCACACAGCCCTGTCTCTCAAATCTCCGTCCACTCTTACACGTACATTTGCTACTCTTTCACACCGTCCAACAGTTGTTGTCCTACTTCATATATCCCTTATAGTATTCTGGAAACTTGGCTCTTTCATATATTTTCTCTAGATCTAAAAAAGCTGCATGCAACTTCTTGTCTTTCACTAGATGCTTTTCTACAGTTATTTTCTTAACAATAATCTGATCCACTCATCCCATGCCTTTCCTGAAACCACCTATCTCTAATTTTACACTCGGTCACTTCCATCTTTCTGTCATCAACACTCTTGCATACACTTTTCCTATGGTACTTAAGAGACTTATTCCCCTATAATTGCTAAATACATCCTTAGCACTTTTTCCTTTAATTAATTATTATTTTTTTTATTTTGCTTTGTCGCTGTCTCCCGCGTTTGCGAGGTAGCGCAAGGAAACAGACGAAAGAAATGGCCCAACCCACCCCCATACACATGTATATACATACACGTCCACACACGCAAATATACATACCTATACATCTCAATGTACACATATATATACACACACAGACACATACATATGTACCCATGCACACAATTTACACTGTCTGCCTTTATTCATTCCCATCGCCACTTCGCCACACATGGAATACCATCCCCCTCCCCCCTCATGTGTGCGAAGTAGTGCTAGGAAAAGACAACAAAGGCCCCATTCGTTCACACTCAGTCTCTAGCTGTCATGCAATAATGCCCGAAACCACAGCTCCCTTTCCACATCCAGGCCCCACACAACTTTCCATGGTTTACCCCAGGCGCTTCACATGCCCTGATTCAATCCACTGAAAGCACGTCAACCCCGGTATACCACATTGATCCAATTCACTCCATTCCTTGCCCGCCTTTCACCCTCCTGCATGTTCAGGCCCCAATCACTCAAAATTTTTTTCACTCCGTCTTTCCACCTCCAATTGGTCTCCCACTTCTCCTCGTTCCCTCCACCTCTGACACATATATCCTCTTGGTCAATCTTTCCTCACTCATTCTCTCCATGTGCCCAAACCATTTCAAAACACCCTCTTCTGCTCTCTCAACCACGCTCTTTTTATTTCCACACATCTCTCTTACCCTTACATTACTTACTCGATCAAACCACCTCACACCACACATTGTCCTCAAACATCTCATTTCCAGCACATCCACCCTCCTGTGCACAACTCTATCCATAGCCCACGCCTCGCAACCATACAACATTGTTGGAACCACTATTCCTTCAAACATACCCATTTTTGCTTTCCGAGATAATGTTCTCGACTTCCACACATTCTTCAAGGCTGCCAGGATTTTCGCCCCCTCCCCCACCCTATGATTCACTTCCGCTTCCATGGTTCCATCCGCTGCCAGATCCACTCCCAGATATCTAAAACACTTTACTTCCTCCAGTTTTTCTCCATTCAAACTTACCTCCCAATTGACTTGACCCTCAACCCTACTGTAACTAATAACCTTGCTCTTATTCACATTTACTCTTAACTTTCTTCTTTCACACACTTTACCAAACTCAGTCACCAGCTTCCGCAGTTTCTCACATGAATCAGCCACCAGCGCTGTATCATCAGCGAACAACAACTGACTCACTTCCCAAGCTCTCTCCTCCACAACAGACTGAATACTTGCCCCTCTTTCCAAAACTCTTGCATTAACCTCCCTAACAACCCCATCCATAAACAAATTAAACAACCATGGAGACATCACACACCCCTACCGCAAACCTACATTCACTGAGAACCAATCACTTTTCTCTCTTCCTACACGTACACATGCCTTACATCCTCGATAAAAACTTTTCACTGCTTCTAACAACTTGCCTCCCACACCATATATTCTTAATACCTTCCACAGAGCATCTCTATCAACTCTATCATATGCCTTCTCCAGATCCATAAATGCTACATACAAATCCATTTGCTTTTCTAAGTATTTCTCACATACATTCTTCAAAGCAAACACCTGATCCACACATCCTCTACCACTTCTGAAACCACACTGCTCTTCCTCAGTCTGGTGCTCTGTACATGCCTTCACCCTCTCAATCAATACCCTCCCATATAATTTACCAGGGATACTCAACAAACTTATACCTCTGTAATTTGAGCACTTACTCTTATCCCCTTTGCCTTTGTACAATGGCACTATGCACGCATTCTGCCAATCCTCAGGCACCTCACCATGAGTCATACATACATTAAATAACCTTACCAACCAGTCAACAATAGTCACCCCCTTTTTTAATAGATTCCACTGCAATACCATCCAAACCTGCTGCCTTGCCGGCTTTCATCTTCCGTAAAGCTTTTACTACCTCTTCTCTGTTTACCAAATCATTTTCCCTAACCCTCTCACTTTGCACACCACCTCGACCAAAACACCATATATCTGCCACTCTATCATCAAAGCATTCAACAAACCTTCAAAATACTCACTCCATCTCCTTCTCACATCACCACTACTTGTTATCACCTCCCCATTTGCGCCCTTCACTGAAGTTCCCATTTGCTCCCTTGTCTTACGCACTTTATTTACCTCCTTCCAGAACATCTTTTTATTCTCCCTAAAATTTAATGATACTCTCTCACCCCAACTCTCATTTGCCCTCTTTTTCACCTCTTGCACCTTTCTCTTGACCTCCTGTCTTTCTTTTATACATCTCCCACTCAATTGCATTTTTTCCCTGCAAAAATCGTCCAAATGCCTCTCTCTTCTCTTTCACTAATAATCTTACTTCTTCATCCCACCACTCACTACCCTTTCTAATCAACCCACCTCCCACACTTCTCATGCCACAAGCATCTTTTGCGCATTCCATCACTGATTCCCTAAATAAATCCCATTCCTCTCCCACTCCCCTTACTTCCATTGTTCTCACCTTTTTCCATTCTGTACTCAGTCTCTCCTGGTACTTCCTCACACAAGTCTCCCTCCCAAGCTCACTTACTCTCACCACCCTCTTTACCCCAACATTCACTCTTCCTTTCTGAAAACCCATACAAATCTTCACCTTAGCCTCCACAAGATAATGATCAGACATCCCTCCAGTTGCGCCTCTCAGCACATTAACATCCAAAAGTCTCTCTTTCGCGCGCCTGTCAATTAACACGTAATCCAATAACGCTCTCTGGCCATCTCTCCAACTTACATACGTATACTTATGTATATCTCGCTTTTTAAACCAGGTATTCCCAATCACCAGTCCTTTTTCAGCACATAAATCTACAAGTTCTTCACCATTTCCATTTACAACACTGAACACCCCATGTATACCAATTATTCCCTCAACTGCCACATTACTCACCTTTGCATTCAAATCACCCATCACTATAACCCAGTCTCGTGCATCAAAACCACTAACACACTCATTCAGCTGCTCCCAAAACACTTGCCTCTCATGATCTTTCTTCTCATGCCCAGGTGCATATGCACCAATAATCACCCATCTCTCTCCATCAACTTTCAGTTTTACCCATATTAATCGAGAATTTACTTTCTTACATTCTATCACATACTCCCACAACTCCTGTTTCAGGAGTACTGCTACTCCTTCCCTTGCTCTTGTCCTCTCACTAACCCCTGACTTTACTCCCAAGACATTCCCAAACCACTCTTCCCCTTTACCCTTGAGCTTCGTTTCACTCAGAGCCAAAACATCCAGGTTCCTTTCCTCAAACATACTACCTATCTCTCCTTTTTTCACATCTTGGTTACATCCACACACATTTAGACACCCCAATCTGAGTCTACGAGGAGGATGAGCACTCCCCGCGTGACTCCTTCTGTTTCCCATTTTTAGAAAGTTAAAGGAACAATAATAGTTTTCACCCAATCTTCAATCACATCCTTGTTCCTATACTAAATTGCATATCAAATACATCCTATCTATCACACTTTCTCCTCCATACTACAGCATATCAGTCATAATCCCATCCATTCCAGTGACCTTTCCTACTTTCAGCCACATTATTGCCCTTCTTACTTTAGGCCCTTGCACTTGTATCCTCTTCCTTCCATCTTCACTTTCTCCCACATTCATTAGTTCTTCAAGATACTTTTTCCATCTTTCTTTCACCTCCTCCTTTGGACTCGGCAACTCCCTCTCCTTACTTCTCACATAATATATCCACTTCAACTTTCTCACCTTCCAGGACAACTTCGTATTTTCCCTAAACTTTTTACCCGACTTTCTTCCAAAATTTTCATGTACTCATTCTTTGGTTTCCCCTATCAGTTTCTTAACATTCCACTTACATATCTTATATTCTTCCCTCTTTCCACTAAAACATTCCTTTCAAACAGTCTACCAAATCTCATTTTCTTCTCTACCACAGCATTTCTAATCTTTTCTGTCCACCTTGCATTTCCAATTTTTATTCTTATAGCTTACGCAGTCATGTGCAAATGACATTCAAAATGTTTATAGAAAGACTGTTAATAGCTGGATACAATATCGTAAGCTTATTATATAAAAAAATATAATAAGCTTACGATATTGTATCCAGCTACTAACAGTCTTTCTATAAACATTTTGAATGTCATTTGCACTTGACTGCATCCCTACATTTACTGCACTTCCATCAGAACTTAATCACTCTTCTTTCACACTACTGCTTTCATTCTTTCCAATTCATATTCTAGCTGTCTCATGAAAATGCACAAGAAAATTACTAAAAAAAGTTGACACAGTAACAAGTTGTGACATTCATTTCCATGCAAATAAGGGGTTAAGGACATAGCCCTAAAAAAAATACATCTCAAAGCCTTACATAAGCAATGGAAAAATACCGACCAGATAAAATGCAAATTATTTTTCAAGCACTGAAAATAGTATACAGCTCACAAAATGAGACGTGACTGCATATTTGTCACATTTGCATTTTTCTGGAAGAGGAAAGGTAAGGTTTTACATTTTCTTTCAAGATGTGTAGATATATACTAGTTCATGCAGTAAGCAAGAACCTGCAGAAGAGAGTTATTAGAACTCTATACTTGCATTGCCCATATTTCTGCTACAGCATTGTGCTTTATATAATTCATTGTTAGAATATGAATGTCATAGACAAATAGATTTGTGAATAAAGAAGTATAATTTACCTTAAACTGAATGACTGTAGTTATGAAAACATGCTATGTAACTCCAGGTGCTTGGTTAGTTTCCCAAATTATTTTCTTTTGAACATACAGCAAACCAATTGTTCATCCTTTTGGCAATATCTGAAAACTGGAAATAATACAGTTTACCATATTCATCTATTAAGATGTTTTTGAGACTGCCAACCATTCATTTGTTTGGAAAATGTTATCTGTAATTCTACTAAAGCATTTTTCTTTATATAATACTCATTGTAAGTGATTTAGTGTATTGTATTCATTTGTATTTTAGAGCTGTGCAAGGTTGGTGGTGACATTTTCTGCCCACGTATTTTGCAATTAAATTTAGTGCAAATTTTTTTCCCATGTTATAACATGTCTTGATTTTTTATTTTTTTCAATTCTTCCCTGAAAATGTCAATAAAATAGGGAAGCACAGTAATTTAGGTTAAGCAAACAGAAGACTTAAGGAACTGCTTGGCCTTTACGTTGACATAACCTTGTGATCTTCCTCAGATGATGCCAATGACAATGTTGCTTGTTGAATTTAGGCTATAAAACCATTTCCAAGAAAAGAAATTTATAATATAGATTTCTCCATAAATCATGACATCTGTACATGGCTAAAAGGAAAATAATATCCTAGTCAACTCCATATTAGCAACATACCAAATGCAACACATTATAATATTAATGTCTTAAAACAGAGAACAGCCAGTTACTCCTTGTTAAAAAATAAACCCAAATCCTATATATGATCTACTGAGGATGGCACATGACAGTCTTTAGATGAATGCCCTAACATTCTGGGATTTCCATGATTTAGTGTGTAATATATGCTGCAAAATAACCTAAATTAGGGTGTAAAAATACAAAAGTAATGCTTCAATGACAAAATATTCCCCCTCATTAGATTTATTTTTTAAGATAATCTAAGACTGGTGACCAATAAGAAAAAGCTGAGAGAAAAATTCAAACATCTAAGGAAAATATTAAAGAAATATCAAGTACACATATTTTACCCCGTTTCATGATGGCGATGATGATACTGATGATAGAAACAAAAAGGATTCCTAAGAAAATGCCATTTTCACGAAAATAGAGAGAAACCATGATCATGAGCTTCAGATTTATCAAAGAACAAAAATTAAAATGTGAAAACTCTCCCTTTAATATTAGCCTGCCATTTCATATTCTGAATTGATAAGAATGCATGCACATTTTTTTTTTCTTACAAAATAATCTTACTGCTGTCTGTGAAAAATTGATGAGCTTGGATGTAAAATATGAAGCAAATTTTTACATACTTTGTACCAGAATACACAATCAATGTGCAATGTCACAGGCAAAATGTCAACAACTATAAAGTCATTCATTCTCAATTACTCTATCCATATATGCATAACACAAACTTTACAAAACTTTGCACCTTACAACTGTACAACACAGGACTGCAACCTGATAAATATCCTTTCCTGAAAATATCAAAAGTAACAATCTCTGACGTCCATTAAAAATAAATGGACAACCATTCAAACCATACAAATAACAGTATCACAGGACGACACATACTCGTAAACCAGTCAGTCATTATAAAATATCTCTAGTTTTACATGTGCATCCAGTCTGCACATAACCCTAACCTACACCTATTAACTATACATCTTCTTCTGTGGATGAGTACACTGCTTGGTTTCTTCTTTTAAATTTCTTCATTCCTTTTGCACCACTTGCACTTGGGGATGATGAAGAGACAGTTTCAGACTGAGATAATTCCTTTCCCTCTTCATCATTTGTTCGCTTTGCCTGAGGACTCCTGTGTGGACTAGACTCACTTTCACTAAGAGATGAGGAAGCCGATGAAGAGTCACAAATAAAATGGTTTGGTGATGTCCAGTTTTCAGACTTTGGATTTGATAATATCAACCCCCGACGATGTCCACCCAGCACACCTGAATGCCTAAAAAAAAAACATTTCGATTTAGTGTAAGTTATTCCTATATTATTGATACAAAAAATATGTAGAAGGTTTATAAGCCTATTACGGTTATATTTTGTCAAGGGATTCCTTATACAATTTGTAGTCTCCCTACATCCTAAATTTTGAAATGCATAATCATATACATACTCTACTTTTTTCTTTCCAATGTCAAACATTAATACCATAAACTTTATCACATAATGAATACTACACGATCATACTTAGCCAGGGGGTGAAAAAGTCACAGGACTTTCCGATCCGCTCAAGCATCAAAATTATTGCAAAGAAACCATTTCAACTCTTCAAGACTTTGCAGCACCTTTGACCTTTGATATCCTTAACCCATCTCATTCTTCTTCTTTCATTATGTTTGCTATTTCCCATGTGAGCAAGGTTGCTTCACAAACAGATGACCTAACCTGGAGGAAAAAAAATCCTTGCTTGGGCAATGGACTGAACCACGGCATGTGAAGAGTTTGGGGTAAACCCAGAAAGGTCTGTAGGGCCTGGTTGTGGACTGACAGCTAGAGAATGGTAGCGGCTTTCCTTGTCCATTCCTGGTGCTACCTTGCTAATGCAGGAATAGCAATCATGTATGACCACTCAAAGCGGATATATCAATAGTACAGGGAAAAAAGCTCAAAAAGATATTATGGCCATGCAAAGCCATAATTGCAATTTGTTTCAGTCACTACAGTAAAGGAAGACGGTAAAGATCTATAAAGAATGTACGACTGTAGGTAGTACATGAAAAGGATGACCACGAAAGAGATTAGTTCAGCAATGGGATGCCAGGCAAATCATTATTAATTGTGAAAACAAAGATTTGTGCTGGTAAATTATATGGGAGGGTGTTGATTGAGAGGGTGAAGGCATGTACAGAGCATCAGATTGGGGAAGAGCAGTGTGGTTTCAGAAGTGGTAGAGGATGTGTGGATCAGGTGTTTGCTTTGAAGAATGTATGTGAGAAATACTTAGAAAAGCAAATGGATTTGTATGTAGCATTTATGGATCTGGAAAAGGCATATGATAGAGTTGACAGAGATGCTCTGTGGAAGGTATTAAGAATATATGGTGTGGGAGGCAAGTTGTTAGAAGCAGTGAAAAGTTTTTATCGAGGATGTAAGGCATGTGTACGTGTAGGAAGAGAGGAAAGTGATTGGTTCTCAGTGAATGTAGGTTTGCGGCAGGGGTGTGTGATGTCTCCATGGTTGTTTAATTTGTTTATGGATGGGGTTGTTAGGGAGGTAAATGCAAGAGTCCTGGAAAGAGGGGCAAGTATGAAGTCTGTTGGGGATGAGAGAGCTTGGGAAGTGAGTCAGTTGTTGTTCGCTGATGATACAGCGCTGGTGGCTGATTCATGTGAGAAACTGCAGAAGCTGGTGACTGAGTTTGGTAAAGTGTGTGGAAGAAGAAAGTTAAGAGTGAATGTGAATAAGAGCAAGGTTATTAGGTACAGTAGGGTTGAGGGTCAAGTCAATTGGGAGGTGAGTTTGAATGGAGAAAAACTGGAGGAAGTGAAGTGTTTTAGATATCTGGGAGTGGATCTGTCAGCGGATGGAACCATGGAAGCGGAAGTGGATCATAGGGTGGGGGAGGGGGCGAAAATTTTGGGAGCCTTGAAAAATGTGTGGAAGTCGAGAACATTATCTCGGAAAGCAAAAATGGGTATGTTTGAAGGAATAGTGGTTCCAACAATGTTGTATGGTTGCGAGGCGTGGGCTATGGATGGAGTTGTGCGCAGGAGGATGGACGTGCTGGAAATGAGATGTTTGAGGAAAATGTGTGGTGTGAGGTGGTTTGATCGAGTGAGTAACGTAAGGGTGAGAGAGATGTGTGGAAATAAAAAGAGCGTGGTTGAGAGAGCAGAAGAGGGTGTTTTGAAATGGTTTGGGCACATGGAGAGAATGAGTGAGGAAAGATTGACCAAGAGGATATATGTGTCGGAGGTGGAGGGAACGAGGAGAAGAGGGAGACCAAATTGGAGGTGGAAAGATGGAGTGAAAAAGATTTTGTGTGATCGGGGCCTGAACATGCAGGAGGGTGAAAGGAGGGCAAGGAATAGAGTGAGTTGGAGCGATGTGGTATACAGGGGTTGACGTGCTGTCAGTGGATTGAATCAAGGCATGTGAAGCGTCTGGGGTAAACCATGGAAAGCTGTGTAGGTATGTATGTTTGCGTGTGTGGACGTGTGTATGTACATGTGTATGGGGGGGTGGGGGCCATTTCTTTCGTCTGTTTCCTTGCGCTACCTCGCAAACGCGGGAGACAGCGACAAAGTATAAAAAAAAAAAAAAAAAAGATTTGTGCTATCTAAAAATGGAAGAGTAACTGAGGATATGATTTTACTTAGTGTGGAAAGTGGTGTAGTAACTGCAGATTGTTTCCTTCACTGATCCAAGCATATTTGTGTATATAAATATTCTATCCTTGGGGATAGGGGAAAAAGAATACTTCCCACATATTCCCTGCTTATCATAGAAGGCAACTAAAAGGGGTGGGAGCAGCTGGCTGGAAATCCTTCCCTCCTGTTTTACTTTTCCAAAAGAAGGAACAAAGAAGGGGGCCAAGTGAGGATTTTTTTTCCCTCTAAGGCTCAGTTGCCTGTTACTGACTCCTCACTTATGTGAGAAACAGTGAATATGTATGAAAAAAATTAATGTAAAAATGACAGAAAAAACAGATAACAATAACGAAGATGACTAGCTTTTAACAATTACCTTGGTGAGCTAGCAAGAGGTTGTGGTCCAGGACTTTCCAAACCACCAGTATCATCTCTTCTGATGGGACTCAAAACAAACTCTAAGGAGCCTTCAGCGTCAGTAGGCAACTCAGGACTTAATCTCATCTCCATCACAATGTCTGCATTGTCATCCTCACTCTCCACCTATTGAATTGGTAAAATTATAATTATGGATGGCCTGAATTTAAAACTAAATAGTTCTATTAAGCTGTCTATTAATTCCAGTTAGATCATTATACTTTAATAAATACTTTTACTATGTACAGCTCAAAACCTACTATGTTCTCAAATGATTTCTGCCATGAGCAAGGTCTCTATTTCCACATCTGACCATATATGTTAACTACTACAGTACACAAGAAATATTTAGTTCCCTGGGGTAACTGTAATCATGATGACAATCATGGAATTATTTCATTTTTGGATCATAAAAACAAACTGGACATATGGAGAGAATGAGAGAGGAAAGGTCGACAAAGAGGATACATGCGTCAGAGGTGGAGGGAACAAGGAGTGGGACACCAAAATGATATAACTATACATCTGTGGATGAGTACAATGCTCAGTTTCTTCTTTTAAATTTCTTTATTCCTTTTGCAGCACTTGCACTTGGGAATGATGACAGTTTCAGACTGAGATAATTCCTTTCCCTCTTCATTATTTGTTTGCTTTGCCTATGTACTTGACTCACTTTCACTAAGAGATGAGGAGGCTGATGAAGTCACATATAAAATGGTTTGGTAAAGGGCCAGTGTTCAGACATCCCATGGTATACAACATCGTTCCAATTCACTCTATTCCTTGCACACCTCACATCCTCCTGTACATTAAGGCCCCGATCATTCAAAATCTTTTTCACTCCATCCTTCCACCTCCAGTTTGGTCTCCCGCTTTTCCTTGTCCTTCCACCTCTACCATATATATATATATCCTCTTTGTCAACCTTTCCTCACTCATTCTCTCCATATGTACAAACCATTTCAGCACACCCTCTTCTGACCTCTCATTCACACTCTTTTTATTACCACACATCTCTCTTACCCTTTCATTACTTACTTGATCGAACCATCTCACACCACATACTGTCCTCAAACATTTCATTTCCAAAACATCCGCCCTACTCTGTACAACCCTATAATATAATATTGTTGGAACTCTTATTCCTTCAAACACAGCCATTTTTGTTCTCCGAGATAATGCTCTCTCTATCCACACATTCTTCATCGCTCCCAGAACCTTTGCCCCCTCCCCCAACCTATGACTCACTTCCATGGTTCCATTTACTACTAAACACATTCCCTGATATCTAAAACACTTAACTTCCTTCAATTTTTCTCCATTCATACTTTTTTTTTTTTTCTCCCGCGTTTGCGAGGTAGCGCAAGGAAACAGACGAAAGAAATGGCCCAACCCACCCCCATACACATGCCTTGATTCAATCCACTGACAGCACGTCAACCCCGGTATACCACATCGCTCCAATTCACTCTATTCTTTGCCCTCCTTTCACCCTCCTGCATGTTCAGGCCCCGATCACTCAAAATCTTTTTCACTCCATCTTTCCACCTCCAATTTGGTCTCCCTCTTCTCCTCGTTCCCTCCACCTGCGACACATATATCCTCTTGGTCAATCTTTCCTCACTCATTCTCTCCATGTGACCAAACCATTTCAAAACACCCTCTTCTGCTCTCTCAACCACGCTCTTTTTATTTCCACACATCTCTCTTACCCTTACGTTACTTACTCGATCAAACCACCTCACACCACACATTGTCCTCAAACATCTCATTTCCAGCACATCCATCCTCCTGCGCACAACTCTATCCATAGTCCACGCCTCGCAACCATACAACATTGTTGGAACCACTATTCCTTCAAACATACCCATTTTTGCTTTCCGAGATAATGTTCTCGACTTCCACACACTCTTCAAGGCTCCCAGAATTTTCGCCCCCTCCCCCACCCTATGATCCACTTCCGCTTCCATGGTTCCATCCACTGCCAGATCCACTCCCAGATATCTAAAACACTTCACTTCCTCCAGTTTTTCTCCATTCAAACTCACCTCCCAATTGAATTGACCCTCAACCCTACTGTACCTAATAACCTTGCTCTTATTCACATTTACTCTTAACTTTCTTCTTTCACACACTTTACCAAACTTAGTCACCAGCTTCTGCAGTTTCTCACATGAATCAGCCACCAGCGCTGTATCATCAGCGAACAACAACTGACTCACTTCCCAAGCTCTCTCATCCCCAACAGACTTCATACTTGCCCCTCTTTCCAAAACTCTTGCGTTCACCTCCCTAACAACCCCATCCATAAACAAATTAAACAACCATGGAGACATCACACACCCCTGCCGCAAACCTACATTCACTGAGAACCAATCACTTTCCTCTCTTCCTACACGTACACATGCCTTACATCCTCGATAAAAACTTTTCACTGCTTCTAACAACTTGCCTCCCACACCATATATTCTTAATACCTTCCACAGAGCATCTCTATCAACTCTATCATATGCCTTCTCCAGATCCATAAATGCTACATACAAATCCATTTGCTTTTCTAAGTATTTCTCACATACATTCTTCAAAGCAAACACCTGATCCACACATCCTCTACCACTTCTGAAACCACACTGCTCTTCCCCAATTAACTTGTCCCTCAACCTTCTGAACCTAATAACCTTGCTCTTAATCACATTTACTCTCAACTTTCTCCTTCACAAACTTTTCCACACTCATTCACCAACTTCTGTAGTTTCTCACTCGAATCAGCCAGTGCTATATCATCGGCAAACAACAACAGACTCACTTCCCAGGCCCTCTCATCTGCAAAAGAATGCATAGTCACCCCTCTCCAAAACTCCCTAACCACCCCATCCATAAATAAATTAAACAATCATGGGGGCATCACACACCCCTGTTGCAAACGGACCTTTACTAGGAACAAATCACTCTCCTCTTCCTACGTGTATACATGCCTTACACCCTTAATAAAAACTTCTTACTGCTTCTAGCAGCTTACCTTTCACAAAGCATCTCTATCAACCCTTTCATATACCTTACCTAGATCCATAAATGCTGCATACAAATCCATTTGTTTTTTAAAGTATTTCTTACACATTCTTCAAAGCAAACATCTGATCCACACATCCTCTACCACTTTGGAAACCACACTGCTCCTTCCCAATCTGATGCTCTCAATCAATACCCTCACACACAATTTTCCAGGAATACTCGATAAACTTAAGCCCTTTAGTTTGAACACTTGCCTTTATCCCCTTTGCCTTTGTACTATGGCACTATGCATGCATTCCGCCAATCCTCAGGCACTTTACCATGATCCATACATACAATGAATATCTTTACCAACCAATCAGCAACAGTCACCCCCTTTCCTAATGTATTCAACTGTTTCCTGGTGCTACCTTGCAAATGCAGGAAACTAACATCAAGTATGAAAATAAATATATACATATATATGAAAGGCATGCATGCAATAGATTGAACTGGAATGATGTGGTACACTGGGGGTTGACATGCTGTCACTGAACTGAAACACAGCATATGAAACATCTGGGGTAAACCATGGAAAGGTCTAGGGGGTCTGGATGTAATAAGGAAGATGTGGTTTTGGTGCATTACACATGACACCTACAGAAAGAATGTGACCAGATGAGGCCTTTTTTCGTCTGTTTCTTGGCGCTACCTCGCTTACACATGAGTGGCAATGCTGTTTATTGTGGGATGGGGTGGTGCTGGGAATGGGTGAAGACAAGCAAGTAGGAATATGTACATATATATATATATATATATATATATATATATATATATATATATATATAAAAAAAAAAAAGTGAGAGGGGAGGATTTCCAGCCCCCCGCTCCCTCCCCTTTTAGTCGCCTTCTACGACACGCAGGGAATACGTGGGAAGTATTCTTTCTTTTTAATTTTCCAAAAGAGAAGGGGAACAGAGAAGGGGCCCAGGTGAGGATATTCCCTCAAGGGCCCAGTCCTCTGTTCTCAACGCTACCTCGCTAATGCGGGAAATGGCGAATAGTATGAAAGAAAAAGAAAGAATATATATATATATATATATATATATATATATTTTTTTTTTTTTTTTTATACTTTGTCGCTGTCTCCCGCGTTTGCGAGGTAGCGCAAGGAAACAGACGAAAGAAATGGCCCAACCCCCCCCATACACACGTACACACATCCACACACGCAAATATACATACCTACACAGCTTTCCATGGTTTACCCCAGACGCTTCACATGCCTTGATTCAATCCACTGACAGCACGTCAACCCCTGTATACCACATCGCTCCAATTCACTCTATTCCTTGCCCTCCTTTCACCCTCCTGCATGTTCAGGCCCCGATCACACAAAATCTTTTTCACTCCATCTTTCCACCTCCAATTTGGTCTTCCTCTTCTCCTCGTTCCCTCCACCTCCGACACATATATCCTCTTGGTCAATCTTTCCTCACTCATTCTCTCCATGTGCCCAAACCATTTCAAAACACCCTCTTCTACTCTCTCAACCACGCTCTTTTTATTTCCACACATCTCTCTTACCCTTACGTTACTTACTCGATCAAACCACCTCACACCACACATTGTCCTCAAACATCTCATTTCCAGCACATCCATCCTCCTGCGCACATCTCTATCCATAGCCCACGCCTCGCAACCATACAACATTGTTGGAACCACTATTCCTTCAAACATACCCATTTTTGCTTTCCGAGATAATGTTCTCGACTTCCACACATTCTTCAAGGCTCCCAAAATTTTCGCCCCCTCCCCCACCCTATGATCCACTTCCGCTTCCATGGTTCCATCCGCTGACAGATCCACTCCCAGATATCTAAAACACTTCACTTCCTCCAGTTTTTCTCCATTCAAACTCACCTCCCAATTGACTTGACCCTCACCCCTACTGTACCTAATAACCTTGCTCTTATTCACATTTACTCTTAACTTTCTTCTTCCACACACTTTACCAAACTCAGTCACCAGCTTCTGCAGTTTCTCACATGAATCAGCCACCAGCACTGTATCATCAGCGAACAACAACTGACTCACTTCCCAAGCTCTCTCATCCCCAACAGACTTCATATATATATATATATATATATATATATATATATATATATATATATATATATATATATATATATATTTTTTTTTTTTTTTTTTTTTTTTTTTATACTTTGTCGCTGTCTCCCGCGTTTGCGAGGTAGCGCAAGGAAACAGACGAAAGAAATGGCCCAACCCCCCCCATACACATGTACATACGTCCACACACGCAAATATACATACCTACACAGCTTTCCATGGTTTACCCCAGACGCTTCACATGCCTTGATTCAATCCACTGACAGCACGTCAACCCCTGTATACCACATCGCTCCAATTCACTCTATTCCTTGCCCTCCTTTCACCCTCCTGCATGTTCAGGCCCCGATCACACAAAATCTTTTTCACTCCATCTTTCCACCTCCAATTTGGTCTCCCTCTTCTCCTCGTTCCCTCCACCTCCGACACATATATCCTCTTGGTCAATCTTTCCTCACTCATTCTCTCCATGTGCCCAAACCATTTCAAAACACCCTCTTCTGCTCTCTCAACCACGCTCTTTTTATTTCCACACATCTCTCTTACCCTTACGTTACTCACTCGCTCAAACCACCTCACACCACACATTGTCCTCAAACATCTCATTTCCAGCACATCCATCCTCCTGCGCACATCTCTATCCATAGCCCACGCCTCGCAACCATACAACATTGTTGGAACCACTATTCCTTCAAACATACCCATTTTTGCTTTCCGAGATAATGTTCTCGACTTCCACACATTTTTCAAGGCTCCCAAAATTTTCGCCCCCTCCCCCACCCTATGATCCACTTCCGCTTCCATGGTTCCATCCGCTGACAGATCCACTCCCAGATATCTAAAACACTTCACTTCCTCCAGTTTTTCTCCATTCAAACTCACCTCCCAACTGACTTGACCCTCACCCCTACTGTACCTAATAACCTTGCTCTTATTCAATATATATATATATATTACATTTCATATATATATATATTACATTTCATATATATATATATATATATATATATTATCCCTGGGGACAGGGGAGAAAGAATACTTCCCACGTATTCCCTACGTGTCGTAGAAGGCGACTAAAAGGGGAGGGAGCGGGGAGCTGGAAATCCTCCCCTCTCGTTTTTTTTAATTTTCCAAAAGAAGGAACAGAGAATTGAGCCAGGTGAGGGTATTCCCTCAAAGGCCCAGTCCTCTGTTCTTAACGCTACCTCGCTAATGCGGGAAATGGCGAATAGTTTGAAAGAAAGAAAAAGAAATATATATATATATTTTTTTTTTTTATACTAATCGCCATTTCCCACATTAGCGAGGTAGCGTTAAGAACAGAGGATGAGGACTGGGCCTTTGAGGGAATATCCTCACCTGGCCCCTTTCTCTGTTTCTTCTTTTGGAAAAAAAAAAAAAAAAAAAAAAATGAGGGGAGGATTTCCAGCCTCCCGCTCCCTTCCCTTTTAGTCGCCTTCTACGACACGCAGGGAATACGTGGGAAGTATTCTTTCTCCCCTATCCCCAGGGATAATATATATATATATATATTTTTTTTTTTTTTTATACTTTGTCGCTGTCTCCCGCGTTTGCGAGGTAGCGCAAGGAAACAGACGAAAGAAATGGCCCAACCCCCCCCATACCCATGTATATACTTACGTCCACACACGCAAATATACATACCTACACAGCTTTCCATGGTTTACCCCAGACGCTTCACATGCCTTGATTCAATCCACTGACAGCATGTCAGCCCCGGTATACCACATCGCTCCAATTCACTCTATTCCTTGCCCTCCTTTCACCCTCCTGCATGTTCAGGCCCCAATCACACAAAATCTTTTTCACTCCATCTTTCCACCTCCAATTTGGTCTCCCTCTTCTCCTTGTTCCCTCCACCTCCGACACATATATCCTCTTGGTCAATCTTTCCTCACTCATCCTCTCCATGTGCCCAAACCACTTCAAAACACCCTCTTCTGCTCTCTCAACCACGCTCTTTTTATTTCCACACATCTCTCTTACCCTTACGTTACTCACTCGATCAAACCACCTCCCACCACACATTGTCCTCAAACATCTCATTTCCAGCACATCCATCCTCCTGCGCACAACTCTATCCATAGCCCACGCCTCGCAACCATACAACATTGTTGGAACCACTATTCCTTCAAACATACCCATTTTTGCTTTCCGAGATAATGTTCTCGACTTCCACACATTCTTCAAGGCCCCCAGAATTTTCGCCCCCTCCCCCACCCTATGATCCACTTCCGCTTCCATGGTTCCATCCGCTGCCAGATCCACTCCCAGATATCTAAAACACTTCACTTCCTCCAGTTTTTCTCCATTCAAACTCACCTCCCAATTGACTTGACCCTCAACCCTACTGTACCTAATAACCTTGCTCTTATTCACATTTACTCTTAACTTTCTTCTTCCACACACTTTACCAAACTCAGTCACCAGCTTCTGCAGTTTCTAACATGAATCAGCCACCAGCGCTGTGTCATCAGCGAACAACAACTGACTCACTTCCCAAGCTCTCTCATCCCCAACAGACTTCATACTTGCCCCTCTTTCCAAAACTCTTGCATTTACCTCCCTAACAACCCCATCCATAAACAAATTAAACAACCATGGAGACATCACACACCCCTGCCGCAAACCTACATTCACTGAGAACCAATCACTTTCCTCTCTTCCTACACGTACACATGCCTTACATCCTCGATAAAAACTTTTCACTGCTTCTAACAACTTTCCTCCCACACCATATATTCTTAATACCTTCCACAGAGCATCTCTATCAACTCTATCATATGCCTTCTCCAGATCCATAAATGCTACATACAAATCCATTTGCTTTTCTAAGTATTTCTCACATACATTCTTCAAAGCAAACACCTGATCCACACATCTTCTACCACTTCTGAAACCACACTGCTCTTCCCCAATCTGATGCTCTGTACATGCCTTCACCCTCTCAATCAATACCCTCCCATATAATTTACCAGGAATACTCAACAAACTTATACCTCTGTAATTTAAGCACTCACTCTTATCCCCTTTGCCTTTGTACAATGGCACTATGCACGCATTCCGCCAATCCTCAGGCACCTCACCATGAGTCATACATACATTAAATAACCTTACCAACCAGTCAACAATACAGTCACCCCCTTTTTTAATAAATTCCACTGCAATACCATCCAAACCTGCTGCCTTGCCGGCTTTCATCTTCCGCAAAGCTTTCACTACCTCTTCTCTGTTTACCAAATCATTTTCCCTAACCCTCTCACTTTGCACATCACCTCGACCAAAACACCCTATATCTGCCACTCTATCATCAAACACATTCAACAAACCTTCGAAATACTCACCCCATCTCCTTCTCACATCACCACTACTTGTTATCACCTCCCCATTTGCGCCCTTCACTGAAGTTCCCATTTGCTCCCTTGTCTTACGCACTTTATTTACCTCCTTCCAGAACATCTTTTTATTCTCCCTAAAATTTAATGATACTCTCTCACCCCAACTCTCATTTGCCCTTTTTTTCACCTCTTGCACCTTTCTCTTGACCTCCTGTCTCTTTCTTTTATACATCTCCCACTCAATTGCATTTTTTCCCTGCAAAAATCGTCCAAATGCCTCTCTCTTCTCTTTCACTAATACTCTTACTTCTTCATCCCACCACTCACTACCCTTTCTAATCAACCCACCTCCCACTCTTCTCATGCCACAAGCATCTTTTGCGCAATCCATCACTGATTCCCTAAATACATCCCATTCCTCCCCCACTCCCCTTACTTCCATTGTTCTCACCTTTTTCCATTCTGTACTCAGTCTCTCCTGGTACTTCCTCACACAGGTCTCCTTCTCAAGCTCACTTACTCTCACCACCCTCTTCACCCCAACATTCACTCTTCTTTTCTGAAAACCCATACAAATCTTCACCTTAGCCTCCACAAGATAATGATCAGACATCCCTCCAGTTGCACCTCTCAGCACATTAACATCCAAAAGTCTCTCTTTCGCACGCCTGTCAATTAACACGTAATCCAATAATGCTCTCTGGCCATCTCTCCTACTTACATAAGTATACTTATGTATATCTCGCTTTTTAAACCAGGTATTCCCAATCACCAGTCCTTTTTCAGCACATAAATCTACAAGCTCTTCACCATTTCCATTTACAACACTGAACACCCCATGTATACCAATTATTCCCTCAACTGCTACATTACTCACCTTTGCATCCAAATCACCCATCACTATAACCCGGTCTCGTGCATCAAAACCACTAACACACTCATTCAGCTGCTCCCAAAACACTTGCCTCTCTTGATCTTTCTTCTCATGCCCAGGTGCATAAGCACCAATAATCACCCACCTCTCTCCATCAACTTTCAGTTTTACCCATATTAATCGAGAATTTACTTTCTTACACTCTATCACATACTCCCACAACTCCTGTTTCAGGAGTATTGCTACTCCTTCCCTTGCTCTTGTCCTCTCACTAACCCCTGACTTTACTCCCCAGACATTCCCAAACCACTCTTCCCCTTTACCCTTGAGCTTCGTTTCACTCAAAGCCAAAACATCCAGGTTCCTTTCCTCAAACATACTACCTATCTCTCCTTTTTTCACATCTTGGTTACATCCACACACAATTAGGCACCCCACTCTGAGCCTTCGAGGAGGATGAGCACTCCCCGCGTGACTCCTTCTTCTGTTTCCCATTTTAGAAAGTTAATACAAGGAGGGGAGGATTTCTGGCCCCCCGCTCCCGTCCCATCTAGTCGCTTTCTACGACACGCGAGGAATATGTGGGAAGTATTCTTTCACCCCTATCCCCAGGGATAATATACATATATATATACATATACACATACACACACACACACCTACACACGCACACACACACACACACACTCACACACATATATACATATGAAAAATGTAAGAAACAATTTAGAAAACTGAAACTTCTAGCTTGAAATGAATGAAAAAATAATTGTCACATAATGGTTCAACCTCTGGCTATGGAAAAAAGGAAATGTATAATTTATTTACACAAACGTCAATAGCAGTTCTCATCAATTTAACCACTGTATCAATAGGCTTCAATGTCTAAGCTACATTTTTCTCCAATTTCACTATTTTCCTTCACATTTTCAATTGTGTCTGAAGGTTCTACTTCAAGAGTGATTGTTTTTCCAGTAAGGGTCTTCACATCTTGGTTACATCCACACACATTTAGGCACCCCACTCTATATTTTGAAGACCACAGCATTTGGGCTGGATTCTGTTCTATATATATATATATATATATATATATATATATATATATATATATATATATATATATATATATATATATATGCATATATATATATATATATATATATATATATATATATATATATATATATATATATATGCATATGCACCTGGGCATGAGAAGAAAGATCATGAGAGGCAATTGTTTTGGGAGCAGCTGAATGAGTGTGTTAGTGGTTTTGATGCATGAGACTGGGTTATAGTGATGGGTGATTTGAATGCAAAGGTGAGTAATGTGGCAGTTGAGGGAATAATTGGTATACATGGGGTGTTCAGTGTTGTAAATGGAAATGGTGAAGAACTTATAGATTTATGTGCTGAAAAAGGACTGGTGATTGGGAATACCTGGTTTAAAAAGCGAGATATACATAAGTATACGTATGTAAGTAGGAGAGATGGCCAGAGAGCGTTATTGGATTACGTGGTAATTGACAGGCGCGCGAAAGAGAGACTTATGGATGTTAATGGGCTGAGAGGTGCAACTGGAGGGATGTCTGATCATTATCTTGTGGAGGCTAAGGTGAAGATTTGTATGGGTTTTCAGAAAAGAAGAGTGAATGTTGGGGTGAAGAGGGTGGTGAGAGTAAGTGAGCTTGGGAAGGAGACTTGTGTGAGGAAGTACCAGGAGAGATTGAGTACAGAATGGGAAAAGGTGAGAACAATGGAAGTAAGGGGAGTGGGGGAGGAATGGGATGTATTTAGGGAATCAGTGATGGATTGCGCAAAAGATGCTTGTGGCATGAGAAGCGTGGGAGGTGGGTTGATTAGAAAGGGTAGTGAGTGGTGGGATGAAGAAGTAAGATTATTAGTGAAAGAGAAGAGAGAGGCATTTGGACGATTTTTGCAGGGAAAAAATGCAATTGAGTGGGAGATGTATAAAAGAAAGACAGGAGGTCAAGAGAAAGGTGCAAGAGGTGAAAAAGAGGGCAAATGAGAGTTGGGGTGAGAGAGTATCATTAAATTTTAGGGAAAATAAAAAGAGGTTCTGGAAGGAGGTAAATAAAGTGCGTAAGACAAGGGAGCAAATGGGAACTTCAGTGAAGGGCGCAAATGGGGAGGTGATAACAAGTAGTGGTGATGTGAGAAGGAGATGGAGTGAGTATTTTGAAGGTTTGTTGAATGTGTTTGATGATAGAATGGCAGATATAGGGTGTTTTGGTCGAGGTGGTGTGCAAAGTGAGAGGGTTAGGGAAAATGATTTGGTAAACAGAGAAGAGGTAGTAAAAGCTTTGCGGAAGATGAAAGCCGGCAAGGCAGCAGGTTTGGATGGTATTGCAGTGGAATTTATTAAAAAAGGGGGTGACTGTATTATTGACTGGTTGGTAAGGTTATTTAATATATGTATGACTCATGGTGAGGTGCCTGAGGATTGGCGGAATGCGTGCATAGTGCCATTGTACAAAGGCAAAGGGGATAAGAGTGAGTGCTCAAATTACAGAGGTATAAGTTTGTTGAGTATTCCTGGTAAATTATATGGGAGGGTATTGATTGAGAGGGTGAAGGCATGTACAGAGCATCAAATTGGGGAAGAGCAGTGTGGTTTCAGAAGTGGTAGAGGATGTGTGGATCAGGTGTTTGCTTTGAAGAATGTATGTGAGAAGTACTTAGAAAAGCAAATGGATTTGTATGTAGCATTTATGGATCTGGAGAAGGCATATGATAGAGTTGATAGAGATGCTCTGTGGAAGGTATTAAGAATATATGGTGTGGGAGGCAAGTTGTTAGAAGCAGTGAAAAGTTTTTATCGAGGATGTAAGGCATGTGTACGTGTAGGAAGAGAGGAAAGTGATTGGTTCTCAGTGAATGTAGGTTTGCGGCAGGGGTGTGTGATGTCTCCATGGTTGTTTAATTTGTTTATGGATGGGGTTGTTTGGGAGGTGAATGCAAGAATATATTTTTTCTTTTTCTTTCAAACTATTCGCCATTTCCCGCATTAGCAAGGTAGCGCTAAGAACAGAGGACTGGGCCTCTGAGGGAATATCCTCACCTGGCCCCCTTCTCTGTTCCTTCTCTTAGAAAGTTAAAAAAAAAAAAAAAGCGGGGAGGATTTTCAGCCCCCTGCTCCCTCCCCTTTTAGTCGCCTTCTACGACACGCAGGGAATACGTGGGAAGTATTCTTTCTCCCCTATCCCCTATATATATATATATATATATATATATATATATATATATTCTATATTATATTATTATACTTTGTCGCTGTCTCCCGCGTTTGCGAGGTAGCGCAAGGAAACAGACGAAAGAAATGGCCCAACCCCCCCCCATACACATGTATATACATACGTCCACACACGCAAATATACATACCTACACAGCTTTCCATGGTTTACCCCAGACGCTTCACATGCCTTGATTCAATCCACTGACAGCACGTCAACCCCGGTATACCACATCGCTCCAATTCACTCTATTCCTTGCCCTCCTTTCACCCTCCTGCATGTTCAGGCCCCGATCACACAAAATCTTTTTCACTCCATCTTTCCACCTCCAATTTGGTCTCCCTCTTCTCCTCGTTCCCTCCACCTCCGACACATATATCCTCTTGGTCAATCTTTCCTCACTCATTCTCTCCATGTGCCCAAACCACTTCAAAACACCCTCTTCTGCTCTCTCAACCACGCTCTTTTTATTTCCACACATCTCTCTTACCCTTACGTTACTCACTCGATCAAACCACCTCACACCACACATTGTCCTCAAACATCTCATTTCCAGCACATCCATCCTCCTGCGCACAACTCTATCCATAGCCCACGCCTCACAACCATACAAATATTGTTGGAACCACTATTCCTTCAAACATACCCATTTTTGCTTTCCGAAATAATGTTCTCGACTTCCAAACATTCTTCAAGACTGCCAGGATTTTCGTCCCCTCCCCCACCCTATGATTCACTTCCGCTTCCATGGTTCCATCCGCTGCCAGATCCACTCCCAGATATCTAAAACACTTTACTTCCTCCAGTTTTTCTCCATTCAAACTTACCTCCCAATTGACTTGACCCTCAACCCTACTGTACCTAATAACCTTGCTCTTATTCACATTTACTCTTAACTTTCTTCTTTCACACACTTTACCAAACTCAGTCACCAGCTTCTGCAGTTTCTCACATGAATCAGCCACCAGCGCTGTATCATCAGCAAACAACAACTGACTCACTTCCCAAGCTCTCTCATACCAAACAGACTTCATACTTGCCCCTCTTTCCAAAACTCTTGCATTCACCTCCCTAACAACCCCATCCATAAACAAAGTAAACAACCATAAAGACATCACACACCCCTGCTGGAAACCTACATTCACTGAGAACCAATCTCTTTCCTCTCTTCCTACACGTACACATGCTTTACATCCTCGATAAAAACTTTTCACTGCTTCTAACAACTTGCCTCCCACACCATATATTCTTAATACCTTCCACAGAGCATCTCTATCAACTCTAATATATGCCTTCTCCAGATCCATAAATGCTACATACAAATCCATTTGCTTTTCTAAGTATTTCTCACATGCATTCTTCAAAGCAAACACCTGATCCACACATCCTCTACCACTTCTGAAACTACACTGCTCTTCCCCAATCTGATGCTCTGTACATGCCTTCACCCTCTCAATCAATACCCTCCCATATAATTTACCAAGAATACTCAACAAACTTATACCTCTGTAATTTGAGCACTCACTCTTATCCCCTTTGCCTTTGTGTGTATATATATATATATATATATATATATATATATATATATATATATATATATATATATATATATATATATATATATATATATATCCCTGGGGATAGGGGAGAAAGAATACTTCCCACGTATTCCCTGCGTGTCGTAGAAGGCAACTAAAAGGGAAGGGAGCGGGGGGCTGGAAATCCTCCCCTCTCATTTTTTTATTTTAATTTTCCAAAAGAAGGAACAGAGAAGGGGGCCAGGTGAGGGTATTCCCTCAAAGGCCCAGTCCTCTGTTCTTAACGCTACCTCGCTATCGCGGGAAATGGCGAATAGTTTGAAAAAAAAAATATATATATATATATATATATATATATATATATATATATATATATATATATATATATATATTATGAAGTCTGTTGGGGATGAGAGAGCTTGGGAAGTGAGTCAGTTGTTGTTCGCTGATGATACAGCGCTGTTGGCTGATTCATGTGAGAAACTGCAGAAGCTGGTGACTGAGTTTGGTAAAGTGTGTGGAAGAAGAAAGTTAAGAGTAAATGTGAATAAGAGCAAGGTTATTAGGTACAGTAGGGTTGAGGGTCAAGTCAATTGGGAGGTGAGTTTGAATGGAGAAAAACTGGAGGAAGTGAAGTGTTTTAGATATCTGGCAGCGGATGGAACCATGGAAGCGGAAGTGGATCATAGGGTGGGGGAGGGGGCGAAAATTCTGGGGGCCTTGAAGAATGTGTGGAAGTCGAGAACATTATCTCGGAAAGCAAAAATGGGTATGTTTGAAGGAATAGTGGTTCCAGCAATGTTGTATGGTTGCGAGGCGTGGGCTATGGATAGAGTTGTGCGCAGGAGGATGGATGTGCTGGAAATGAGATGTTTGAGGACAATGTGTGGTGGGAGGTGGTTTGATCGAGTGAGTAACGTAAGGGTAAGAGGGATGTGTGGAAATAAAAAGAGCATGGTTGAGAGAGCAGAAGAGGGTGTTTTGAAGTGGTTTGGGCACATGGAGAGGATGAGTGAGGAAAGATTGACCAAGAGGATATATGTGTCGGAGGTGGAGGGAACAAGGAGAAGAGGGAGACCAAATTGGAGGTGGAAAGATGGAGTGAAAAAGATTTTGTGTGATCGGGGCCTGAACATGCAGGAGGGTGAAAGGAGGGCAAGGAATAGAGTGAATTGGAGCGATGTGGTATACCGGGGTTGCCGTGCTGTCAGTGGATTGAAGCAGGGCATGTGAAGCGTCTGGGGTAAACCATGGAAAGCTGTGTAGGTATGTATATTTGCGTGTGTAGACGTATGTATATACATGTGTATGGGGGGGGGTTGGGCCATTTTTTTCGTCTGTTTCCTTGCGCTACCTCGCAAACGCGGGAGACAGCGACAAAGTATCTTGTGGAGGCTAAGGTGAAGATTTGTATGGGTTTTCAGAAAAGAAGAGAGGATGTTGGGGTGAAGAGGGTGGTGAGAGTAAGTGAGCTTGGGAAGGAGACTTGTGTGAGGAAGTACCAGGAGAGACTGAGTACAGAATGGAAAAAGGTGAGAACAAAGGAGGTAAGGGGAGTGGGGGAGGAATGGGATGTATTTAGGGAAGCAGTGATGGCTTGCGCAAAAGATGCTTGTGGCATGAGAAGAGTGGGAGGTGGGTTGATTAGAAAGGGTAGTGAGTGGTGGGATGAAGAAGTAAGAGTATTAGTGAAAGAGAAGAGAGAGGCATTTGGAAGATTTTTGCAAGGAAAAAATGCAAATGAGTGGATGATGTATAAAAGAAAGAGGCAGGAGGTTAAGAGAAAGGTGCAAGAGGTGAAAAAGAGGGCAAATGAGAGTTGGGGTGAGAGAGTATCATTAAATTTTAGGGAAAATAAAAAGAGGTTCTGGAAGGAGGTAAATAAAGTGCGTAAGACAAGGGAGCAAATGGGAACTTCAGTGAAGGGGGCTAATGGGGAGGTGATAACAAGTAGTGGTGATGTGAGAAGGAGATGGAGTGAGTATTTTGAAGGTTCGTTGAATGTGTTTGATGATAGAGTGGCAGATATAGGGTGTTTTGGTAGAGGTGGTGTGCAAAGTGAGAGGGTTAGGGAAAATGATTTGGTAAACAGAGAAGAGGTAGTAAAAGCTTTGCGGAAGATGAAAGCTGGCAAAGCAGCAGGTTTGGATGGTATTGCAGTGGAATTTATTAAAAAAGGGGGTGACTGTATTGGTGACTGGTTGGTAAGGTTATTTAATGTATGTATGATTCATGGTGAGGTGCCTGAGGATTGGCGGAATGCTTGCATAGTGCCATTGTACAAAGGCAAAGGGGATAAGAGCGAGTGCTCAAATTACAGAGGTATAAGTTTGTCGAGTATTCCTGGTAAATTATATGGAAGGGTATTGATTGAGAGGGTGAAGGCATGTACAGAGCATCAGACTGGGGAAGAGCAGTGTGGTTTCAGAAGTGGTAGAGGATGTGTGGATCAGGTGTTTGCTTTGAAGAATGTATGTGAGAAATACTTAGAAAAGCAAATGGATTTGTATGTAGCATTTATGGATCTGGAGAAGGCATATGATAGAGTTGATAGAGATATATATATTTATCTGAGTTTGGTAAAGTGTGTGGAAGAAGAAACTTAAGAGTAAATGTGAATAAGAGCAAGGTTATTAGGTACAGTAGGGTTGAGGGTCAAGTCAACTGGGAGGTGAGTTTGAATGGAGAAAAACTGGAGGAAGTGAAGTGTTTTAGATATCTGGGAGTGGATCTGGCAGCGAATGGAACCATGGAAGCGGAAGTGGATCATAGGGTGGGGGAGGGGGCGAAAATTCTGGGGGCCTTGAAGAATGTGTGGAAGTCGAGAACATTATCTCGGAAAGCAAAAATGGGTATGTTTGAAGGAATAGTGGTTCCAACAATGTTGTATGGTTGCAAGGCGTGGGCTATGGATGGAGTTGTGCGCAGGAGGATGGATGTGCTGGAAATGAGATGTTTGAGGACAATGTGTGGTGTGAGGTGGTTTGATCGAGTGAGTAACGTAAGGGTAAGAGAGATGTGTGGAAATAAAAAGAGCGTGGTTGAGAGAGCAGAAGAGGGTGTTTTGAAGTGGTTTGGGCACATGGAGAGAATGAGTGAGGAAAGATTGACCAAGAGGATATATGTGTCGGAGGTGGAGGGAACGAGGAGAAGAGGGAGACCAAATTGGAGGTGGAAAGATGGAGTGAAAAAGATTTTGTGTGATTGGGGCCTGAAAATGCAGGAGGGTGAAAGGAGGGCAAGGAATAGAGTGAATTGGAGCGATGTGGTATACCGGGGTTGACGTGCTGTCAGTGGATTGAATCAAGGCATGTGAAGCGTCTGGGGTAAACTATGGAAAGCTGTGTAGGTATGTATATTTGCGTGTGTGGACGTATGTATATACATGTGTATGGGGGGGGGGGGGGTGGGCCATTTCTTTCGTCTGTTTCCTTGCACTACCTCGCAAACGCGGGAGACAGCGACAAAGTATAATAAAAAAAAATATACTATTTATTTTGCTTTGTCGCTGTCTCCCGCGTTTGCGAGGTAGCGCAAGGAAACAGACGAAAGAAATGGCCCAACCCACCCCCATACACATGTCTATACATACACGTCCACACACACAAATATACATACCCATACATCTCAATGTACACATATATATACACACACAGACACATACATATATATGCATGGACACAATTCACACTGTCTGCCTTTATTCATTCCCATCGCTACCTCGCCACACATGGAATAAATTCCCCCTTCCCCCCTCGTGTGTGCGAGGTAGCGCTAGGAAAAGACAACAAAGGCCCCATTTGTTCACACTCAGTCTCTAGCTGTCATACAATAATGCCCAAAAACCACAGCTCCCTTTCCACATCCAGGCCTCACAGAACTTTCCATGGTTTACCCCAGATGCTTCACATGCCCTGATTCAATCCATTGACAGCACATTGACCCCGGTATACCACATCGATCCAATTCACTCTCTTCCTTGCCCTCCTTTCACCCTCCTGCATGTTTAGGCCCCGATCACTCAAAATCTTTTTCACTCCATCTTTCCAACTCCAATTTGGTCTCCCACTTCTCCTCGTTCCCTCCACCTCCGACACATATATCCTCTTGGTAAATCTTTCCTCACTCATTCTCTCCATGTGCCCAAACCATTTCAAAACACCCTCTGCTCTCTCAACCACGCTCTTTTTATTTCCACACATCTCTCTTACCCTTACATTACTCACTCGATCAAACCACCTCACACCACACATTGTCCTCAAACATCTCATTTCCAGCACATCCACCCTCCTGTGCACAATTCTATCCATAGCCCACGCCTTGCAACTATACAACATTGTTGGAACCACTACTCCTTCAAACAAACCCATTTTTGCTTTCGGAGATAATGTTCTCGACTTCCACACATTCTTCAAGGCTCCCAGGATTTTCGCCCCCTCCCCCACCCTATGATTCACTTCCACTTCCATGGTTCCATCCGCTGCCAGATCCATTCCCAGATATCTAAAACACTTTACTTCCTCCAGTTTTTCTCCATTCAAACTTTCCTCCCAGTTGACTTGACCCTCAACCCTACTGTACCTAATAATCTTGCTCTTATTCACATTTACTCTCAACTTTTTTCTTTCAAACACTTTACCAAACTCAGTTACCAGCTTCTGCAGTTTTTCACATGAATCAGCCACTAGCGCTGTATCATCAGCAAACAACAACTGACTCACTTCCCAAGCTCTCTCATCCCCAACAGACTGAATACTTGCCCCTCTTTCCAAAACTCTTGCATTCACCTCCCTAACAACCCCATCCAAAAACAAATTAAACAACCATGGAGACATCATACACCCCTGCAGCAAACCTACATTCACTGAGAACCTATCACTTTCCTCTCTTCCTACACGTACACATGCCTTGCATCCTCTATAAAAACTCTTCACTGCTTCTAACAACTTGCATCTCACACCATATAAAGGGTGTTTTGGTTGAAGTGGTGTGCAAAGTGAGAGGGTTAGGGAAAATGATTTGGTAAACAGAGAAGAGGTAGTAAAAGCTTTGAGGAAGATGAAAGCCAGCAAGGCAGCGGGTTTGGATGGTATTGCATTGGAATTTATTAAAAAAGGGGGTGACTGTATTGGTGACTGGTTGGTAAGGTTATTTAATGTATGTATGATTCATGGTGAGGTGCCTGAGGATTGGCGGAATGCCTGCATAGTGCCAATGTACGAAGGCAAAGGGGACAAAGGTGAGTGCTCAAATTACAGAGGTATAAGTTTGTTGAGTATTCCTGGGAAATTATATGGGAGGTTATTGATTGAGTGGGTGAAAGCATGTACAGAGCATCAGATTGGGGAAGAGCAGTGTGGTTTCAGAAGTGGTAGAGGATGTGTGGATCAGGTGTTTGCTTTGAAGAATGTATGTGAGAAATACTTTAGATATGCAAATGGATTTGTTTGTAACATTTATGGATCTGGAGAAGGCATATGATAAGAGTTGATAGAGATGCTCCGTGGAAGGTATTAAGACTATATGGTGGGGGAGGCAAGTTGTTAGAAGCAGTGAAAAGTTTTTATCGAGGATGTAAGGCATGTGTACGTGTAGGAAGAGAGGAAAGTGATTGGTTCTCAGTGAATGTAGGTTTGCGGCAGGGGTGTGTGATGTCTCCATGGTTGTTTAATTTGTTTATGGATGGGGTTGTTAGAGAGGTGAATGCAAGAGTTTTGGAAAGAGGGGCAAGTATGAAGTCTGTTGGGGATGAGGGAGCTTGGGAAGTGAGTCATTGTTGTTCGCTGATGATGCAGCGCTGGTGGCTGATTCATGTGAGAAACTGCAGAAGCTGGTGACTGAGTTTGGTAAAGTGTGTGAAAGAAGAAAGTTAAGAGTAAATGTGAATAAGAGCAAGGTTATTAGGTACAGTAGGGTTGAGGGTCAAGTCAATTGGGAGGTGAGTTTGAATGGAGAAAAACTGGAGGAAGTGAAGTGTTTTAGATATCTGGGAGTGGATCTGGCAGCGGATGGAACCATGGAAGCGGAAGTGGATCATAGGGTGGGGGAGGGGGCGAAAATTCTGGGAGCCCTGAAGAATGTGTGGAAGTCGAGAACATTATCTCGGAAAGCAAAAATGGATATGTTTGAAGGAATAGTGGTTCCAACAATGTTGTATGGTTGCGAGGCGTGGGCTATGGACAAAGTTGTGCACAGGAGGTTGGATGTGCTGGAAATGAGATGTATGAGGACAATGTGTGGTGTGAGGTGGTTTGATCGAGTAAGTAACGTAAGGGTAAGAGAGATGTGTGGAAATAAAAAGAGCGTGGTTGAGAGGGCAGAAGAGGGTGTTTTGAAATGGTTTGGGCACATGGAGAGAATGAGTGAGGAAAGATTGACCAAGAGGATATATGTGTCGGAGGTGGAGGGAACGAGGAGAAGAGGGAGACCAAATTGGAGGTGGAAAGATGGAGTGAAAAAGATTTTGTGTGATCGGGGCCTGAACATGCAGGAGGGTGAAAGGAGGGCAAAGAATAGAGTGAATTGGAGCGATGTGGTATACCGGGGTTGACGTGCTGTCAGCGGATTGAATCAGGGCATGTGAGGCGTCTGGGGTAAACCATGGAAAGCTGTGTAGGTATGTATATTTGCGTGTGTGGACGTATGTATATACATGTGTATGGGGGTGGGTTGGGCCATTTCTTTCTTCTGTTTCCTTGCGCTACCTCGCAAACGCGGGAGCCAGCGACAAAGCAAAAAAAAAAAAAAATATATATATATATATCTATATCTATATATATATATATATATATATATATATATATATATATATATGAGTGATTGGTTCTCAGTGAATGTAGGTTTGCGGCAGGGGTGTGTGATGTCTCCATGGTTGTTTAATTTGTTTATGGATGGGGTTGTTAGGGAGGTGAATGCAAGAGTTTTGGAAAGAGGGGCAAGGATGAAGTCTGTTGGGGATGAGAGAGCTTGGAAAGCGAGTCAGTTGTTGTTCGCTGATGATACAGCGCTGGTGGCTGATTCATGTGAGAAACTGCAGAAGCTGGTGACTGAGTTTGGTAAAGTGTGTGAAAGAAGAAAGTTAAGAGTAAATGTGAATAAGAGCAAGGTTATTAGGTACAGTAGGGTTGAGGGTCAAGTCAATTGGGAAGTGAGTTTGAATGGAGAAAAACTGGAGGAAGTGAAGTGTTTTAGATATCTGGGAGTGGATCTGGCAGCGGATGGAAACATGGAAGCGGAAGTGGATTATAGGGTGGGGGAGGGGGCGAAAATTCTGGGAGCCTTGAAGAATGTGTGGAAGTCGAGAACATTATCTCGGAAAGCAAAAATGGGTATGTTTGAAGGAATAGTGGTTCCAACAATGTTGTATGGTTGCGAGGCGTGGACTATGGATAGAGTTGTGCGCAGGAGGATGGATGTGCTGGAAATGAGATGTTTGAGGACAATGTGTGGTGTGAGGTGGTTTGATCGAGTAAGTAACGTAAGGGTAAGAGAGATGTGTGGAAATAAAAAGAGCGTGGTTGAGAGAGCAGAAGAGGGTGTTTTGAAATGGTTTGGTCACATGGAGAGAATGAGTAAGGAAAGATTGACCAAGAGGATATATGTGTCGGAGGTGGAGGGAACGAGGAGAAGAGGGAGACCAAATTGGTGGTGGAAAGATGGAGTGAAAAAGATTTTGTGTGATCGGGGCCTGAACATGCAGGAGGGTGAAAGGAGGGCAAAGAATAGAGTGAATTGGAGCGATGTGGTATACCGGGGTTGACGTGCTGTCAGTGGATTGAATCAAGGCATGTGAAGCGTCTGGGGTAAACCATGGAAAGCTGTGTAGGTATGTATATTTGCGTGTGTGGACGTATGTATATACATGTGTATGGGGGTGGGTTGGGCCATTTCTTTCGTCTGTTTCCTTG
The DNA here is from genome assembly GCF_036320965.1 of Panulirus ornatus. Taxonomy (NCBI): domain Eukaryota; kingdom Metazoa; phylum Arthropoda; class Malacostraca; order Decapoda; family Palinuridae; genus Panulirus; species Panulirus ornatus. The sequence goes on from NC_092273.1 coordinate 22,766,363, forward strand.
CGCTACCTCGCAAACGCGGGAGACAGCGACAAAGCAAAAAAAAAAAAAAAAAAAAAAAATTAAATGGATGGGCCATTCTTCATCTGTTTCCTGGCACTACCTCGCTAATGCAGGAAATGGCAAGCAAGTATAATGAAATATATATACATATTTTTTTTCATATTATTCACCATTTCCCGTGTTAGCAAGGTAACGTTAAGAACAGAGGACTGAGCATTTGAGGGAATATCCTCCCTTGGCCCCCTTCTCTGTTCCTTCTTTTGGAAAATTAAAAAACGAGAGGGGAAGATTTCCAGCCCCCTGCTCCCTCCCCTTTTAGTCGTCTTCTACGACATGCAGGGAATACGTGGGAAGTATTCTTTCTCCCCTATCCCCGATATATATTAGATTAGAAAGGGTTGTGGGTGGTAGGATGAAAAAGTAAGATTGTTAATGAAAAAGAGAGGCATTTGGACAGTTTTTGCAGGGAAACAGTGCGAATGACTGTGAGATGTATTAAAAAAAATAAAAGAGGCTGGAGGTCAAGAGAAAGTTGCAGGAGGTGAAAAAGAGGACAAATGAAAGTTGGGGTGAGAGAGTATCGTTAAATCTTAGGGAGAATAAGATGGTTTGGAAGGAGGTAAATAAAGTGCATAAGACAAGAGAACAAATGGGAACATAGGTGAAGGGGGATAATGGGGAGGTAATAACAAGTAGTAATGAAGTGAGAAGAAGATAGAGTGAGTATTTTGAAGGGTTGTTGAATGTGTTTGATAACAGAGTAGCAGATATAGGGTGTTTTGGTCGAGGTGATGTGCGAAGTGAAAGGGTCAGGGAGAATGGTGTGGTAAACAAAGAAGAGGTAGTGAAAGCTTTGCGGAAGATGAAAGCTGGCAAGGCGGAAGGTTTTGATGGCATTGCAGTATGATTGGCAGAATGCATGCATAGTGCAATTGTACAAAGGCAATGGGGATAAAGGTGAGTGTTCAAAGTACAAAGCTATAAGTTTGTTGAGTATTCCTGGGAAATTATACAGGAGGGTATTGATTGAGAGGGTCAAGGCATGTACAGAGCATCAGATTGGGGAAGGGCAGCATAGTTTCAGAAGTGGTAGAGGATGTGTGGATCAGGTATTTGCTTTGAAGAATGTATGTGAAAAATACTTAGAAAAACAAACGGATTTGTACGTGGCACTTATGGATCTGGAGACGGCACATGATAGAGTTGATCGAGATGCTCTGTGGAAGGTATTAAGAGTATATGGTGTGGGAGGTAAGTTGCCAGAAGCAGTAAAAAGTTTTTATCAAGGATGTAAGGCATGTGTACAAGTAGGAAGATCATGGGAGGCAAGTGTTTTGGGAGCAGCTGATTGAGTGTGTTAGCAGTTTTGATTGACAAGACCGGGTTATAGTGATGGGTGATTTGAAAGCAAAGGTGAGTAATGTGGCAGTTGAGAGAATAATTGGTATACATGGGGTGTTCAGTGTTGTAAATGGAAATGGGGAAGAACTTGTAGATTTATGTGCTGAAAAAGGACTGGTGATTGGGAATACTTGGTTTAAAAAGAGAGATATACATAAATATACATATGTAAGTACGAGAGATGGCCAGAGAGCGTTATTGAATTACGTGTTAATTGATAGGCGCACGAAAGAGAGACTTTTGGATGTAAATATGCTGAGAGGTGCAACTGGAGGGATGTCTGATCATTATCTTGTGGAGGCGAAGGTGAAGATTTGTAGAGGTTTTCAGAAAAGAAGAGAGTCTGCTCTCTCAACCAGACTCTTTTTATTACCACATATCTCTCTTACCCTTTCATTACTTGCTCGATTAAATCACTTCACACCACATATTGTCCTCAAACATATCATTCCCAACACATCCACCCTCCTCCGCACAACCCCATCTATAGCCCGTGCCTTGCAACCATATAACACTGTTGGAACCACTATTCCTTCAAACATACCCATTTTTGCTTTCCAAGATAATGTTCTCGACTTGTATACATTCTTCAATGCTCCCAGAACCTTTGCCCCCTCCCCCACCCTGTGACTCACTTCCACTTCCATGGTTCTATCCGCTTCCAAACCCACTCCCAGATATCTAAAACACTTCCCTTCCTCCAGTTTTTCTCCATTCAAACTTACCTCCCAAATGACTTGTCCATCAACCCTATGGTACCTAATAACCTTGTTCTTATTCACATTTACTCTCAGCTTTCTTCTTTCACACACTTTACCAAACTCAGTCACCAGCTTCAGCAGTTTCTCACCCGAATCAGCCACTAGCGCTGTATCATCAGTGAACAACAACTGACTCACTTCCCAAGCTCTCTCATCCACAACAGACTGCATACTTGCCCCTCTTTCCAAAACTCTTGCATTCACCTCCCTAACAACCCCATCCATAAACAACTTAAACAACCATGAAGACATCAAGTACCCCTGCCGCAAACCAACATTCACTGAGAACCAATCACTTTCCTCTCTTCCTACTCGTACACATGCCTTACATCCTTGATAAACACTTTTCACTGCTTCTAACATCTTGCCTCCCACACCATATATTCATAATACCTTCCACAGAGCATCTCTATCAACTCTATCATATGCCTTCTCCAGATCCATAAATGCTACATACAAATCTATCTGTTTTTCTAAGTATTTTTTACATACATTCTTCAAAGCAAACACCTGATATACACATCCTCTACCACTTCTGAAACCACACTGCTCTTCCCCAATCTGATACTCTGTACATGCCTTCACCCTCTTGATCGATACCCTCACATATAATATCCCAGGAATACTCAACAAACTTATACCTCTGTAATTTGAACACTCACCTATATTCCCTTTGCCTTTGTACAATGGTACTACACATGCATTCCGCCAATCCTCAGGTACTTCACCATGAGCCATACGTACACTGAATATCCTCTCTAACCAGTCAACAACAAAGTCACCCCCTTTTTAATAAATTCCACTGCAATACCATCCAAACCCGCTGCCTTGCCGTCTTTCATCTTCCGCAAAGCTTTCACTACCTCTTCTCTGTTTACCAAACCATTCTCCCTGACCCACTCACTTCACACACCGCCTCGACCAAAACACCCTATATCTGCCACTCTATCATCTAACACATACAACAAACTTTCAGAATACTCACTCCATCTCCTCCTCATATCACCACTACTTCTTATCACCTCCCCATTAGCCCCCTTCACTGATGTTCTCATTTGCTCCCTTGTCGTACGCACTTTATTTACCTCCTTCCAAAACATCTTTTAATTCTCCTTAAAATTTAATGATACTCTATCACCCCAACTCTCATTTGCCCTCTTTTTCACCTCTTGCACCTTTCTCTTGACCTCCTGCCTCTTTCTTTTATACATCTCCCACTCATTTGCATTTTTTTCCCTGCAAAAATCGTCCAAATGCCTCTCTCTTCTCTTTCACTAATAATCTTGCTTCTTCATCCCACCACTCACTACCCTTTCTAATCTGCCCACCTCCCACGCTTCTCATGCCCCAAGCATCTTTTGCGCAAGCCATCACTGCTTCCCTAAATACATCCCATTCCACCCCCATTCCCCTTATGTCCTTTGTTCTCACCTTTTTTCATTCTGCACTCAGTCTCTCCTGGTACTTCCTCACACAAGTCTCCTTCTCAAGCTCACTTACTCTCACCACTCTCTTCACCCAATATTTTCTCTTCCTTTCTGAAAACCTATACAAATCTTCACCTTCGCCTCTACACGATAATGATCAGACATCCCTCCAGTTGCACCTCTCAGCACATTAACATCCAAAAGTCTCCCTTTCACGCGCCTATCAATTAACACGTAATCCAATAATGCTCTCTGGCCATCTCTCCTACTTACATATGTATACTTATGTATATCTCTCTTTGTTTAAACCAAGTATTCCCAATCACCAGTCCTTTTTCAGCACACAAATCTACAAGCTCTTCACCATTTCCATTTACAACTCTGACCACCCCATGTACACCAATTATTCCCTCAACTGCCATATTACTCACCTTTGCATTCAAATCACCCATCACTATAACCCGGTTTCGTCAATCAAAACTGCTAACACACTCAATCAGCTGCTCCCAAAACACTTGCCTCTCATGATCTTTCTTCTCATGCCCAGGTGCATAGGCACCAATAATCACCCATCTCTCTCCATCCACTTTCAGTTTTGCCCATATCAATCTAGAGTTTACTTTCTTACACTCTTTCACATACTCCCACCACTCCTGTTTCAGGAGTAGTGCTACTCCTTCCTTTGCTCTTGTCCTCTCACCAACCCCTGACTTTACTTCCAAAACATTCCCACAACACTCTACCCCTTTACCCTTGAGCTTCGTTTCACTTAAAATATCCAGGTTCCTTTCCTCAAACATACTACCTATCTCTCATTTTTTCTCATCTTGGTTACATCCACACACATTTAGACACCCTAATCTGAGCCTTCGAGGAGGATGAGCACGCCCCACGTGACTCCTTCTGTTTCCTCTTTTAGAAAGTTAAAATACAAGGAGGGGGGGTTTCTAGCCCCCCCCTCCCGTCCCCTTTAGTCGCCTTCTACAACACGAGGGGAATGCATGGGAAGTATTCTTTCCCCCCATCCCCATATACATATACGTACACAAACATATACATATATACACATGTAAGCATTCATACTTGCTGCCTTCATCCATTCCCATCGCCACCCTGCCACAGAGGAAACAGCTTCCATCCCCCTCCAGTGAGGTAGCACCAGGAAGACAAAAATGGCCACATTCATTCACACTCAGCCTCTAGCTTTCATGTATAATGCACCAAAACCACAGCTCCCTTTCCACATCCAGGCCCAACAAAACTTTCATGGTTTACCCCAGACGCTTCACATGCCCTGGTTCAATCCATTGACAGCATGTTGGCCCCGGTACACCACACCATTCCAATTCACTCTATTCCTTGCATGCCTTTCACCCTCCTATATGTTCAGGCACCAATCGCTTAAAATCTTTTTCACTCCTTCCTTCCACCTCCAATATGGTCTCCCACTTCTCTTTCCCTCCACCTCTGACACATATATCCTCTTTGTCAATCTTTCCTCACTCATTCTCTTCATGTATCCAAACCATTTCAACACACCCTCTTCTGCTCTCTGAACCACACTAATTCTATTACCAGACATCTCTCTCACCCTTTCTATGCTCACTCGATCAAACCACCTCACACCACATACTGTCCTCAAACTTTTCATTTCCAACACATCCAACTTCCTCCGCACAACCCTATCTATAGCCCATACCTCACAAACATATAACATTGCTGGAACCACTATTCCTTCAAAAATACCCATTTTTGCTCTCCGAGATAACATTCTTGCCTTCCACACGTTCTTCAACGCTCCCAGAACCTTCGCCCCCTCCCCTACCCTGTGACACTTTCACTTCCATGGTTCCATCTGCTCCTAAGTCCACTCCCAGATATCTAAAACACTTCACTTCCTCCAGTTTTCCTCCATTCAAACTTACCTCCCAATTAACTTGTCTCTCAACCTTACTGAACCAAATAACCTTGCTCTTATTCACATTTACCCTCAACTTCCTTCTTTCACACACTTTACCAAACTCAGTCACAAACATCCGCAGTTTCTACCCTAAATCAGCCACCAACGCTGTATCATCAGCAAACAACAACTGACTCACTTCCCAAACCCTCTCATCCACAACAGACTGCATACCTGCCCCTCTCTCCAAAACTCTTCCCTAACCATCCCATCCATAAACAAAGTAAACAACCATAGAGACATCATGCACCCCTGCCGCAAACTGACATTCACTGGGAACTGATCTCTTTCCTCTCTTCCTACTCATGCACATGCCTTACTTCCTTGGTAATTCACTGCTTCTAGCAACTTACCTCCCAACCTCCCACACCATATACTCTTAAAACCTTCCACAAAGCATCTCTATCAACCCTATCATATGCCTTCTCCAGATCCATAAATGCCACATACAAAACCATCTGTTTTTCTATGTAATTCTCACATACAATCTTCAAAGCAAACACCTGATCCACACATCCTCTACTACTTCTGAAACCACACTGCTTTTCCCCAATCTGATGCTTTGCACATGCCATTACCCTCTTAATCAATACCCTCCCATATAATTTCCCAGGAATACTCAACAAACTTATGCCTCTTAAATTTGAACACTCACCTTTATCTCCTTTGCCTTTGTACAATGGCACTATGCTTGCATTCCACCAATCCTCAGGCACCTCACCAAGATCCATACATACACTGAATAACCTTACCAACCAGTCAATAGCACACTCACCCCCTTTTTAATAAATTCCACTGCAATACCATCTAAACCTGCTGCCTTGCCGGCTTTCATCTTCCGCAAAGCTTTTACTACCTCTTCTAATTTACGAGACTATTTTCTCTGACCCTCTCACTTTGCACACCACACCGACCAAAACACCCTATATCTGCCACTCTATCATCAAACACATTCAACAAACCTTCAAAATATTCACTCCTCTTCACACTTCATCACCACTAGTTATTACCTCCCCATTTGCCCCCTTCACCAATGTTTCCGTTTGTTCTCTTGTCTTACGCACTTTATTTACCTCCTTCCAAAACATCTTTACATTTTCCGTAAAATTTAATTATACTCTCTTACCCAAACTCTCATTTGCCTTCATTTTGGCCTCTTGCAACTTACTCTTGATTTCCTGCTGCTTTCTTTTATACATCTCCCAAAATCGTCCAAACGCCTCTCTCTTCTCTTTCGCTAACAATCTTACTTCTTCATCCCACCACTCACTATCCTTTCTAATCTGCCCACCTCCTACCTTTCTCATGCCACATGCATATTTTGTGTAAGCAATCACTGCTTCCCTAGATACATCCCATTCCTCCCCCACTCCCCTTACGTCTTTTGCTCTCACCTTTTGCCATTCTACACTTAACTCTCCTAATACTTCCTCACACAAGTCTCCTTTCCAAGCTCACTTACTTTCACCACTCTCTTCTCCCTAACATACTCTCTTCTTTTCTGAAAACCTCTACAAATCTTCACCTTTGCTCCAACAAGATAGTGATCAAACACCCCTCCAGCTGCCCCTCTCAACACATTAATTCCAAAAGTATCTCTTTCACACGCCTATCAATTAATATATAATCCAATTACACACTCTGGCCATCTGTCCTACTCACATACGTGTAGATATGTATATCTCTCTTTTTAAACCAGGTATTCCCAATCACCAGTCCTTTTTCAGCACACAAAGCCATAAGCTTTTCACCATTTTCATTTACAACACTGAACACCCCATGTATATCAATTATACCCTCAACTGCCACATTACTCACCTTTGCATTCAAATCACCTATCACTATAACCAGGTCTTGTGCATCAAAGCTAATGACACACGATTCATCTGCTCCCAAAACACTTGCCTCTCATAATCTTTCTTCTCTTGACCAGGTGCTTAGGCACCAATAACCAAACATCTCTCACCATCCACTTTCAGTTTTGCCCATATCAATCAAGAGTTTACTTTCTTACACTCTTTCACATACTCCCACAACTCCTGTTTCAGGAGTAGTGCTACTTCTTCCTTTGCTCTTGTCCTCTCACCAACCCATGACTTTACTCCCAAAACATTCCCAAACCACTCTTCCCCTTTACCCTTGAGCTTCGTTTCACTCAGAGCCAAAACATTCAGGTTCCATTCCTCAAACATACTACCTATCTCTACTTTTTTCTCATCTTGGTTACATCCACACACATTTAGACACCCCAATCTGAGCCTTCGAGGAGGATGAGCACTCCCCGCATGACTCCTCCCTCTGTTTCCCATTTTAGAAATTCAAATACAAGGAGGGAGGGGTTTCCAGCCACCCGAACCCACCCCCTTTAGTCACCTTGGGAGGTAAGCCTGAATGTGAATATGCCTTCTCCAGATCCATAAATGCTACATACAAATCCAACTGTTTTTCTAAGTATTTCTCACATACATTCTTCAAAGCAAACACCTGATCCACACACCCTTTACCACTTCTAAAACCACATTGTTTTTCCCTAATCTGATGCTCTGTACATGCCTTTACCCTCTCAATCAACACCCTCCATATAATTTCCCAGGAATACTCAACAACCTTATGCCTCTGAAATTTGAACACTCACCTTTATCCCCTTTGCCTTTGTACATTGGAACTATGCATGCATTCTGCCAATCCTCAGGCACTTCACCATTATCCATACATACACTGAACATCCTTACCAACCGAACAACAACACAGTCACCCCATTTTCTAAAAAACTCCACAGCATTACCATCCAAACCCACTGCCTTGCCAGCTTTCATCTGCAAAGCTTTCACTACCTCTTCTCTGTTTACCAAACCATTTTCCCTGACCCTCGATGACCAATTCTGGCTCTATCCTTCACAGCCAAAGCACGGGTGTTTTTTCGGTTATCAAGCATCAAACAGCAACGAAAGGGGTGGAGCTATATGTATGCCCAGTGAAACAACCGCAAGTTGTGTTTTATCATTGATAAGAAGATGATAAATGTTGATGGTCTAACTGAGTTTCTCGCCTTCAGATACCCTATTGCCGAAGGTTTTCATGCTCTCTAGTCCCAATGGGGAGGCGAAAGGACTTGACAAAAGAGCAAACAGCTTCAATTATTAGTATGCACAAGGCACAGAGACCAGTAAGGGAAATATTGAGAATTGTCAGAGCTAGTGTCCGATCAGTGCAGGTATTAAGATTTCATAACAGCAGAGGTAAGGCAACACCAGTGCACAAAAGAAGACCTGGGAACACTCGGAAAACTTTACCATGCACACTAATCATCCTAAAACGTTAGCTAATCCATGCTTGTCTGCATGGGATTTATAAGAAAAACCACAAGACTGCCTGGTGAAGTGTCACCAATTCATCGATCCATCCATGACGACCTGCACTTCAGCTGCTATCACACCTGAAAGAAGACCCTCCTCACCTTATGCAGAGGACACCTAGAATCGTGTTTGCTAAGACATAACTCCAGTGGGATAAGACCAAGTGGACTCACATGCCATGGAGCAATGAAGCTATGTTTTCTGTGACTGGGAACTGAGTTGGCATGTTTATCGGCGCCCTAGGATTGACCCTCTTGATCCCAAGCACACTTTCAGTACTGTTCAACACCTTTATTCTCTCATGGTTTGGGGTTGTTTTTCATATTATGGAATTGGTGCCCTTGTCATACAGCCAAGACATCAAAACATAAATCAGCACAACAACCTCCAGCTACTGATGGGCTATTTACCAAACTGTAATCATAAGTCCCAAGCGGGCATGTGCACGCAGGATGGTGCTCCTTGCCATACGGCAAAATCTGTGATGCAGTGGCTTACTAACTGTGGAATCAACTTCATTAATGACTGGCCAGGAAACAGCCTAGTCATTAATCCGGTAGAAAACTTGTGGAGCATCATTAAGTGCCATCTTTCAGGGATGGATACTCGCAGTGTCCCCAAGCTTGAGGTGGCCATTCGTGAAGAGTGGCAAGTTTTGGACCCACAGATTCTCAAGAACTTGGAAGTGGTGTCTTCATGCCTTCAAGAATGCATAAAGAGGAAAGGGAAGCTGATCACTTATCAAAACTTTATATAAATAAAACTAGTGAGTTTATCTTCATTTCTATCTCTTTGCCAACCTTTCCACATACATGGTTGTTATGTGATGCTAGGGCATGTAACTGTAGTATCCTGTCTTGGCCTGTGTTCAGGGTGGTCATTTTCTCTTGGTGTTTCTTGGTAATCAATGCTACAGCAATGTGTAAGTATTTTGTGTCTTGTTCACAGTATAGTATCCTTATAGATTTAACGATTGTTTCTTGTATGATGGTAGTGCTATGCTTTCAGGCGGCATGTAGTTTGACGGAGCCTTCTTGTAAGTGTGGGGTAAGTCTTCTGGTCCGTGTATAAATTGTGCTTCCCACGGAGATCATGTTGGTAAGGAGCTTGCAGTTTCCTTGTTGAGATTTAATTCATGAACTACATTGGATTCTTGCAATGTTTCTTGTGTTTTATATAGCTGGTTGTTCATGAAGAAGTTGCTTATGTTTTATACAGCTGGTTGTTCATGAAGAGGTTGCTTGTGTTTTGATTCTGAGGTAGATATCCAGCATGACTTTGATGTACTAAGTTGTATGGTTGATGTTTCTGGAGACGATGTCACATAGTACATGTTCATCTGTCTTGTAGGCAGTTGAAATCTGCTTGCAGTGGTATATTTTGTGTTGTTGTATTGCTTTACAGATGGTGTTAAAATGTACATAATGTGGGAGGAAAGCTACACAAGCAATGAAGAGTTTCTATCTACCAAGTCAGGCATATGTGCAAATAAAATGGAGGAAGGTAAGCAGTTCCAAGGAAAGGGGGATCCAGTTAATGGATGTGTGATGTTGCCATGGCCATTTAATATTCTTAAAGAATGGAGTGGTGTGGGAAGTACATGTAGGGGTCTTGGAAAGAGGAGATCTATCGTATGCTTGAAGTTTGGGGGTGCTTTGAAAGATGTTATTTTACTTTGTCGCTGTCTCCCGCATTAGCGAGGTAGTGCAAGGAAACAGATGAAAGAATGGCCCAATTGGCCCAACCCACCCATATACTCCCGTATATACATACACGTTCACACACGCAAATATACATACCTATACACCTCAACACATACATATATATACACACACAGACATATACATATATACACATGTACATAATTCATACCGTCTGCCTTTATTAATTCCCATCGCCACCATGCCACACAAGAAATAACAACCCCCTCCCCCCACATGTGCACAAGGTAGCGCCAGGAAAATACAACAAAGGCCACATTCATTCACACTCAGTCTCTAGCTGTCATATAATAATGCACCGAAACCACAGCTCCCTCTCCACATCCAGGCACCACAGAACTTTCCAAGGTTTACCCCAGACGCTTCACATGCCCTGGTTCAATCCATTGACAGCACGTCGACCCTGGTATACCACATCGTTCCAATTCACTCTATTCCTTGCATGCCTTTCACCCTCCTGCATGTTCAGGCCCCAATCACTCAAAATCTTTTTCACTCCATCTTTCCACCTCCAATTTGGACTCCCACTTCTCCTAGTTCCCTCCACCTCTGACACATATATCCTCTTTGCAAATGACACAGCTTTGATGGCAGACTCAAACAAGAGCCTGCAGAAGCTGACATCTCAGTTTGGGATTGTATTTGTAAGGAGAAAGTAAAATGTATTGAGAATAAAAGTAAGGTTATGAGATTTAGCAAAAGGGTGAATCAGAAGAGTTGGAGTAAGAGTGTGAATACACAGACCTTTGATAAAAAGGAGTAATTTATATACCTAGGAGTGCTGAGGTGAACCATATGGTGGGTGAGGGAACAAAGGTCATAAATGCACTAAGGGAGCTGAAGTGGACCTCAGAGTGGATCCTGGATGCAATGAGTGTGTGGAAAGAGAAATCACTGTCTGTATAGGCAAAGAAAGGCAAGTATGATGTTACAATGGTCCCAGTGGCATTGTATGTATGCAAGTCATGGACCATAAAAGCAAAAGAATGGAAGAGGGTAGGAATACTGGAAATGAAATATTTATTTTTTTTTTATTATACTTTGTCGCAGTCTCCCGCGTTTGCGAGGTAGCGCAAGGAAACAGACGAAAGAAATGGCCCAACCCCCCCCCCCATACACATGTATATACATACATCCACACACGCAAATATACATACCTACACAGCTTTCCATGGTTTACCCCAGACGCTTCACATGCCTTGATTCAATCCACTGACAGCACGTCAACCCCGGTATACCACATCGCTCCAATTCACTCTATTCCTTGCCCTCCTTTCACCCTCCTGCATATTCAGGCCCCGATCACACAAAATCTTTTTCACTCCATCTTTCCACCTCCAATTTGGTCTCCCTCTTCTCCTCGTTCCCTCCACCTCCGACACATATATCCTCTTGGTCAATCTTTCCTCACTCATTCTCTCCATGTGCCCAAACCACTTCAAAACACCCTCTTCTGCTCTCTCAACCATGCTCTTTTTATTTCCACACATCTCTCTTACCCTTACGTTACTCACTCGATCAAACCACCTCACACCACACATTGTCCTCAAACATCTCATTTCCAGCACATCCATCCTCCTGCGCACAACTCTATCCATAGCCCACGCCTCGCAACCATACAACATTGTTGGAACCACTATTCCTTCAAACATACCCATTTTTGCTTTCCGAGATAATGTTCTCGACTTCCACACATTCTTCAAGGCCCCCAGAATTTTCGCCCCCTCCCCCACCCTATGATCCACTTCCGCTTCCATGGTTCCATCCGCTGCCAGATCCACTCCCAGATATCTAAAACACTTCACTTCCTCCAGTTTTTCTCCATTCAAACTCACCTCCCAATTGACTTGACCCTCAACCCTACTGTACCTAATAACCTTGCTCTTATTCACATTTACTCTTAACTTTCTTCTTCCACACACTTTACCAAACTCAGTCACCAGCTTCTGCAGTTTCTCACATGAATCAGCCACCAGCGCTGTATCATCAGCGAACAACAACTGACTCACTTCCCAAGCTCTCTCATCCCCAACAGACTTCATACTTGCCCCTCTTTCCAAAACTCTTGCATTTACCTCCCTAACAACCCCATCCATAAACAAATTAAACAACCATGGAGACATCACACACCCCCTGCCGCAAACCTACATTCACTGAGAACCAATCACTTTCCTCTCTTCCTACACGTACACATGCCTTACATCCTCGATAAAAACTTTTCACTGCTTCTAACAACTTTCCTCCCACACCATATATTCTTAATACCTTCCACAGAGCATCTCTATCAACTCTATCATATGCCTTCTCCAGATCCATAAATGCTACATACAAATCCATTTGCTTTTCTAAGTATTTCTCACATACATTCTTCAAAGCAAACACCTGATCCACACATCCTCTACCACTTCTGAAACCACACTGCTCTTCCCCACCTCGACCAAAACACCCTATATCTGCCACTCTATCATCAAACACATTCAACAAACCTTCAAAATACTCACTCCATCTCCTTCTCACATCACCACTACTTGTTATCACCTCCCCATTTGCGCCCTTCACTGAAGTTCCCATTTGCTCCCTTGTCTTACGCACTTTATTTACCTCCTTCCAGAACATCTTTTTATTCTCCCTAAAATTTAATGATACTCTCTCACCCCAACTCTCATTTGCCCTTTTTTTCACCTCTTGCACCTTTCTCTTGACCTCCTGTCTCTTTCTTTTATACATCTCCCACTCAATTGCATTTTTTCCCTGCAAAAATCTGGTAAATTATATGGGAGGGTGTTGATTGAGAGGGTGAAGGCATGTATAGAGCATCAGATTGGGGAAGAGCAGTGTGGTTTCAGAAGTGGTAGAGGATGTGTGGATCAGGTGTTTGCTTTGAAGAATGTATGTGAGAAATACTTAGAAAAGCAAATGGATTTGTATGTAGCATTTATGGATCTGGAGAAGGCATATGATAGAGTTAATAGAGATGCTCTGTGGAAGGTATTAAGAATATATGGTGTGGGAGGAAAGTTGTTAGAAGCAGTGAAAAGTTTTTATCGAGGATGTAAGGCATGTGTACGTGTAGGAAGAGAGGAAAGTGATTGGTTCTCAGTGAATGTAGGTTTGCGGCAGGGGTGTGTGATGTCTCCATGGTTGTTTAATTTGTTTATGGATGGGGTTGTTAGGGAGGTAAATGCAAGAGTTTTGGAAAGAGGGGCAAGTATGAAGTCTGTTGGGGATGAGAGAGCTTGGGAAGTGAGTCAGTTGTTGTTCGCTGATGATACAGCGCTGGTGGCTGATTCATGTGAGAAACTGCAGAAGCTGGTGACTGAGTTTGGAAAAGTGTGTGGAAGAAGAAAGTTAAGAGTAAATGTGAATAAGAGCAAGGTTATTAGGTACAGTAGGGTTGAGGGTCAAGTCAATTGGGAGGTGAGTTTGAATGGAGAAAAACTGGAGGAAGTGAAGTGTTTTAGATATCTGGGAGTGGATCTGGCAGCGGATGGAACCATGGAAGCGGAAGTGGATCATAGGGTGGGGGAGGGGGCGAAAATCCTGGGGGCCTTGAAGAATGTGTGGAAGTCGAGAACATTATCTCGAAAAGCAAAAATGGCTATGTTTGAAGGAATAGTGGTTCCAACAATGTTGTATGGTTGCGAGGCGTGGGCTATGGATAGAGTTGTGCGCAGGAGGATGGATGTGCTGGAAATGAGATGTTTGAGGACAATGTGTGGTGTGAGGTGGTTTGATCGAGTGAGTAACGTAAGGGTAAGAGAGATGTGTGGAAATAAAAAGAGCGTGGTTGAGAGAGCAGAAGAGGGTGTTTTGAAGTGGTTTGGGCACATGGAGAGAATGAGTGAGGAAAGATTGACCAAGAGGATATATGTGTCGGAGGTGGAGGGAACGAGGAGAAGAGGGAGACCAAATTGGAGGTGGAAAGATGGAGTGAAAAAGATTTTGTGTGATCGGGGCCTGAACATGCAGGAGGGTGAAAGGAGGGCAAGGAATAGAGTGAATTGGAGCGATGTGGTATACCGGGGTTGACATGCTGTCAGTGGATTGAAGCAGGGCATGTGAAGTGTCTGGGGTGAACCATGGAAAGCTGTGTAGGTATGTATATTTGTGTGTGTGGACGTATGTATATACATGTGTATGGGGGGGTTGGGCCATTTCTTTCGTCTGTTTCCTTGCGCTACCTCGCAAACGCGGGAGACAGCGACAAATTATAATAAAAAAAATAATAATAAAAAGAGTGAACTGAAAGGTTTAGACTTATAGAAAGGATGAGTGAAAAGAGTTCGATTAAGAAGATATACGTGTCAAAAGTGAGAGACGGAAGGATATGGAAGGATCGAGTGACAGAGGCTTTGAGTTAAAAGAGCCTGAACATGAAGGAGAGTGACAGGCATGCATTGGATTCAGTGAACTGGAGTAAC
The DNA here is from genome assembly GCF_036320965.1 of Panulirus ornatus. Taxonomy (NCBI): domain Eukaryota; kingdom Metazoa; phylum Arthropoda; class Malacostraca; order Decapoda; family Palinuridae; genus Panulirus; species Panulirus ornatus. Next base: position 22,781,410 of record NC_092273.1, read on the forward strand.
AGGATATAAAGGGAGCAAAATGCTGTAAATGGGTAGAACCAGAACAAATAAAGTAGTCAACGAAGAATATGTAAATACCCAACAAACACTTCAAACATGGTTCAACAAGAACTAAAAAACCAAAGCCTACCCAACCCGATCTAAACTCCACAAAATATAAAGTCAACTGAACCCACTCTTGCTAAACATGTGTGTACAATCAAGGACAAAAGTCCCTTACAAATGTGAGTCCTTCATTCCCAACGGCAAGATTCTACACAGCTAGAACATTGCTGATCCCTTGTTTTGTGATTCAAAACTACTAGTTTAGTGCTCTTATTGTCAGCTGCTAAATGGCACTACTGTCTGCTATTTCAGCACAAAGTCAAAAATCCTTTAAGCATTTCGTTTCAACCAAAATAATTTTGGTTTACTGTGAAATAAAAAGAAGCATAACTAAAATATGAAGAGCACCAAGGAAGAGGTAACAAATTATTTACATAACATGCAAGATAAAACTGTATTCTATTTCTCTTTACCCTGGGTATCGAGATGAGTGAAGGCTGCATAGTTAGCCTCCACTCCAGTGGTTGTCGAGTTGCACTCCTCTGACCCAGATAGCTGTCTATACTTTCTGCTTCATCCACACATGGATTGCTGGTATTCTGTCCACAAACATACAATCTCTCCTTATCACACTTAACACTTTAAGACCCTTAACTCACACAACTCATCATTCGTAACTTTAGATTTTCCTTCCAAAAGTGTTATGTGCAAGCACTGTCTTTTGGCAAATTGGTAGGAGACAGAAGTAATAGGAAGGAGCATTGGGCTGAAACATTTCACAGTAGTAGTAGGTAGGAACATTAGGTGAAAGCATCAGGTAGTAGTAGCAGGTTGGAACATCAGGTAGGAGCCTCTGGAAATACTGCACTAAAGTTGTCCTCTACTGGTGGCTTGTAAAGGGTGAGGCCCTTAGGGGTAAGAAGTGGCACTGGAGTTCAACAGTTATGGAGACTCTTTTGCCATGGCCTCCCCCTTGAGGGAGTTCCGGGAGGGAACAGGCATATGATATAGATAGATACACAGATCTCTTCGCCTTTTCTCCTTTTTTCCCTGAATCTGATAATGAAATGGGGTGTTTCAACTTGTAATAACTCCACTTCCTGATTGGGTGATCAAAGATGATTTCTAAGCTAAAATAACACCTGAAAAAATACATTATAATGAAGTTGTTTCATCCTTAATATCAACAATGCAATCAAAGATTCATGTTTATCATCAAATTACAGGAATGGTCATAGCTTGAAATATCATATATATGTTAAAAAAGATGAATATTGTTGAGATGATGTAAAAGTCAATATGTGAAAACAAACTACCATTCAATTAGGCTTTGTTTTGCGCTCAGCTGTAAAATTTGAAATGTTAGTCTAACTAGTTTAAAACAGACTCTGGGATCTTTGCATATGTCTGTTCCTCAAGTGTAATGTGCTCAGGGTGAAGACAAAGCTCTCAACATGAGCTCCACTATCCTCAAGTATCAATTACCTTCCTGTGCCACATTCTCAAAGGCTTGGCAACTTTTCCCTTCCACTTCCCACTCACAACACAAGAGGGCCCACAGATTTTCTACTGGGTTCATGTCACAAGCCTTGCTTACCCAGCCAATTACCTTCAATTTAATGATGAACCATCTTGGTGTTGTGTAAGGGACTCCAATCATGCTCAAGCTTAATGGAATATGTCCATGATATAAACATTACTTAGGTGTATGTTAACTCTGACCAATTCACTTGGCCCATAGGGTACATCCAACCCCAAAATGCAGCACAAACCTGACCACTTATGTCCTTTTTTTGTGTTGTGAGGAATGTCTAGCTCCTGCTGCAACAAATGAAATGCACTTTTTCTCTCCACATATGACTAACTTTCAAAACTCATGGTCAAAGGGCAGGCACTGAAGTGTAAACCCATGTAATCCTCCATGTATGCAGCGTAATTTCCCCTTTGCAACCAGAACAAAGCAATGAATATCATTTTCATGTGAGCACTGTGAAGTGGTCCTAGGATGACACGGCAGCTGTACAATGATCACGTACAATTCCTATGCTGGCTTCTGTCCTAAGAAGTACTCAAATAAGGCCATCCAATCCAGGCTCACACTGCAACTGATCCCTTAACCTGGCACTTGGTTATCCTCTTGTAAGCATTTAGCTTAGAAAAGCTAGTATTATTGGAAATCTCAGTCACTGTTTTCCCCATCCCCAACATTCTGACAATTCCTGCATGGTCTGTACTGACATTAGGGGTGTTGTCATGTCTATCTGCTATTTCTGTAAAGATCAAACATAAACATACACTAACCTGTAAATTGCAACTAAATGGTATTTCTCCTTGTTCCCAGTATATACATTAATATAATTTCAATTACATTCTTATCAAATTTTACTATACAAGATTTTATCTGCACTCACCGATAATTCCATGAACAGAATAGTTAAGTACAGTAAACCAGTACATACAAGAGTATAATCTAATCTGACGACTGAGGAATTCCATTTCCAGCTGTAAACATGTTGACAGTCATCAGACATAGTACTATGAGAGAAAACATAAGTAGGTTTGACTGAAGAATGATTTTTTGCTTCTTGACGGTGAAGACTGTAGTTCAGAAATTCAAACACACATGGTGTTTAGCAGGTACTCATTATAACAAACCAGCTTCAAATGAAGCAGTAACACGACTTTTGTTCATGACTGTACATGTTACAATACCTTGTTAGCTTTGGACACCATCCATTTTTTCCAGCATTACGAACATCAACATATCACAGAAACCCCTCATGCCCAAGATGCAATTATCAGACTGAAGACTTACTCAGAATTGTTTTCATTCACTCCACAAATGAAAAACATCACCATCCTTCTTGACATGTAGCCCCACCTGGCAGATATGGCTAAGTTCCTGAGCAGAGCTGGAACCCCAATGAAAGGGTTGTGGGTGAGGAAGGTATGTAAAGAGAAGAGTAGGATTGATTGGTCCACTGGCCATCCTTCCCCTTTTTGAAAATCAGCGGGAAAAGATGTTACAACAAACGTAAGTGTTGTACTCTACAACCCGAGTGACAAAATGGCTGTCACAAGAATGTCGCAACATCATTAATACAGGGAGCAACCATAGACAAGAGGTGGCTTAAGTAGCTGTCATCCAGGGGTAGCTGTCATCCAGGGTAGTCATCAATCTTACGCAATTCTCCCTATCACATTAAAGTGTATCATGATCACTCTGGATAGCCAATTTTGCACTTGATGTCTGTTACAATACCTGCAAATTAGTTACAAGAACCATAAACTAGACAATAAAATCTATTTGAGAGATGGTGGTAAAGTACAGACGCAAAACATATATTTAGCTATCAAACAATAACCAACTTCTTAACAGGTGCTTTACATATTCAACATGGCAACATCTTACCTCATCAGGACTGTTTGACAGTTTGGATGTCTCCATTGTGATGTTTAACTCTGAGTCATTTGGTCCCAACCTTGGAGAAGTAACTTTTGAAGAAATCATAGCCTTCCTCTTTGCCCCTATAAGTAGAGCTAATGGATCATCAAGCCCAAGTTTATCACAGAAAGCAGTGGTCTGTGGGTTCAGCAGAGGCTCCGGCATCTGGACCAACTCCATTTTCAGCTGGATCTTTGTTTCATCAAATGACTCAGCTGTTGGTGCAAAATTATCAGGAATTCTTAAGTTGTCATTCATCATCTGTAGTGTCTCCTTAATTTCTTCCTCTGAAGGAGTAAATTGGTACCTGCAAAAAAAATTGTTCTCAATTCAAGAGATTTATTCCTGTACTTAGGGAAGGCAAGAGCTGTGGAAACATGCCTTAACCATTCTATTAGTAATGCTAGTTCAGCAACCACAAATAAAGGCAGCCACACTAAATGAACAAAGAGACCACCCCCCTGAAGCCACTAGCTGCCAGTTCTCTATCTAGGAGCTAATATTTATAATTCTTCACTCAGAATTCAAGTAATACTAGAAGCTTCCACATCCCTGCAAGAAGAAGCAAACCAAGTTTAAGAATATCTTGATTATCACCAACTTTCAAGTGTACACTGTCAAAATTGAAGAGCTGGGTGAGAAAGCAATTATAAGTAACCAATCCTCAATGTTCCAAGTAAAGAAATACATCTATTTCCCATATTTCTCACACCCCATTAAGCTATGGCATATCTGCATGTATGACAAGTCATTCAAAATGGGAGAAGCCCAACACTGTATCATCCACGATTCGATATCTAGAATGCCATGGAGATCCAGCCTATACAGAATTTTACCAACTAAATACCATAACACTCTCAGCAAGAAAGTGGAGCCTCCTTGTCATGTACAAGCTAACTTTCACATGTAGAGCCATGAAAAGCAATTTTAACCACTACATTAGACGTCATCAATTCCAAATCTTGAATTTACAATGCCAACCACTACCCTTTTGGTTGTGCATATATGATATACACCTACATATACTATATACAGAGCCAATACTTAAGTGTCTACAAAAGAACCTTTAACATGTTTACATACACTGATACATTCTATTTACTTTTCTACTCCCTTCACACACAACTTCGTTTCTAATTTTTTTTGCAATCAAACAGCTTTTCTTAGAAAGGACCCACAAGTCTGTTGCAGTTCAAACTGCTTTAGAATAACTGGGTTAAAAGAGTAAATATTTTGTTATAAAACTGAAATACTGATACATCATTCAACAACAGAGATACTAAGAGGCCATCCAACACTGCACATACTGATACATCATCCAAAATTAATCATTTTTACAGTCACAGTAAAAAGAATTTTCAAATACTGGAGTTTATATGCTAAAAATTGTAGCTCAAACTGGAAAATTTCCTGTCAATACTTCCTCAAACAGTGTAGAGTAATCTAAGAAAAAATCAAGATCAACTTCAAACAAAATTTGTCTTTAGCTATGTCTTTTGCTTGCGTAAAATATTTCTTTCAAGAAAATACCATGAAAAAGTAAGAAATTCCACACTGGCAAAGAACTGAGATACAGAAATTCTCATATATTCAAATAATACAAAAATTTTCTTTTCTTTCTTTCAAACTATTCGCCATTTCCGCATTAGCGAGGTAGCGTTAAGAACAGAGGACTGGGCCTTTGAGGGAATACCCTCACCTGGCCCAATTCTCTGTTCCTTCTTTTGGAAAATTAAAAAAAAACCGAGAGGAGAGGATTTCCAGCCCCCCACTCCCTCCCCTTTTAGTCGCCTTCTACGACACGCAGGGAATATGTGGGAAGTATTCTTAATCCCCTATCCCCACATAATCTGATTATGATCACATAATCTGATATTATTATAGTTAGCCCATTTAAGGATAAATAAGTAACCACAAGCCTTCTTAACAAGTAATGAATCTACAACATAGGCCTTCAGACTGAAGCCAAAAATCTAATTACTGAATTGTGATACTGTATACTGTTAATAAAATCATCACTCATAATCTATCTGTATATATCTCTGATGTCTATTCCCTTTGGGAATGCCCATCAAGTGGGTGGCCACAGCAAAAGTCTCCATCTATCCCCATCCCTACACGCCTCCTTCGCATACACTCTATCCCCATCCCTACATGCCTCCTTCGCATACACCAGCCCATGAATTCTTCAACTCTTTCTATCTCTCCAGGACTCTTTCACTCTATTTTCCTATGTCACAGTGAGGTGGTCTTCCTCTCAACCCCAATTTCTTGTAAACATCCCATCTTGCATTTTTTCTTCATGCTCATTCCACCTCACATATTACATTTCACCCACTCAACCACAAAACATTTCATTCCCTATGCATTTCCTGCCATACTAAATCTCTCATACAACCCTTAATTTTTTTCTTCATTCCATCTAGTCATACAATATGATCCTCTCAAATAGCTCATTTCCAGGTCCTGGATTCTTGAACTCAATGATTCATTTCACATCTATGTTTTGGCTACATATTTGCAATGTATTTAGAAATAGAAAACCAAGTAATGAATCCAACAAGGATCTCATAGCTGACAAATGTTGCATCATTACAACTTTCTTATCAGAAGTATCACTCATCAATATGACAGAAAACGAAAATTTTTCTTGCTCAACATACTTAACATTCTTATGACTGGATGATCAGAGGTTAATGGTGCATCCCAGCTCACTAAACTATTATGGTTTCTAACAACAACAGAAAAAAAAAAGGGGCTGTTCAAATTCATTCATTTAACTCCTAATTGTATTCAAAAATTTTCCAATAAATTTACCACTAACGAGATAAATGCTGATTATACTAAAGGCTCAACCTAAGTTAAGGTAACTCTTAATGCAACATCTCTGTTCAGATCCTTATCAAAACCTACAAGTGTTAATTAAAAGGTATGACCTTTGAAGCTTTCATGTTGCTCCACATCTTTTTTCTTTCATAACTGTCCACCAATTCCCGCATTCGCAAGGAAGCACCAGGATCATGTGAAGAAATGCCACATTTCGCTCATCCATTCTCTACCTGTCATGTTCAATACATTGAAACCACTGGCCTTATCCACAACCAGGGCCACATGGTTTTCCCTAACCACTGCACATGTTTGGTTCAGTTCACTGACACCACAGCACCCCATGCATACCACATCATTCTAATTCACTTTACCCCATGCATGCATTTCATCCACCTGCACATTCAAGCCTTGGTCTCTTAATATCTTTCAAGCCCCCCATCTCCAATTTTGTTTCCCCTTCTCATCCCCTCCACTTCTGACACATATATCTTCTCCATCAACTTCTCTTAACTCATACTCATTCCCTCTATATATCCAAACCATTTCAGCACACTCCTCTTCAGCTCTCTCAATCACACTTGTCTTATAAACACACCTCTCTCTTACCTTTTTATTACTTACTTGATCAAAGCATCTCACATCACATATTGTCCTCAAACATTTTCTTTCCAGCACATTCACCCTACTGTGCACATCCTTATCTATAGGCCATGCCTCACATCCATACATCATGGGACTACTATACCTTCAAACACACCCACTTTCACGCTCCCACATAATGACCTCTCTTTCCACACATTCTTCACTCTTACCTGTCATGTTCAATACATTGAAACCACTGGCCTTATCCACAACCAGGGCCACATGGTTTTCCCTAACCACTGCACATGTTTGGTTCAGTTCACTGACACCACAGCACCCCATGCATACCACATCATTCTAATTCACTTTACCCCATGCATGCATTTCATCCACCTGCACATTCAAGCCTTGGTCTCTTAATATCTTTCAAGCCCCCCATCTCCAATTTTGTTTCCCCTTCTCATCCCCTCCACTTCTGACACATATATCTTCTCCATCAACTTCTCTTAACTCATACTCATTCTCTCTATATATCCAAACCATTTCAGCACACTCCTCTTCAGCTCTCTCAATCACACTTGTCTTATAAACACACCTCTCTCTTACCTTTTTATTACTTACTTGATCAAAGCATCTCACATCACATATTGTCCTCAAACATTTTCTTTCCAGCACATTCACCCTACTGTGCACATCCTTATCTATAGGCCATGCCTCACATCCATACATCATGGGACTACTATACCTTCAAACACACCCACTTTCACGCTCCCACATAATGACCTCTCTTTCCACACATTCTTCACTCTTCCCAGAACCTTCACCCCCTCAGCCATCCCATGACTCACTTCCACTTTCATGATTCCATTTGCTATCATGTTCACTCCCAGACATAAAACACTTCCCATCTTCCATATTTTCTCCGTCCAAACTCAAACCCCAACCAGCCTCTCCCTTTGCCCTGCTAAACTTGATAAACTTGCTTTAATTCTCAAATACTCTCAACTTCCTCCTTTTACACACTCTCCAACTTAAACTTCTGCAGCTTCCCCACTCAAATCTGAAAACAACAACTGACTCGCTTCCCAGGCCCCCCTCAACCCTTAAAAACTGCAAATTCACCAGTCTCTACAAGACCTTTGCATTTTCCTGCATCATCACCACATCCATAAACAAATGAAACAGCCAAAGTGACATCACACAGCCCTGCCACAGACCAACCTTCACCAGGAACCACACAGTCTCCTTTCTTCATACTCATACATATGCCTTACAATCTTGATAAAAACTTTTCACTGCTTCCACTATCAACACTATCATATGCTTTCTCCAAATCTATAAATGCCACATACAAATCCTTTTTCAGTCACTAAGTATTACACACATTCTTCAAAGCAAACTCCTACTCAACACATTCTCTACCATTCCTAAAACTACATTGTTTCTCCCAAAACTGAAGCTCTGTACATGTCTTCACCATCTCAATCACCACCCTCCCATACAACTTACCAGATGCACTCAACGAGCTTTTAACTCTATTTCAAACACTTGCCTTTCTACCCCTTTCCTTTACATAAAACAATGGCAAAAAATATGTATTCAGCAAGTCCTCATAATAATTTATACATACAGTGAAAATCCTAACTAATTAATCATCAAGACAAGTCACCCTCTTTCTTAAGAAATGCAGCTTCAATACCATCCATTCCAGCCACCTTGCCAAATTTCGTCATAAGTACCTCTTTCCTCTTCATTAAACCAGTTTCTGTGACTCTCACCTCACATACCTCACCAACTCAAACACCCTACACCTAACATCCTATCATCAGGAAAAATGTCGAGGAAAAATGTACTAAATGACTCACTTTCAAACAGGTCTTTTGTGAAATCCCTTGAATCTTAGTAAAATTTTGAAACTTAAAGAAATCCGAGAAGATGGCTCCAGCTTCTCGAGTTGCCAGCCCTATTTGCCACCGGGAGATCACTAGGGACTTTTTCCTCAGAGAAGAAGGTCAGTACACTTCTTGTTTGTTCTGCAACATATTTGAGAGGCTTTTGGTAGGTGTTACAAAAAACAGCGAAGCCTTGGATATACTACATGTTGGGATGAAATGGTGTGAAGAGGAAGCTGGATTCTTAGCGGCAAAAGCGGTTGCTATACAAGAAACAGACACGGGTATATCATCTAAGGAAGTTAGCTTAGATAGTAGAATAGCAACCATAGAGACAAAGTTTGAAGATACTTCCACCTTCCAACAAGCGAGGAAAACTTGTTGCCAAATTACCAAACAATTAAACGAACTCTACATTCACAATATGTTTAGTGTAATAAATGATGAAGTACAGAATGATCGTAGTGTCATCCTGGTCGGGGACTATTATAATCAAACATCAGGACCAAGAGTTCTGTGCAAAGGGTAGAAATAGGAAGAGCTTATGTTATGCAGGTGCTAAGGCAGAACACGTCCAAGATAAAACTGATGATATAGTCTCAAACAACTCCAAGGACTGGGGGCTTTTGTCGCTCAAGTGGGGACAAACAATGCAGTTAATCAGAAGAAATAGTACTGAAGCATAGGAAACTAATCAACAAGTTCAAAGAGAGTCATAGGAAGCTTATAAATATATATATTGGGATTGCTGCCAAGGTATGATGAAGATTTCTGTACCCTCAAAAGAATGCTGGGGATAAACATAAGAATCAAAGCTCTCTGTAGGGAGGTTAGGTTAGGTTAGGTGTTTAGTATAGACCTATGGGACCATTTTAGTCATGATAGAGCTCTGTACGCTAGGGATGGTCTTCACTTCAATGGAATAGGGAAAGCCCGCCTTGGCAGAGTACTGGAGGAGATTAGGCCTTTTTCCCGATAAAGATACACTACCCAGGAGAGCAAATCATGGTCTGGCTAACAAAGAAACTAGGCGGGTGAGGGAGTAGCTGTGGGGATGGATCGGTGCAGGGGGGAATCCGAGTGTGAACAGAATCTGAAGAATAAGGCGTCCAGTTTGACCACTATAATGGTAGCAGTAGAGGAGGGATGGAAACATGACAGTCATGATCCTCAGGGAGAAGCAGTAACCTCACAGGCAAGGGAATTAGCAAAGAAAGGTCAAGTAGGGTTAGCTGGGGACACTCAGGTAGTACAAGAAACAGGGTAGCACAGATATAGGTCATCTTTCACATAACTTTTAGGAATAAGGCTGGTAGGGTCCAGTACAGAGAGGGTCAGAGTATGGCGGCAAACCCAAAAGAGATGAAGAACCATCTCTCTCCCACTGATGTACACACAGACATTAACAGTGATAATACAAACACACATAGCAACAGTGACTGAGTTTAGCAAAAAGTGTGTGAAAGAAGAAAGTTGAGAGTAAATGTGAATAAGAGCACGGTTATTAGGTACAGTAGGGTTGAGGGTCAAGTCAATTGGAAAGTAAGTTTGAATGGAGAAAAACTGGAGGAGGTGAAGAGTTTTAGATATCTGGGAAAGGATTAGGCAGCGGATGGAACCATGGAAGCGGAAGTGAATCATAGGGTAGGGGAGGGGGCGAAAATTCTGGGAGCATTGAAGAGTGTGTGGAAGTTGTGAACATTATCTCGGAAAGCAAAAATGGCTATGTTTGGAGGTATAGTGGTTCCAACAATGTTGTATGGTTGCGAGGCGTGAGCTATGGATGGAGTTGTGCACAGGAGGGTGGATGTGCTGGAAATGAGATGTTTGAGGACAATATGTGGTGTGAGGTGGTTTGATCGAGTAAGTAATAATAGGGTAAGAGAGATGTGTGGTAATAAAAAGAGTGTGGTTGGGAGAGCAGAAGAGGGTGTTTTGAAATGGTTTAGTCACATGGAGAGAATGAGTGAGGAAAGATTGACAAAGAGGATATATGTGTCAGAGGTGGAGGGAACGAGGAGAAGTGGGAGACCAAATTGGAGGTGGAAAGATGGAGTGAAAAAGATTTTGAGTGATTGGGGCCTGAACATGCAGGAGGGTGAAAGGAGTGCAAGGAATAGAGTGAATTGGAACGATGTGGTATACCGGGGCTGACGTGCTGTCAATGGATTGAACCAGGGCATGTGAAGCGTCTAGGATAAACCATTGAAAGTTCTGTGGGGCCTGGATGTGGAAAGGGAGCTGTGGTTTCGGTGCATTATTACATGACAGCTAGAGACTGAGTTTGAACAAACGGGGCCTTTGTTGTCTTTTCCTAGCACTAACTCGCACACAAGAGGGAGGAGGGAGTTGTTATTACATGTGTGGCGAGGTGGCGATGGGAATGAATAAAGGCAGACAGTATGAATTATGTACATGTGTATATATGTATATGTCTGTGTGTGTATATATATGTATACATTGAGATGAATAGGTATGTATATTTGCGTGTGTGGACATGTATGTGTATACATGTGTATGTGGGTGGGTTGGGCCATTCTTTCGTCTGTTTCCTTGCGCTAACTCGCTAACGCGGGAGACAGCGACAAAGCAAAATAAATAAATAAATAAATAAACGTACCGACAGTAAAAAACGGCAAATTCAGTCCAGAGAAGAACTAAAAAAAAAAAGAAAGTTTAATATGCACAAATGCTCGGAGCATCATTACAAAATGCGATGAACTTACATCCTATAGCACAGATACAGGTCAACTTTCACATAACGTTTAGGAATAAGGCTGGTAGGGTCCAGTATAGAGAGGGTCAGAGTATGGCAGCAAACCCAAAAGAGATGAAGAACCGTCTCTCTCCCACTGATGTACACACAGACATTAACAGTGATGATACAAACACACATACCTAAAGTAAAAAAAAGAGGGCAAATTCAATCCAGAGAACTAAAAAAAAAAGTTTAATATGCACAAATGCTCAGAGCATCATTACAAAATGTGATGAACTTAAATCCTATGCAGTTACTGAAAAACCGAACGTGATTGCAATCCTAGAAACATGGATAAACTCAGAATAACCACTTAATCATCAAGCTAGCAATACCTAGACACAAACTATTTATGAAAGATCTCTTATACAGGGCAGGTGGTGGCGTTTTGATCTATATTGATAACAATCTAAGTACTATTAAGGTAAGCAAAGCAGACACACACACTTACGACTCACTCTATATTGACATTACTGACAAATTCAAAACTAAGTCTCGGCATTATTTACAGACCTTGTAAGCAAAAAGATGATGATGTTATACAATCAAATAAAAACTATAGTAAACAGTAAAAAGTTACAATAGCAGGAGACTTCAACAGTGCAACCATTAACTGGAAGATGTTAACAGGTGATCGAGAGGCAACGAGACTAACAGAAATGATTGAAGATGCTTTACTAGAGCAGTTAATCAAAAACCTACTAGAGGTAAAAACATTCTTGATCTTGTCCTCACCAGTGACAAACTTAATCAACTCTTGCGAAGTACTTAAGAGTTTGTCAAACAGCAATCACAGTTTGATTATATTGGACATAAATCTAAATTATGAAATAAACAAACTCTTGATCCCAGATTATAGGCAAGCATATTTTGAAAACAAATGACATGAAATTTGCAGTATCAATTGGACAAAACTTCATGACATCCACAGAGGATAGCAAATGTGGAATAATTCTAAAAACACACTACACAAGACTGAAAATAAACATTTATTTATTTATTTATTTTGCTTTGTCGCTGTCTCCCGCGTTTGCGAGGTAGCGCAAAGAAACACGAAGAAATGGCCCAACCCACCCCCATACACAATGTATACACGCAGACGTCCACAGGTCAATCCCGGTATACCACATCGATCCAATTCACTCTATTCCTTGCCCTCCTTTCACCCTCCTGCATGTTCAGGCCCCGATCACTCAAAATCTTTTTCACTCCATCTTTCCACCTCCAATTTGGTCTCCCACTTCTCCTCGTTACCTCCACCTCCGACACATATATCCTCTTCGTCAATCTTTCCTCACTCATTCTCTCCATGTGGCCAAACCATTTCAAAACACCCTCTTCTGCTCTCTCAACAACGCTCTTTTTATTTCCACATATCTCTCTTACCCTTACATTACTTACTCGATCAAACCACCTCACACCACACATTGTCCTCAAACATCTCATTTCCAGCACATCCACCCTCCTGCGCACAACTCTATCCATAGCCCACACCTCGCAACCATACAACATTGTTGGAACCACTATTCCTTCAAACGTACCCATTTTTGCTTTCCGAGACAATGTTCTCGACTTCCACACATTCTTCAAGGCTCCCAGGATTTTCGCCCCCTCCCCCACCCTATGATTCACTTCCACTTCCATGGTTCCATCCGCTGCCTGATCCACTCCCAGATATCTAAAACACTTTACTTCCTCCAGTTTTTCTACATTCAAACTTACCTCCCAATTGACTTGACCCTCAACCCTACTGTACCTAATAACCTTGCTCTTATTCACATTTACTCTTAACTTTCTTCTTCCACACACTTTACCAAACTCAGTCACCAGCTTCTGCAGTTTCTCACATGAATCAGCCACCAGCGCTGTATCATGAGCGAACAACAACTGACTCACTTCCCAAGCTCCCTCATCCACAACAGACTTCATACTTGCCCCTCTTTCCAAAACTCTTGCATTCACCTCCCTAACAACTCCATCCATAAACAAATTAAACAACCATAAAGACATCACACACCCCTGCAGCAAACCTACATTCACTGAGAACCAATCACTTTCCTCTCTTCCTACATGTACACATGCCTTACATCCTCGATAAAAACTTTTCACTGCTTCTAACAACTTGCTTCCCACACCATATATTCTTAATACCTTCAACAGAGCATCTCTATCAACTCTATCATATGCCTTCTCTAGATCCATAAATGCTACATACAAATCCATTTGCTTTTCTAAGTATTTCTCACATACATTCTTCAAAGCAAACACCTGATCCACACATCCTCTACCACTTCTGAAAACACACTGCTCTTCCCCAATCTGATGCGCTATACATGCCTTCACCCTCTCAATCAATACCCTCCCATATAATTTACCAGTAATACTCAACAAACTTATACCTCTGTAATTTGAGCACTCACTCTTATCCCCTTTGCCTCTGTACAATGGCACTATGCACGCATTCCGCCAATCCTCAGGCACCTCACCATGAGTCTTTTTTTTTTTTTTTGCTTTGTCGCTGTCTCCCGCATTTGCGAGGTAGCGCAAGGAAACAGACGAAAGAAAATGGCCCAACCCACCCCCATACACATGTATATACATACACGTCCACACACGCAAATATACATACCTACACAGCTTTCCATGGTTTACCCAAGACGCTTCACATGCCCTGATTCAATCCACTGACAGCATGTCAACCCCAGTATACCACATCGATCCAATTCACTCTATTCCTTGCCCTCCTTTCATCCTTCTGCACGTTCAGGCCCCGATCACTCAAAATCTTTTTCACTCCATCTTTCCACCTCCAATTTGGTCTCCCACTTCTCCTCGCTCCCTCCACCTCCGACACATATATCCTCTTGGTCAATCTTTCCTCACTCATTCTCTCCATGTGCCCAAACCATTTCAAAACACCCTATTCTGCTCTCTCAACCACGCTCTTTTTATTTCCACACATCTCTCTTACCCTTACGTTACTCACTCGATCAAACCACCTCACACCACACATTGTCCTCAAACATCTCATTTCCAGCACATCCATCCTCCTGCGCACAACTCTATCCATAGCCCACGCCTCGCAACCATACAACATTGTTGGAACCACTATTCCTTCAAACATACCCATTTTTGCTTTCCGAGATAATGTTCTCGACTTCCACACATTCTTCAAGGCTCCCAGGATTTTCGCCCCCTCCCCCACCCTATGATCCACTTCCGCTTCCATGGTTCCATCCGCTGCCAGATCCACTCCCAGATATCTAAAACACTTTACTTCCTCCAGTTTTTCTCCATTCAAACTTACCTCCCAATTGACCTGACCCTCAACCCTACTGTACCTAATAACCTTGCTCTTATTCACATTTACTCTTAACTTTCTTCTTCCACACACTTTACCAAACTCAGTCACCAGCTTCTGCAGTTTCTCACATGAATCAGCCACCAGCGCTGTATCATCAGCGAACAACAACTGACTCACTTCCCAAGCTCTCTCATCCACAACAGACTTCATACTTGCCTCTCTTTCCAAAACTCTTGCGTTCACCTCCCTAACAACCCCATCCATAAACAAATTAAACAACCATGGAGACATCACACACCCCTGCCGCACCCCTCCATTCACTGAGAACCAATCACTTTCCTCTCTTCCTACACGTACACGTGCCTTACATCCTTGATAAAAACTTTTCACTGCTTCTAACAACTTGCCTCCCACACCATATATTCTTAATACCTTCCACAGAGCATCTCTATCAACTCTATCATATGCCTTCTCCAGATCCATACATGCTACATACAAATCCATTTGCTTTTCTAAGTATTTCTCACATACATTCTTCAAAGCAAACACCTGGTCCACACATCCTCTATCACTTCTGAAACCACACTGCTCTTCCCCAATCTGATGCTCTGTACATGCCTTCACCCTCTCAATCAATACCCTCCCATATAATTTACCAGGAATACTCAACAAACTTATACCTCTGAAATTTGAGCACTCACTCTTATCCCCTTTGCCTTTGTACAATGGCACTATGCACGCATTCCGCCAATCCTCAGGCACCTCACCATGAGTCATACATACATTAAATAACCTTACCAACCAGTCAACAATACAGTCACCCCCTTTTTTAATAAAGTCCACTGCAATACCATCCAAACCTGCTGCCTTACCGGCTTTCATCTTCCGCAAAGCTTTTACTACCTCTTCTCTGTTTACCAAATCATTTTCCCCAACCCTCTCACTTTGCACACCACCTCGACCAAAACACCCTATATCTGCCACTCTATCATCAAACACATTCAACAAACCTTCAAAATACTCACTCCATCTCCTTCTCACATCACCACTACTTGTTATCACCTCCCCATTTGCGCCCTTCACTGAAGTTCCCATTTGCTCCCTTGTCTTATGCACTTTATTTACCTCCTTCCAGAACATCTTTTTATTCTCCTTAAAATTTAATGATACTCTCTCACCCCAACTCTCATTTGCCCTCTTTTTCACCTCTTGCACCTTTCTCTTGACCTCCTGTCTCTTTCTTTTATACATCTCCCACTCAACTGCATTTTTTCCATGCAAAAATCGTCCAAATGCCTCTCTCTTCTCTTTCACTAACAATCTTACTTCTTCATCCCACCACTCACTACCCTTTCTAATCAACCCACCTCCCACTCTTCTCATGCCACAAGCATCTTTTGCGCAATCCATCACTGATTCCCTAAATACATCTCATTCCTCCCCCACTCCCCTTACTTCCATTGTTCTCACCTTTTTCCATTCTGTACTCAGTCTCTCCTAGTACTTCCTCACACAAGTCTCCTTCCCAAGCTCACTTACTCTCACCACCCTCTTCACCCCAACATTCACTCTTCTTTTCTGAAAACCCATACAAATCTTCACCTTAGCCTCCACAAGATAATGATCAGACATCCCTCCAGTTGCACATCTCAGCACATTAACATCCAAAAGTCTCTCTTTCGCACACCTGTCAATTAACACGTAATCCAATAACGCTCTCTGGCCATCTCTCCTACTTACATACGTACACTTATGTATATCTCGCTTTTTAATCCAGGTATTCCCAATCACCACTCCTTTTTCAGCACATAAATCTACAAGCTCTTCACCATTTCCATTTACAACACTGAACACCCCATGTATACCAATTATTCCCTCAACTGCCACATTACTCACCTTTGCATTCAAATCACCCATCACTATAACCTGGTCTCGTGCATCAAAACCATTAAAACACTCATTCAGCTGTTCCCAAAACACTTGCCTCTCATGATCTTTCTTCTCATGCCCAGGTGCATATGCACCAATAATCACCCATCTCTCTCCATCAACTTTCAGTTTTACCCATATCAATCGAGAATTTACTTTCTTACATTCTATCACATACTCCCACAACTCCTGTTTCAGGAGTACTGCTACTCCTTCCCTTGCTCTTGTCCTCTCACTAACCCCTGACTTTACTCCCAAGACATTTCCAAACCACTCTTCCCCTTTACCCTTGAGCTTCGTTTCACTCAGAGCCAAAACATCCAGGTTCCTTTCCTCAAACATACTACCTATCTCGCCTTTTTCACATCTTGGTTACATCCACACACATTTAGACACCCCAGTCTGAGCCGTTGAGGAGGATGAGCACTCCCCGCGTGACTCCTTCTTCTGTTTCCCATTTTAGAAAGTTAAAAATACAAGGAGGGGAGGATTTCTGGCCCCCCGCTCCCGTCCCCTCTAGTCGCCTTCTACGACACACGAGGAATGCGTGGGAAGTATTCTTTCACCCCTATCCCCAGGGATAATACACATATATATACATATATACACACACATACATATATTTTTTTTATACTTTGTCGCTGTCTCCCGCGTTTGCGAGGTAGCGCAAGGAAACAGACGAAAGAAATGGCCCAATCCCCCCCATACACATGTATATACATACGTCCACACATGCAAATATACATACCTACACAGCTTTCCATGGTTTACCCCAGACGCTTCACATGCCTTGATTCAATCCACTGACAGCACGTCAACCCCGGTACACCACATCGCTCCAATTCACTCTATTCCTTGCCCTCCTTTCACCCTCCTGCATGTTCAGGCCCCGATCACATACATACATACATATATATATATATATATATATATATATATATATATATATATATATATACACACATACACATACACACATACATATATACATATACATATGAAAAATGTAAGAAATAATTTAGAAAACTGAAACTTCTAGCTTGAAATGAAATGAAAAATGACAAATGAATGTCACATAATGGTTCAACCTCTGGCTATGGAAAAGGGAATTTTTTTTTTTTTCGGTCTCCCGCGTTTGCGAGGTAGCGCAAGGAAACAGACGAAAGAAATGGCCCAACCCACCCCCATACACACGTATATACATACATCCACACACGCAAATATACATACGTCCACACACGCAAATATACATACCTACACAGCTTTCCATGGTTTACCCCAGACGCTTCACATGCCCTGATTCAATCCACTGACAGCACGTCAACCCCGGTATACCACATCGCTCCAATTCACTCTATTCCTTGCCCTCCTCTCACCCTCCTGCATGTTCAGGCCCCGATCACACAAAATCTTTTTCACTCCATCTTTCCACCTCCAATTTGGTCTCCCTCTTCTCCTCGTTCCCTCCACCTCCGACACATATATCCTCTTGGTCAATCTTTCCTCACTCATTCTCTCCATGTGACCAAACCATTTCAAAACACCCTCTTCTGCTCTCTCAACCACGCTCTTTTTATTTCCACACATCTCTCTTACCCTTACGTTACTCACTCGATCAAACCACCTCACACCACACATTGTCCTCAAACATCTCATTTCCAGCACATCCATCCTCCTGCGCACAACTCTATCCATAGCCCACGCCTCGCAACCATACAACATTGTTGGAACCACTATTCCTTCAAACATACCCATTTTTGCTTTCCGAGATAATGTTCTCGACTTCCACACATTCTTCAAGGCTCCCAGAATTTTCGCCCCCTCCCCCACCCTATGATCCCCTTCCGCTTCCATGGTTCCATCCGCTGCCAGATCCACTCCCAGATATCTAAAACACTTCACTTCCTCCAGTTTTTCTCCATTCAAACTCACCTCCCAATTGACTTGACCCTCAACCCTACTGTACCTAATAACCTTGCTCTTATTCACATTTACTCTTAACTTTCTTCTTTCACACACTTTACCAAACTCAGTCACCAGCTTCTGCAGTTTCTCACATGAATCAGCCACCAGCGCTGTATCATCAGCGAACAACAACTGACTCACTTCCCAAGCTCTCTCATCCCCAACAGACTTCATACTTGCCCCTCTTTCCAAAACTCTTGCATTCACCTCCCTAACAACCCCATCCATAAACAAATTAAACAACCATGGAGACATCACACACCCCTGCCGCAAACCTACATTCACTGAGAACCAATCACTTTCCTCTCTTCCTACACGTACACATGCCTTACATCCTCGATAAAAACTTTTCACTGCTTCTAACAACTTGCCTCCCACACCATATATTCTTAATACCTTCCACAGAGCATCTCTATCAACTCTATCATAAGCCTTCTCCAGATCCATACATGCTACATACAAATCCATTTGCTTTTCTAAGTATTTCTCACATACATTCTTCAAAGCAAACACCTGATCCACACATCCTCTACCACTTCTGAAACCACACTGCTCTTCCCCAATCTGATGCTCTGTACATGCCTTCACCCTCTCAATCAATACCCTCCCATATAATTTACCAGGAATACTCAACAAACTTATACCTCTGTAATTTGAGCACTCACTCTTATCCCCTTTGCCTTTGTACAATGGCACTATGCACGCATTCCGCCAATCCTCAGGCACCTCAACATGAGTCATACATACATTAAATAACCTTACCAACCAGTCAACAATACAGTCACCCCCTTTTTTAATAAATTCCACTGCAATACCATCCAAACCTGCTGCCTTGCCGGCTTTCATCTTCCGCAAAGCTTTTACTACCTCTTCTATGTTTACCAAATCATTTTCCCTAACCCTCTCACTTTGCACACCACCTCGACCAAAACACCCTATATCTGCCACTCTATCATCAAACACATTCAACAAACCTTCAAAATACTCACTCCATCTCCTTCTCACATCACCACTACTTGTTATCACCTCCCCATTTGCACCCTTCACTGAAGTTCCCATTTGCTCCCTTGTCTTACGCACTTTATTTACCTCCTTCCAGAACATCTTTTTATTCTCCCTAAAATTTAATGATACTCTCTCACCCCAACTCTCATTTGCCCTTTTTTTCACCTCTTGTACCTTTCTCTTGACCTCCTGTCTCTTTCTTTTACACGTCTCCCACTCAATTGCATTTTTTCCCTGCAAAAATCTTCCAAATGCCTCTCTCTTCTCTTTCACTAATACTCTTACTTCTTCATCCCACCACTCACTACCCTTTCTAATCAACCCACCTCCCACTCTTCTCATGCCACAAGCATCTTTTGCGCAATCCATCACTGATTCCCTAAATACGTCCCATTCCTCCCCCACTCCCCTTACTTCCATTGTTCTCACCTTTTTCCATTCTATACTCAGTATCTCCTGGTACTTCCTCACACAAGTCTCCTTCCCAAGCTCACTTACTCTCACCACCCTCTTCACCCCAACATTCACTCTTCTTTTCTGAAAACCAATACAAATCTTCACCTTAGCCTCCACAAGATAATGATCAGACATCCCTCCAGTTGCACCTCTCAGCACATTAACATCCAAAAGTCTCTCTTTCGCGCGCCTGTCAATTACCACGTAATCCAATAACGCTCTCTGGCCATCTCTCCTACT
This sequence comes from Panulirus ornatus, assembly GCF_036320965.1. Taxonomy (NCBI): domain Eukaryota; kingdom Metazoa; phylum Arthropoda; class Malacostraca; order Decapoda; family Palinuridae; genus Panulirus; species Panulirus ornatus. The sequence continues at coordinate 22,801,860 of NC_092273.1, forward strand.
TACATAAGTATACTTATGTATATCTCGCTTTTTAAACCAGGTACTCCCAATCATCAGTCCTTTTTCGGCACATAAATCTACAAGCTCTTCACCATTTATTTACACAAACGTCAATAGCAGTTCTCATCAATTTAACCACTGTATCATACTGCCTGGTCCATACTGTATCATACATATGTCATGTATTACAAAGAGAACTTTTAATATTTCAAAACCATCATGCACGAATCGGAAAACAGAAGGATTAATTCGCCAAAAGAAGTAAGCACATAAGAAATTCAAAATGAGAACCCGCGAAAACCACCAAGAATTAATCTAAATCCAAAGAGAGTGTAAGAAGGTCATAAGATAAGAGTAAATGCGAGGAGGAAAAAGAATCTTCTTGAAAGTTGAGAATAATTCTAAGGAATTCTTCAAATATTATAAGACAAAGAAAGACAATTAAAGAAAGAATTGGACCATTACAAAATAAATATGGCCACGAACTACTAACAACAAGGAAATGGCTACCATACATTTTTCTTTTAACTCCATATTCACAATTGAAGAAACATCTTGAATACTGCAACAAATGTTTCAAGGATCTGAAGAAAAAGTGTTGAAGCTTAGAAAAATAATGAGCTTAGAAGTATTTAAATACCTGGACCAATTAAATCCTAACAAATCTAACAGCCCTGATAACTTGGCTCCAAGATCTTTAAAGGAGATTAGGAGACAGATGATAAACCCATAAGCTAAAATACTCCACAACCAGGGAAGCGGAAGTGAGTCAAAGGGTGGGTGAGGGGGCGAAAGTTCTGGCAGTGTTGAAAAATGTGTGGAAGGCGAGAACATTATCTTGAAGAGCAAAAATGGGTATGTTTGAAGGAATAGTGGTTCCAACAATGTTATATGGTTGTGAGGCATGGGCTATAGATAAAGTAGTACGGAGGAGGTTGGATGTGTTGGAAATAGATGTTTGAGGACAATATGTGGTGTGAGGTGGTTTGATCGAGAAAGTAATGAAAGGGTGAGAGAGATGTGTCATAATAAAAAGTGTGTGGTTGAGAGAGAAGAGGGTGTTTTGAAATGATTTGGTCACATGGAGAGAATGAGTGAGGAAAGATTTACAAAAAGGATTTATGTGTCAGAGGTGGAGGGAACGAGAAGTGGGAGACCAAATTGGAGGTGGAAAGATGGAGTGAAAAAGATTTTGAGCGATCGGGGCTTGAACATGCAGGAGGGTGAAAGGCGTGCAAGGTATATAGTGAATTGGAACGATGTGGTATACCGGAGTCAAAGTGCTGTCAATGGATTGAACCAGGGCATGTGAAGCGTCTAGGGTAAACCATGTAAAGTTTTGTGGGGCCTAGATGTGGAAAGAGAGCTGTGGTTTCAGTGCAATATACATGACAGCTAGAGACTGAGTGTGAACGAATGTGGCCTTTGTTATCTTTTCCTGGCGCTACCTCTGGCGCATGTGGGAGAGGGGGTTGTCATTTCATGTATGGCAGGGTGGTGACAGGAATGAGTGAAGGCAGCAACTATGAATTATGTACATGTGTATGTATGTATATGTCTGTGTATGTATATATATGTATACGTTGAAATGTATAGGTATGTATATGTGTGTGTGTAGATGTGTATGCATATACATGTGTATGTGAGTGGGTTGGGCCATTCTTTCGTCTGTTTCCTTGCGCTACCTCACTAACACGGGAGACAGCAACAAAGTATAATACATAAATAAATAATTCTCTAAAAGATGGTCAGGTGCCAACTGACTAGAAACTAGCAAATATTATTATTATTATTTTGCTTTGTCGCTGTCTCCCGCATTTGCGAGGTAGCGCAAGGAAACAGATAAAAGAAATGGCCCAACCCACCCCCTTACACATGTATATACATACACGTCCACACACGCAAATATACATACCCATACATCTCAATGTACACAAATATATATACACACACAGACAATACATATATACACATGCACACAATTCACACTGCCTGCCTTTATTCATTCCCATCGCCACCTTGCCACACATGGAATAACATCCCCCTCCCCCCTCATGTGTGCGAGGTAGCGCTAGGAAAGGACAAAAAAGGCCCCATTCGTTCACACTCAGTCTCTAGCTCTCATGCAATAATGCCTGAAACCACAGCTCCCTTTCCACATCCAGACCCCACACAACTTTCCATGGTTTACCCCAGACGCTTCACATGCCCTGATTCAATCCAGTGACAGCACGTCGACCCCAGTATACCACATCGATCCAATTCACTCTATTCCTTGCCCGCCTATCACCCTCCTGCATGTTCAGGCCCCAATCACTCAGAATCTTTTTCACTCCATCTTTCCACCTCCAATTTGGTCTCCCTCTTCTCCTCGTTCCCTCCACCTCCGACACATATATCCTCTTGGTCAATCTTTCCTCACTCATTCTCTCCATGTGCCCAAACCATTTCAAAACACCCTCTTCTGCTCTCTCAACCACGCTCTTTTTATTTCCACACATCTCTCTTACCCTTACGTTACTTACTCGATCGAACCACCTCACACCACACATTGTCCTCAAACATCTCATTTCCAGCACATCCACCCTCCTGCGCACAACTCTATCCATAGCCCACGCCTCGCAACCATACAACATTGTTGGAACCACTATTCCTTCAAACATAGCCATTTTTGCTTTCCGAGATAATGTTCTCGACTTCCACACATTCTTCAAGGCTCCCAGGATTTTCGCCCCCTCCCCCACCCTATGAAACTAGCAAATGTTACTCAAAAAAAAGAGAGACAAAAATTGTGCCTTGAACTACTGCCCAATCAGCCTTACATCAGTGTTAGGTAAAATGATGGAAAAATAATATGAGATACAAGTGTCACGTTTCTAGGACAAAATTATATCGGACAACCAACACAGTTTCCACAATAGAAGATCCTGCCTGATAAATTTGCAGGAATTGAGTGGGTTGGGCCACTCTTTCGTCTGTTTTCTTGCGCTACCTCACTAACACGGGAGACAGCGACAAAGTATAATAAATAAATAAATAAACCTCTATCAGATGGTCAGGTGCCAGCTGACTACAAACTAGCAAATGTTACTCAAAAAAAAAAAAGGGAGACAAAAAGTGTGCCTTGAGCTATTGCCCAATTAGCCTTACATCAGTGTTAGGTAAAATGGAAAAATAATATGAGGTAAAAGTATCACGTTTCTAGGACAAAATTATATCAGACAACCAACACAGTCTCCGCAATAGAAGATCCTGCCTGATAAATTTGCAGGAATTCTTTAATGCTATTTATCAGAATTGGGATGAAAAATCACCATCTGATGTAGTATATTTAGATTTCCAAAAGGCTTTCAATAAAATACCTCACAAGACTTTCAAATAAACTCAAAGCACACAGAATGAGTGAAGAACTCTGTACATGGATCACAAACTGGCTTATTGGAAGAAAGCAGTGCGTAGTATTGAAAGGCAAAGTCTCATGTTGGCTAAACGTAATGAGTGGTGTGCCACATGGGTCAGTCCAAGGCCCAATTCTTTTCATAATATACATTAATGACCTGGAACTCAATCGCACATCTAAAATCTCCAAATTGCTGCCGATACAAAACTAGGAGGTAGAGCTGTAAACAGGCTGGACTGTGAAATGTTTCAAAGAGATCTTAACTTACTAGCAGAGTGGTCAGACAGATGGCAAATGAAGTTTAATGTAGACAAGTGTAAAGTCATGCACTTTGGAGATGTTATGACTACAAACTATTCAGAACTCTCTAACTTAAGTAAATGAAGAACAGGACCCTGGAGTTGTAATTAGCAACACTCTGATATACACTAAACAGTGTCGAGCAGCAAGTAAAAAAGGCAACCAAATGTTATGTTTCAAAACACCAAAAGATTACAAGACACCAAAAACAATTCTCAAACTTTATAATTCTCTAGTAAGACCAAATCTTGAATAAGCAGTCCAGTTTTGGTCCTCAAACTATAAAAAAGATGAGGAAAAATTAGAGCAAGTAGAAAGATGCGACAAATTGATCCCATCCCTTTGAAATCTAGTATACAAAGAGACGATAAAACAAATGAATCTCTTCTCCCTTAAAAAATGTAGACTTCACAGCAACTTAATCCAAGCTTTCAAAATTCTGAATAAGTTTGATAAAGTAAATCACAAACATCTTTCCACAATACAAGATAATAAGGTTACCAGGACAAATGGAGTACAACTCAAGGCTAGAGGAAATAATATGGACATGGGAAAAAGCTTTTTCTATAGGTGTGTTGAGCTATGGAATAAGTTACCGACAGTTGTAGTGTATAATAAGACTATAATTACTGTGGTAAATTATATGGGAGAGTATTGATTGAGAGGGTGAAGGCATGTACAGAGCATCAGATTGGGGAAGAGCAGTGTGGTTTCAGAAGTGGTAGAGGATGTGTGGATCAGGTGTTTGCTTTGAAGAATGTATGTGAGAAATACTTAGAAAAGCAAATGGATTTGTATGTAGCATTTATGGATCTGGAGAAGGCTTATGATAGAGTTGATAGAGATGCTCTGTGGAAGGTATTAAGAATATATGGTGTGGGAGGCAAGTTGTTAGAAGCAGTGAAAAGTTTTTATCGAGGATGTAAGGCATGTGTACGTGTAGGAAGAGAGGAAAGTGATTGGTTCTCAGTGAATGTTGGTTTGCGGCAGGGGTGTGTGATGTCTCCATGGTTGTTTAATTTGTTTATGGATGGGGTTGTTAGGGAGGTAAATGCAAGAGTCTTGGAAAGAGGGGCAAGTATGAAGTCTGTTGGGGATGAGAGAGCTTGGGAAGTGAGTCAGTTGTTGTTCGCTGATGATACAGCGCTGGTGGCGGATTCATGTGAGAAACTGCAGAAGCTGGTGACGGAGTTTGGTAAAGTGTGTGGAAGAAGAAAGTTAAGAGTAAATGTGAATAAGAGCAAGGTTATTAGGTACAGTAGGGTTGAGGGTCAAGTCAATTGGGAGGTGAGTTTGAATGGAGAAAAACTGGAGGAAGTGAAGTGTTTTAGATATCTGGGAGTGGATCTGTCAGCGGATGGAACCATGGAAGCGGAAGTGGATCATAGGGTGGGGGAGGGGGCGAAAATTTTGGGAGCCTTGAAAAATGTGTGGAAGTCGAGAACATTATCCCGGAAAGCAAAAATGGGTATGTTTGAAGGAATAGTAGTTCCAACAATGTTGTATGGTTGCGAGGTGTGGGCTATGGATAGAGTGGTGCGCAGGAGGATGGATGTGCTGGAAATGAGATGTTTGAGGACAATGTGTGGTGTGAGGTGGTTTGATCGAGTAAGTAACGTAAGGGTAAGAGAGATGTGTGGAAATAAAAAGAGCGTGGTTGAGAGAGCAGAAGAGGGTGTTTTGAAATGGTTTGGGCACATGGAGAGAATGAGTGAGGAAAGATTGACCAAGAGGATATATGTGTCGGAGGTGGAGGGAACGAGGAGAAGAGGGAGACCAAATTGGAGGTGGAAAGATGGAGTGAAAAGGATTTTGTGTGATCGGGGCCTGAACATGCAGGAGGGTGAAAGGAGGGCAAGGAATAGAGTGAATTGGAGCGATGTGGTATACAGGGGTTGACGTGCTGTCAGTGGATTGAATCAAGGCATGTGAAGCGTCCGGGGTAAACCATGGAAAGCTGTGTAGGTATGTATATTTGCGTGTGTGGACGTGTGTATATACATGTGTATGGGGGTGGGTTGGGCCATTTCTTTCGTCTGTTTCCTTGCGCTACCTCGCAAACGCGGGAGACAGCGACAAAGTATAAAAAAAAAAAAAAAAAAAAAAAAAAAAAAAAATTACTTTCAAAAAGTTGTTAGAAAAATATCTTATAAATTCAGGTATACTCTGAGAAAAATGCTGGAAATAAACGACAGTGGTGATGGAGACACTAGAGGGCTAATATGCAGCAGTGGGGAGTCGGTGATAGCCTAAAAACTGCTCACAGGAACTACATTTTCTTTTTGTCTGTTTGTTTTTCTTTTTACCAGACAACCCAGTCATGGGCCAATCAGGCCTCCTGTTGTCTGTCCTTCTCATGTAAACAATCAACATTCCTTCTGAATACTTACTCCATCTCCTCAACTTATCTATAAATGTTACCACTCACCCATTAGCTACTTTCACTGATATTCCCAATTGTTCTCTTGTTTTTCTACTTACTCCATCTCCTCACCTGATCTCTAAATGTTCCCACTTACCCATTAGCTCCTTTCACTGATATTACTAACTGTTCTCTTGTTTTTCTAGCACTATCAAGCTCCTTCTAAAACATCCAATTCTCCCTGAAGTTAACTGATAATCACTCCCCCAACTCTCATATAACCCCTACTTACCCCCTGTGCGTTCCTTTTGACCTCCGTTGCATTTTCTTGCACATCTCCCAATCACTTGCACCCCTTCCCCTTTAATACCACCTAATACACCTATTTTTTCTCGTTCAACCCCTTTCTTTTCTCACCTACCCACCTCTCATCTTCCATGTATACTTATGTCTTTTTAAACCAAATATACCCAATCACCAGTATTCTTTTGGCACACAACTCCAAAAGCTGTCTGTTCATAATCACCTCAATGAATACCCCATGTCCCCAATCATATCCTAAATTACTACATTATTGACTTTCACATTTATATCATCATCATCAATACCCAATCTCCACTACCAAAACTGCCAAAACACTAACTCAGCTGCTCCAAAAACACTTGTCTCTCATCTTCCTCTTTCTCACTGCCAGGTGCATAAGCACTAATAATCACCTGTCTCTTGCAACCTACTTTCATTTTTACCCACTTCACATGTTGGTTACTTCCATGCACAAATAGACACCCCAGCCTGAGCTTTCAGGGAAGATGAGCACTCCTCTCTTGACTCCTTCTGTTCCATCTTTCAGAAACTGAAATACTGCACCCACTCCTGCCACTCTAAGTTGCCTTCTACGACATATTTCATTCACAAACTTCACACCAAGCTTCAAAGTATTTTCAGAAGTGAAGACATTTTGGACAAGGAAGTCTTGAAACTTCTATGCAGAAAAGTTAAAAATCAGTCTTGAATTTGAAAAAAACAAGAACATACTTCCCTTCCTCATCTTTCAGACAAATGAACAGATGAAAAAGCCAGGGGGGGGATCCTCGCTTGGTTCCTTTTGACAAGTAATACATCTTAAGGTGGGAGGATTTCCCACCTTCTAAATGAAATATATGTTATGAAGAGTCATTACTACGGTGGATTAGTAAAATATGAAAAGCAAAAAGCAGTGTGTGATGTCTCCATGGTTGTTTAATTTGTTTATGGATGGGGTTGTTAGGGAGGTGAATGCAAGAGTTTTGGAAAGAGGGGCAAGTATGCAGTCTGTTGGGGATGAGAGAGCTTGGGAAGTGAGTCAGTTGTTGTTCACTGATGATACAGGGCTGGTGGCTGATTCATGTGAGAAACTGCAGAAGCTGGTGACTGAATTTGGTAAAGTGTGTGAAAGAAGAAAGTTAAGAGTAAATGTGAATAAGAGCAAGGTTATTAGGTACAGTAGGGTTGAGGGTCAAGTCAATTGGGAGGTAAGTTTGAATGGAGAAAAACTGGAGGAAGTAAAGTGTTTTAGTTATCTGGGAGTGGATCTGGCAGTGGATGGAACCATGGAAGCAGAAGTAAATCATAGGGTGGGGGAGGGGGCGAAAATCCTGGGAGCCTTGAAGAATGTGTGGAAGTCAAGAACATTATCTCGGAAAGCAAAAATGGCTATGTTTGAAGGAATAATGGTTCCAACAATGTTGTATGGTTGCAAGGCATGGGCTATGGATAGAGTTGTGCACAGGAGAGTGGATGTGCTGGAAATGAGATGTTTGAGGACAATATGTGATGTGAGGTGGTTTGATCAAGTAAGTAATGTAAGGGTAAGAGAGATGTGTGGAAATAAAAAGAGTGTGGTTGAGAGAGCAGAGGAGGGTTTTGAAATGGTTTGGGCACATGGAGAGAATGAGTGAGGAAAGACTGACCAAGAGAATATATATGTGTCGGAGGTGGAGGGAACGAGGAGAAGTGGGAGACCAAATTGGAGGTGGAAAGATGGAGTGAAAAAGATTTTGAGTGATCGAGGCCTGAACATGCAGGAGGGTGAACAGCGGGCAAGGAATAGAGTGAATTGGATCGATGTGGTATACTGGGGTCGACGTGCTGTCAATGGATTGAATCAGGGCATGTGAAGCGTCTGGGGTAAACCAGGGAAAGTTCTGTGGGGCCTGGATGTGGAAAGGGAGCTGTGGTTTTGGGCATTATTGCATGACAGCTGGAGACTGAGTGAGCGAATGGGGCCTTTATTGTCTTTTCCTAGTGCTGCCTCGCGCACATGAGGGGGGAGGGGGATGTTATTCCGTGTGTGGCAGGGTGGTGATGGGGGTGAGTAGGGGCAGACAGTGTGAAGTGTGTGCATGTGTGTGTGTCTGTGTGTGTATATATGTGTGTACGTTGGGATGTGTGGGTGTGTATGTTTGCGTGTGTGGACGTGTGTGTGTTGTGTGTGTGTGCATGTGTGTGGGGGTGGGTTGGGCCATTTCTTTTGTCTGTTTCCTTGCGCTACCTCAGAGGTGCAGGAGACAGCAACAAAGCAAAATAAATAAATAAATAATAAAAAGCAGTCTACATAGGCTTGATATGTAACCCCCTACAAGGATGGAGTAACTGCTGGTTTCACTTTGCAGCTCAACTTAGAGGTCAGGCTCATATTATCAAGTTCCTAGCTAAAGAGCTTTTGGCCGCCAACAGGTTGAGTAGGAAGTGGTCTCTCTGTTTTGTCAGTCAGGATTATGTTTAATGGTTGCTAAATTGTCACACTAACAGGTCAGTTCAACCAATTATCTCCAAAGTCTGCTCTTAAGTGTAGAAAAGTTGCAACTCACTTATCACATTCTTTTATACACTTAATCATAATGAAAATAAACAAAAATTATCACAGTTCGGAGCTTATCTTTTTTCCAGATCCTGCCAAACAATGCAACATGACACATGTCCTTCCTTGTACTTCACAAGATTCAATATTTTTCTGAAATCAGAAAACACGGTTCCAACAACCAGATGATATGAATACCAAAAAAAATATCCTTCACTTTGATAATTGACAACAATGTTTCATTATGACAGCCAACAAACTGCTCCATCACATCAAATCCAGAGCTAAAAACAATTTGTTTGCCAATAGAAGACATCAATTAAGTTATTTCCCACAGACTGGGGTGGTAACCTCTTAAGTGGGAAAATGCCATGTCAATTCCATATGACATGACATGGTAAATACACACTCAACAAATCTGCTCCAACTCCCTATGAGCTGAAAGGTTTGTTTGCTATTCCTCCTCCAAAATGATAAGTTCAGCAGCAACTCTAGCATTTTCTACTTCCAGTCACCTTTATGTAACATTCTGTAATGTGCAGAACAGGTACAAAGATTAAATTATACCACAGACTTTGAGTATACTACAAACAAGTCACTGGTGGACAAGAAGACTTCCCACGTATAACAGACTTTGTGTACACCAAAAATATGTTTCTGATGGGCTGGAATAGTTCCTCGATAAATTGTACTTCACTGCATATCTAATTTCATAATTCAATACTACCAAAATCATTTCTTAACATCAACCACTGCTTCTCCAGTCTTAAAGAAATACAACACAAATACTCTGAGAAAACAGCATTATCTTCATATTCTACTCATAACCTTACAATGTGTATCCCAACTCAACTCCCTCAAACAGTCTGTATATACTATATAATAACAATATGTTTATATATAACCAGTCTACATTCCTTTTCAGTAATGCACAATGGAGTTTCTGTGTCCAACTACTACTGCACACCTACCTGTCTATCCACATCACAATCACATTTTACTACACTAAAAATAAGATGGGACAAGCAGAATCTCCTATAATGTGATGAACTGCTTGGTTTTAGGACTAAACATTTATCATTAGCTGTGAAAGGAGATGTTCACCATGAATTCTAATATGTAAAAACCATGCAGGCAATAACCCAATCTGTCATTCATTCAAACCTCAAACAACAAAGTAAACAGTCCCCCATTATTTCTACCAAATTACAAGAAGGGCAAAAAATTCATGCACAGTACCTTTCTTTTCTAGTACTTTCTGGACAAAGATCTTGCTAAAACCCATATCTATCTTTTCTAGTACTCCCTAAACTGAGGTTAAACTAAAAGAAAAACATCTTTTTTCATAGCATTCCCTAAACTAAGATTAGGCTCAAAGCCAGATCTTTCTTTACTGGAATTCCCTAACTATAATATACTTTACCGCCATCTCCTGCATTTGCAAGGTTGCACAGGGAAACAGACGAGAAATGGCCCAACCCACTCACACATGTATATATATAAATGCCCACACACACACATATACATACATATACATTTCAACGTATACATACACAGACATATACATATATACACATGTACATATCCATACTTAATGCCCTTATCCATTCCTGTCGCCACCCCACCACACACGAAATAGCATTCCCTAAAATAATAGACTAAAAAGCTGATCATCTAAGGTGGGAAATTTTAATGATCCTCAGCTCATCTTTACCACTCTACTGTCTCTTATCCACCATCCTGTCACAAAGTATACAACTTACACTCTTACATATATCTCTTTACTTTCCTTACACTATCGCACAATCACTGCTTCTATGCTTGTATCTAAAGATAAATCTATCATGTAACAATGTAATTAAGACAATATTTTACTAAATTTCAAAATAAAGGTTACTTTCAATAAAATATCACAATTGTAACAATAACAAATCAAAATGCCAATCAAAATTCTTTTATTTTGTCACGTCTTTAGTCACTAACAAAAACCGTGAACAACAGCCTCCATTGTCAAACAACGAAGAGGTTGCAGGTTTCAAAATATTAACCTTCTAATCTCTAGAAAAGAAATAAAACACCCACTTTTCAAAGGACGTTGTCTGGCAGAAGGTCTCAGATCTCCTTACTAACCGATTAAACCTCCACACCACTTAGCCCACAAGCAACTTAACCATGAACGAAGACAGTCGATGCCAATGCAATATTACCTCTCAGAACCACCTGGGCCAGGCATGTAGACAGTCTGCACACCAATAGAGAGAAGGTGGTTGGTAAGACGTAGGATTGTCAGCCATTCTGCATCATAGTATAGCTCATGTGGCTGGGTACTTGGAAGCTCAATCAGCTGAAGGAAGTCTCGACGCGGCAGGCACTTGTCAAGCGCTAAGAATTTTGTGACCTTCACTTTCTGAGTATTTTCGTCCTGTATTGGAGAAGTAAGTTGAAACCAGCATGCTTACCAAAAGCCTGATGCAAAGAAAACGCATGTTTCACTTTTAAATCAAACCCCAACTTTTAATCATATGAAGATTTCAAAGGCTTTCCTCATAATAAAGTTAACAACTAGTCTTAAACAGATAACCTAGAAGTGACTGGATATGGAAAAAATAAAAGAAGAGAATAATGAGAAAGATAATTTAAAAAAATGACAGGTTAGGGAGTGAAAGATAAGAAGAAAGGTGCAATTATGTGAGGATGAATGAAATGTATGGAAGAGTATAAATGTTCTAGGTTACTGAGATTCACACACACTGTAGGAACACTATAGTAAAGTACATGAAAGAGATGAATTGCTCTAGTTTAGTAAGGCTAAAACGTTTAACTCAACTAGACTGTCCAACTTACAGATATGACTATACCAACAGGTAACACGGAAACAAAAGTTAGAAAAATGCAACGTTCAGAAATGCATCATGAACAAGGTGAGATACTGGAAGAAGGAATGGAAATAATGTGAACTTGATGGACAATGATACTCTGTAGAAACAAAATCTTCATACTTGTATGAAATAAAGCAGATGTAAAGTGTAACACACTTCTGATTCAGTGACAATGGATGGTAGAATAACAGGGAAATCCAAATATGATGCATGACCACTGTAAATGCAAACTTCATGTAAACCTCACCTTAGAGAATATGCACACATAAAATTACATACTTTAACAAACACATTCTCAAATGCATGCACTAATTACTAGATTTCCAGTGTCATAATGGTAGGGGAAAATAAAACATGTGTCTTCCATGATAATATGGCTGGAGCACAAAGTGCAACCTTCCCCAACCAAGTTTCATGAAGCCATTAACAATAACTAAAAATCTAATGCACACAAAAAGGTTGACAAACTTTAGCATCTGATAGGCAGGCTGACACAAAGATGTATCAATTCAGCCAAAATATGGAAATAAGAATTATGGTCACATCTTTGACATACAAGGAATCCTAAAAAAAGTCTTACTGGGATACAATAAAGCTGAAGGAAATAACAAACTAAAGCCTTAACAAAACCCTAGAAATACAAGGTAGAAAAATTAATGATGAAAAACAAACTACAAGGCACATATCTTGTAACATAATAAAGAATCCTCCTGTTATCACATTTAAAACCCATAACCACAGCAGGAGAAGCTTAAAACGGAAACCTTCTAAAACAAATACACAAAAGACATAACCGGGAGATACTGCATAAAACCAAATCTGAGGAACCTGCCCGGTGTTACATTGAGTGAAAGCTTAAGTCAAAAAGGTATATAAACAAATGTTTAAAATATGAAAAATACACTGGAAGGTACATATCTCTGATATAAAATAGGGAATATTAGAAAAAGAAATTGAAGTCTGTCAACAATCTAGGTGCAATTTTCAACAAGAATCCAATAATGAGCCAATAATACACTTTCTAATGAATAAACAGGAAGTTCATAAAAAAATTAGTCCCTAGAAAATTGGTTGATATTCACTGTTCCATACAATGTATCAATTCAAGTATATCAAATTTGCATCTCTATTTACATACACAAAAGCACGTGCATATACACTTTCAGTTTAGTTACACATATCCTTATGGTCAACGTGCTCAGTGAAAAAAATTCAGTACTACTATGGTGCTTGTTAAGTTTTCACTTTATCTGCTATCATTTATGAACTATGATAAACTAATTTACACAAATATGTGTCGGAGGTGGAGGGAACGAGGAGAAGAGGGAGACCAAATTGGAGGTGGAAAGATGGAGTGAAAAAGATTTTGTGTGATCGGGGCCTGAACATGCAGGAGGGTGAAAGGAGGGCAAGGAATAGAGTGAATTGGAGCGATGTGGTATACCGGGGTTGACGTGCTGTCAGTGGATTGAATCGGGGCATGTGAAGCGTCTGGGGTAAACCATGGAAAGCTGTGTAGGTATGTATATTTTAGCGTGTGTGGACGTATGTATATACATGTGTATGGGGGTGGGTTGGGCCATTTCTTTCGTCTGTTTCCTTGTGCTACCTCGCAAACGCGGGAGACAGCGACAAAGCAAAAAAAAAAAAAAAAAAAAAAAAAAATTCTCAAAAAGAACAAAAACTTTTCAGGACATTTACTTCTGTGTCTTGATTATGGAGCACCTGCAGATTTCTCACCATTACTGATCTGCCTCTTATACGCTAAATTAAGAATTATCTGAAATTTAACTATAAAATTCTAATCTAAACCAGCAGTGACCAACCAAACTAAGTACAGTTAACAAATCTAGAGATAAGAGAAGGTACAAATAGGCAGCCATCATTGTCCTGCATAAGCTTCACCTCTCTGCTACAGTATCAGCTTAATCCACATTTTGAATTTTGAAAACAGATGAGCCGAGCTCTCCCATCATCTGTAATACGCACTGAATGGCAGAACAGGTTGCACACACAGTAGTTAAGAAACTCTCTTTTCAGATTTCAGTATGTGTCTGATGCATTCCACTGCCAGGTCTGCTAACAGAAACTGGTACATATGTATCTGCACATACAGGTTTTTCCTCTCCTTTTTCTTTCTTAATGTTGTTTTGGTTTACCATTAAAGAGCAGATGCTATTCTACAATAGGGTTATTACGTTCCTTTTAAAACCTGCCTCATTCCCATCTTTAAACATGAACATCTTTCCAGTATAAGCCAGACAGCATCAGGAAAACATAAAAATGGGATTCAATAGCACATATCTAGTCTTCAAGTATACTGTGCCGGAACATGAATCTTCTATCAATAACTAGGTCTCCAAGACTATTCCAAAGTTTACCCTGACCAATTCATGATCCCTAGTTTAGTTCACTGCCACTCCCACCCATATATTTTTTTTTCATGCATATTCACACTTTCTCGCATTAGCGAGATAGCGTTAAGAACAAAGGACTGAGCCTTGGAGGGAATATCCTCACTTGGCCCCCTAATGTGTTCCTATTTATTTTTACCTTGGAGGGAATATCCTCACTTGGCCCCCTAATGTGTTCCTATTTATTTTTAAAGTAAAAAAAAAATGGAAGGGAAGGATTTCCAGCCCCCCTGCTCCCTCCCCTTTTTGATGCCTTCTAAGACACACAGGGAATATGTGGGAAGTAATCTTTCTTCCCTATCCCAAGGCATAACATGTGGATTGATGGCAAACAAGGATGAAAATGTATACGTGCATAGGTCTGTGTATATATATGAATATATATACATACACATGACAGCTAGAGATTGAGTGTTAGTGAATGTGGCCTTTTTTTTGGTCTTTTCCTGGCACTACCTCACTGTTACATATACATACATATACAGACACAGACATAAACATACATACACATGTACATATTCGTACTTGCTGTCTTCATCCATTCCCGTCATCACCCTGCCACACACGAAACAGCATCCCCCCTCCACAAGGGAACGCCAGGAAAAGACAAAAAAGGCCACACTCGTTCACACTCAGTCTCTAGCTGTCATGTGTAATGCACCGAAACCACACCTTCCTTTCCACATACAGGCCCTACAGACCTTTCCATGGTTTACCCCAGACACTTCACATGCCCGGTTCAATCCACTGACAGCACATCGACCCCGGTACACTACATCCTTACAATTCCCTCTATTCCTTGCACACCTTTCAACCTCCTGTATGCTCAGGCCCTGATTGATCAAAATCTTTTTCACTCCATCCTTCCACCTCCAATTCAGTCTCCCGCTTCTCCTCATTCCCTTCACCTCTAACACATATATCCTCTTGTCAATCATTCTTCACTCATTCTCTCCATGTGCCCAAACCATTTCAACACACCCTCTTCTGCTCTCTCAACCACGCTCTATTCATTACCACACATATCTCCATGGTTGTTTAATTTGTTTATGGATGGGGTTGTTAGGGAGGTGAATGCAAGAGTTTTGGAAAGAGGGGCAAGTATGAAGTCTGTTGGGGATGAGAGAGCTTGGGAAGTGAGTCAGTTGTTGTTCGCTGATGATACAGCGCTGGTGGCTGATTCATGTGAGAAACTGCAGAAGCTGGTGACTGAGTTTGGTAAAGTGTGTGGAAGAAGAAAGTTAAGAGTAAATGTGAATAAGAGCAAGGTTATTAGGTACAGTAGGGTTGAGGGTCAAGTCAATTGGGAGGTGAGTTTGAATGGAGAAAAACTGGAGGAAGTGAAGTGTTTTAGATATCTGGGAGTGGATCTGGCAGCGAATGGAACCATGGAAGCGGAAGTGGATCATAGGGTGGGGGAGGGGGCGAAAATTCTGGGAGCCTTGAAGAATGTGTGGAAGTCGAGAACATTATCTCGGAAAGCAAAAATGGGTATGTTTGAAGGAATAGTGGTTCCAACAATGTTGTATGGTTGCGAGGCGTGGGCTATGGATAGAGTGGTGCGCAGGAGGATGGATGTGCTGGAAATGAGATGTTTGAGGACAATGTGTGGTGTGAGGTGGTTTGATCGAGTAAGTAACGTAAGGGTAAGAGAGATGTGTGGAAATAAAAAGAGCGTGGTTGAGAGAGCAGAAGAGGGTGTTTTGAAATGGTTTGGGCACATGGAGAGAATGAGTGAGGAAAGATTGACCAAGAGGATATATGTGTCGGAGGTGGAGGGAACGAGGAGAAGAGGGAGACCAAATTGGAGGTGGAAAGATGGAGTGAAAAAGATTTTGTGTGATTGGGGCCTGAACATGCAGGAAGGTGAAAGGAGGGCAAGGAATAGAGTGAACTGGAGCGATGTGGTATACCGGGGTTGACGTGCTGTCAGTGGATTGAATCAGGGCATGTGAAGCGTCTGGGGTAAACCATGGAAAGCTGTGTAGGTATGTATATTTGCGTGTGTGGACGTATGTATATACATGTGTATGGGGGTGGGTTGGGCCATTTCTTTCGTCTGTTTCCTTGCGCTACCTCGCAAACGCGGGAGACAGCGACAAAGCGAAAAAAAAAAAAAAAATCTCTTACCCTTTCATTACGTACTCGATCAAACCACATCACACCACATATTGTCCTCAAACATCTCATTTCCGACACATCCACCCTCCTCCGCACAACCCTATCTATAGCCCATGCCTCACAACCATATAACATTGGTGGAACCACTTTTCCTTCAAACATACCCATTTTTGCTCTCCAAGATAAGATTCTCACCTTCGACACATTCTTCAACACTCCCAGAACCTTCACCCCTGTGACTCACTTCTGCTTCCATGGTTCCATCCACTGCCAAGTCCACTCCCAGATATCTAAAGCAAGCCACTTCCTCCAGTTTTTCTCCATTCAAAATTATCATTATTATCATTTTGCTTTGTCGCTGTCTCCTGCGTTTGCGAGGTAGCGCAAGGAAACAGACGAAAGAAATGGCCCAACCCACCCCTATACACAATGTATATACATACACGTCCACACACGCAAATATACATACCTATACATCTCAATGTACACATATATATACACACACAGACACATACATATATACCCATACACACAATTCACACTGTCTGCCTTTATTCATTCCCATCGCCACCTCACCACACATGGAATAACATCCCCCTCCCCCCTCATGTGTGCGAGGTAGCGCTAGGAAAAGACAACAAAGGCCCCATTCGTTCACACTCAGTCTCTAGCTGTCATGCAATAATGCCCGAAATCACAGCTCCCTTTCCACATCCAGGCCCCACACAACTTTCCATGGTTTACCCCAGACGCTTCATATGCCCTGATTCAATCCACTGACAGCACATCAACCCCGGTATACCACATCGATCCAATTTACTCTATTCCTTGCCCTCCTTTCACCCTCCTGCATGTTCAGGCCCCGATCACACAAAATCTTTTTCACTTCATCTTTCCACCTCCAATTTGGTCTCCCACTTCTCCTCGTTCCCTCCACCTCCGACACATATATCCTCTTGGTCAATCTTTCCTCACTCATTCTCTCCATGTGCCCAAACCATTTCAAAACACCCTCTTCTGCTCTCTCAACCACGCTCTTTTTATTTCCACACATCTCTCTTACCCTTACATTACTTACTCGATCAAACCACCTCACACCACACATTGTCCTCAAACATCTCATTTCCAGCACATCCACCCTCCTGCGCACAACTCTATCCATAGCCCACGCCTCGCAACCATACAACATTGTTGGAACTACTATTCCTTCAAACATACCCATTTTTGCTTTCCGAGATAATGTTCTCGACTTCCACACATTCTTCAAGGCTACCAGGATTTTCGCCCTCCTCCCCCACCCTATGATTCACTTCCGCTTCCATGGTTCCATCCGCTGCCAGATCCACTCCCAGATATCTAAAACACTTTACTTACTCCAGTTTTTCTCCATTCAAACTTACCTCCCAATTGACTTGACCCTCAACCCTACTGTACCTAATAACCTTGCTCTTATTCACATTTACTCTTAACTTTCTTCTTTCACACACTTTACCAAACTCAGTCACCAGCTTCTGCAGTTTCTCACATGAATCAGCCACCAGCGCTGTATCATCAGCGAACAACAACTGACTCACTTCCCAAGCTCTCTCATCCACAACAGACTTCATACTTGCCCCTCTTTCCAAAACTCTTGCATTCACCTCCCTAACAACCCCATCCATAAACAAATTAAACAACCATGGAGACATCACACACCCCTACCGCAAACCTACATTCACTGAGAACCAATCACTTTCCTCTCTTCCTACACATACACATGCCTTACATCCTAAGTAAAACCTTTTCACTGCTTCTAGCAACTTACCTCCAACACCATATACTCTTAAAATCTTCCACAAAGCATCTCTATCTCTATCATGTCTTCTCCAGATTCACAAATGCCACATACAAATCCATCTGTTTTTCTAAGTATTTCTCACATGCATTCTTCAAAGCAAACACCCAATCCACACACCCTCTACACCTTCTGAAACAACAGTGATCTTCTCCAGTCTGATGCTCTGTACATGCCTTTATCCTATCAATCAAAACCCTCCCATATAATTTCCCAGGAACACTCAACAAAATTATGCCTCTGTAATTTGAACACTCAACTTTATCCCCTTTGCCTTCATACAATGGCACTATGCATGCATTCCGCCAATTCTCAGGCACTTCAACATTGTCCATACATACATCGAATATCCTCACCAACCAGTCAACAACACAGTCACCCCCTTTTTTAATAAATTCCACTACAATACCATCCAAACCCACTGCCTTGCCAGCTTTCATCTTCTGCAAAGCTTTTACCACCTCTTCTCTGTTTACCATATCATTCTCCATGACCCTCTCACTTCGCAA
The DNA here is from genome assembly GCF_036320965.1 of Panulirus ornatus. NCBI lineage: Eukaryota > Metazoa > Arthropoda > Malacostraca > Decapoda > Palinuridae > Panulirus > Panulirus ornatus. The sequence goes on from NC_092273.1 coordinate 22,820,518, forward strand.
ACCACCTCGACCAAAACACCCTATTTCTGCCACTCTATATTCAAACACGTTCAACAAACCTTTTAAAATACTCACTCCATCTCCTTCTCACTTCACCACTATTTGTTATTACCTCCCCATTGGCCCCCTTCATCGATGTTCCCATTTGTTCTCGTATCACACGCTTTATTTACCTCCTTCCAAAATATCTTTTGTTCTCCCTAAAATTCAACGATACTCTTTCTCTCTAACTCTCATTTACACTCTTTTTCAACTCTTGCACCTTTCTCTTAACCTCCTGCCTCTCTTTTATACATATCCTAGTCGTTTGTACTATTTCCCTGCAAAAAATTTCTAAATGCCTCTCTCTTCTCTTTCACTAACAATCTTACTTTATCCCACCACTCACTACCCTTTCTTATCTGCCCACCTCCCACCTTTCTCATGCCACAAGCATCTTTTGCGCAAGCCATCACTGCTTCCCTAAATATATCCCATTCTTCCCCCACTCCCCTTACGTCATTTGATCTCACCATTTTCCATTCTGCACTCAATCTCTCCTGGTATTTCCTCACACAAGTCTCCTTTCCGAGCTCACTTACTCTCACCACTCTCTTCACCCCAACATTCTCTCTTCTTTTCTGAAAACCTCTACAAATCTTCACCTTTGCCTCCACAAGATAATGATCAGTCATCCCTCCACTGGCCCCTCTCAGCACATTAACATCCAAAAGTCTCTCTTTCATGCCCCTATCAACTAACATGTACTCCAATAATACTCTCTGGCCATCTCTCCTACTTACATACATATACTTATGGCCCCTCTACTGCCACATTACTCACCTTTGCATTCAAATCACCCATCACTATAACCAGGTCTCATGCATCAAAGCAGCTAACACACTCACTCAGCTGATCCCAAAACACTTGCCTCTCATGATCTTTCTTCTCATGACCAGGTGCATAGGCACCAATAATCACCCTTGTCTCTCCATCCACTTTCAGTTCTACCCATATCAAGCTAGAGTTTACTTTCATACACTCTATCACTCCCACAACTTCTGCTTCAGGAGTAGTGCTACTCCTTCCTTTGCTCCTGTCCTCTCACCAACCGGACTTTACTTTGAAGGGTTAAATTGAACGTAAAATGAGGGAGAAAGTGGGTGAGATGTGTTGTAGCACTGGGTGACTAGAGATATGCAAAGGAAAGTTTCTCAACAAATTATCTTTCTAAATAAGGCTTAAAGCTTTGTGGATATAATCATCTAATCCTAAAAATGTTAAAACTTTAATAACCTGTAACCCTAAAAATTCTAGGGTTTAGTTTATACAGAGCAGTTCAACTCCTTACAACACTCACTCAACCAGCTACCCCATGCTCCCATTTCAAAGGTAATTACACTAGATCATGGTGCTTCTAAGCATCGATATCATATTAAACATAAAGGATGGTGTTTAAAACAGCTATTGGAATACTGCGATACCAGTGTGTAACAAGAGAATGATTTTCAATGATTTTCAATGTTATTCATAATATGATAAATGTGCTATACAGGTACACCACCAATTTTCCGGCACTCTTGGTTCCAAAGCCTTGCTGGATTCAGCATTTTGCTGGACCAACCCTGGTCACATATTAATAATTCATGAACACACCTCTAGCCCACTAATTATAGATCTCCCTTGTGTCTAAAGTATTTGCCTGCATTATACACCTAATCAGGACTGAGGTGCTTGTCAGCTACGAGTTTCGCAAATTTGTCCATATACTCGGCAGCTCCTTTGTGGTTTGCAGATCGCTTTTCTCCGCACTCTTTGTTCATGGAAATTCCATAACGCTTCTTGAATCTTTGAAGCCATCCTTCACTATGGTCACGCTCATGTTGTAATCTAAGTTTTTTATGGAACAACTTAGCCTGGTCCATTATCATACTATCTGACAAGTCTACTCCATCACTCCAATCGTGTCAAAACCATTCCATCATCACTTGATCGTGCTCAGCTTTTCTAATCATCATGTGCTTCCTGGAATCGCAGTCTGCAAAGAATTTCAATATTTTCTCCCTTTGCTTCTTTATATCATAAACAGGTGATGAACCAATACTGTAAATGTCACACAGCTTATGCACCGAAACACTACGGTCTATTTTTTTCAACAGTTCTCCTTTATCTTGGATCGATATGTACTGGTGTTTACGTCTGACACCACGACTGACACTCACATGTCTTAGAAGCCATAGCTAGGGTTAAACCTAAACAAAATAAGCTAAACATCTCACAGAATTGCAGTATCACGACCAACAAGTGCAGTGTAAAGAATGTAAATAAGTGCGCCCTACACACAATGCCATCTGCTGCCGCCTAGTAAGCTAGTCTGGTGGCCGTGGTAATTTCAAGTTCCCTCACGCAATTTTATCTGGACTAAAGGAGGTGCCAAACCATCAGTTGCCGGAAATATGGTGGTATACCTGTAGTTTGATATATAAATTAATGATGATCTATGATAGTTTCTTTGTATGAAAAATGACTGGTGTACCTGAAATAAAGAAAAGTCACCTGAGATACAGAAAACAACAGAATACTGTAAAACATGCAATGACAGGTAAGAAAACTGATATCAAAGGATCTTCTGAAAGTTGCATACATCTGGAACTTGTGTCTAAAAATCAGCAGAGTAACAGCAGTGCATGATGAATGTTGGTGTTCCTTTTCTCTCACGAAAATGAACATGAATATATAAAGATTCTGCAGCAAAACCTTACAACAGCTGTGCTAAAATAATTTCATTCTACATCACTATTCCTCTTTACTACACACAATAACAAAGCAGCAATGGATGGGAATACTAAAAAACATGAAACTGATGGTAAATTAGTCCTGTGACAAACCAATGTACAAATTTCCTTGGGTTCTGCATATTCCATCCTGCAGTGACTGTAGGAAATGGCACAAATGATACCGATGAAATAGGAAGAATGGTAACAAAAACTATGTTGACCAAATGAAACAGTAAAATTAGAATGAATGTATATACCACTACAAGAATTAGTTATAAAAACAATATGTGAGGAATGGGTTCCGCAAGATCTAGCCAGCCTAATGGCAGAAACTGTGCAAGACAGAGGGTATACAAGAGGAAAATTCTGCATCAGCCAAAATGCAATAAATGAACACAATTACAGAAACACGATAATATATGAAAAGCTTGAGGAAAGGAAAAGTAAAGTAGGTAAATAAAGACAAGAGAAAAATGGAAAATGTGTTGTTTTAACCCATCCCATGTGGGTCCCAACTTTAATCCATTCTCTTTTCCATGTGCATCATGGCTTTCATTTTGTTAAAGTTAGTGCCTTTAATTGCATGCCATTTGGTTTGCTATAGAGACTTTAACCAAAGAACACAATATATTTATTCATATGAAAAATAATGATTCTAGTCATGAGTTACAACCCATGGTGAACATATCTCTAGCTCCATCACTGAAGCTTTACAGTTCAGTTAAAGTGGTTTCCTGTTGTTTTACAGATGTGACATATAAATATGTGTTTTGAAAGACATGCATACATTCCTAGAAGTGAGGCCAAATAACAAGGGCCTGCAAACATAACTGTCTGTCCAAGGATTTACTATATAAATATGTTCACCTGCCCTCCATCCAGCCAAAAGGAGCAGTTCTTTCTCCAATCCTTTTCGATCTCTTTTGACTTGACATGCCATCACCTCCTTCCTACCACAAAGTGAAAGTCTTCTCATATGCAGATGACCTCATGATTATATCACACTCACAACACTCCTCAAACAACTATAAGTAACACCACATCATGCTTTTCAAACACCAACCCACTCAAAACAGAATATATGTATCCCAACAGAATCCCACAGTCATCTTCACAACACTGGGTAAAGATGAATCCAATCTGCACCCTCCCATATTCCTATGCAGTCAAACATTCTCTCAACAAAATTCCAATCATATGAGTATCATATACAACACATATGACATTCACTATCCAAACCACAAACATCAACACAATGGCCATAAAGGAACTAAATACCTTCAAAACATTTATTGACACCAGTCTAAGAAAAAAACTCTGTGTCCTCTATAAACAATTCATCTGCTCCACTCTAAACTATTTCACCTGCATGGTTATCGGTCTTGTTAAAAAGGCAAGTAACAAAACTGCAAACCAGACAAAAAAGGGCACTCAGAAAGATAACTGATTGCCTATCTATATTTCTGATGCCTGTTCCATTCCGGAACTCCCTCAAGGGGGTGGCCACGGCAATAGTCTCCATAGCTAGTGAATTCAAGCACTGCTTCTTAGCCTTTATGCCCCACTCTTTAACAGGACACCGGCAGAGGGCAAGTCTAGTGCAGTGTTTGCAGAGGCTCCTACCTAATGTTCCTGCACATTACTACTACCTGATGTTCATGCCTGTCCCTACCTACCACTTCTATCTAATGTTTCTACCTACTACTTCCCTCTATTGCTTCCATCATATTACCAAAAGGCAGGGCTAGCACAGTGCTCCCCACAGGAAAATCTGGAGTTACGATAAATGAACAACATAAGTAAAGTGTTGTCAAGTGTTATGTATGACACGGAGAGATTGTATGTTTGTAGGCAGAATGCAAGTGGTCCTAGTGCAGGTTAGAAAGAACAAAAAAGACAGTTACTGGGTCAGAGGAGTGCAACTTGACAACCACTGAAATGCTGGCTCACTACACAGCTGTCACTAACCATCCCAATACCCTGGCAGATAGTGCAGGTAATCTACCTCCCTGGTCATTTGCTGCCTACCAACTACTATCTACAAAGACATTTGGCTTCATCTGTTCTGATATATTCTTCAACATCTGTAATGTACAGGTATTCCAGCTACATTCATACTATTTCTATTGAACCAACACTGTAACGTACTTGATGGTAAAGCAAGTACATAACAAAGAAATTTGTAGGCTTTATGATGTGTAAGATGTAGCCAAAGCAAAACTTTCATCTTTGTGGCCATAACACTGTCCCAACATACTAGTTTTAGAACAATTGCCAAGTTGCCACAAATGTTAAGCATCTGCATAATAAAAGAATGATTCTTCCAATAATTTTTTTTTTTAAATATGCTCAGCACTAAGTTTTTTGAAACAGCACTAGCCACATCCTATCCAACACACTACATAACCAACTAACAACCCCAAGAAGATATAAAAGTTTTTTCTTACTATGCTTAATCACCATCTCCTGCGCCAGCGAGGTAACGCAAGGAAACAGACATAAGAATGACCTAACCCACTCACATACACATGTATTCCTACAAGTCCACGGGGAAAATGAAACACAATAAGTTCCCAAGAGCACTTTCGTGTAATAATATCATCAGGGGAGACACGAGAGAAATATAAGTCGATATACAACAAAGAGACATAGCTAGGACGCCATTTGGTAAACATGCAATTGCCTAAGACAGACAAAGAGCGTATCATAAACAAATTATGTGGACAAGAAGGTGAATTGTTTACAAATTCTATCAACAATAAAGTTATCCGATTTGTAAAGACCATCACTAATATTAAGATGGTCTATAGAAATTGGATAAATTTATTGTTGATAAAATTTGTAAATAATTCACCTTCTTGTCCGCATAAGTTTATGATACGCTCATTGTCTGTCTTGGACAATCACATACTTACCAAATGGCGTCCTAGCTACGTCTCTTCGTTGCATATCAACTGACTTATATTTCTCTCGTATCTCCCCTGATGATGTGATTATTACACAGAAGTGCACTTGGGAACTTAATGTGTTTCATTTTCAACGTGGACTCATAGGAATATGCTTGATCACGCGCAAAACAAGATCATTTCCATACACATGTATATACATAAACACTAACACACACACATTTACATACCTATACAACTTAGTGTATACATACATGGGGATTGGCAGAATGCATGCAAAGTGCCATTGTACAAATGCAAAGGGGATAATGGTGAGTGTTCAAATTACAGAGGTACAAGTTTGTTGAGTATTCTTGGAAAATCATATGGGAGGGTATTGATTGAGAGAGTAAAGGCATGTACAGAGCATCAGACTGGGGAAGATCAGTGTGGTTTCAGAAGTGGTAGAGGATGTGTGGATCAGGTGTTTGCTTTGAAGAATGTATGTGAGAAATACTTAGAAAAACAGAGGGACATGTATGTAGCAATTATGGATCTGGAGAAGGTATATGAGAGAGTTGATAGAGATGCTTTGTGGAAGGTATTAAGAGTATATGGTGTGGGAGGTAAGTTGCTAGAAGTAGTGAAAAGTTTTTATCAAGGATGTAAGGCATGTGTACGAGTAGAAAGAGAGGAAAGTGATTGGTTCCATGTGAATGCCGGTTTGCGGCAAGGGTGCGTGATGTCTCCATGGTTGTTTAACTTGCTTATGGATGGGGTTGTTAAGGAGGTGAATGCAAGAGTTTTGGAAAGAGGGGCAAGTATGCAGTCTGTTGTGGATGAGAGGGCTTGGGAGGGTGAGTCAGTCGTTGTTCGCTGATGATACAGTGCTGGTGGCTGAATCGGGTGAGGAACTGCACAACTTGGTGCCTGAGTTTGGTAAAGTGTGTGAAAGAAGAAAGCTGAGAGTAAAAAAGAGCAAGGTTATTAGGTTCAGTAGGATTGAGGGATAAGTTAATTGGGAGATAAGTTTGAATGAAGAAAAACTGGAGGAAATGAAGTGTTTTAGATATCTGGGAGTGGATTTAGCAGCAGATAAACCATGGAAGTGGAAGTGGTCACAGGTGGGGGAGGGGGCAAAGGTTCTGAGAGCACTAAAGATGTGTGGAAGGCAAGAATGTTATCTCGGAGAGCAAAAATAGGTATGTTTGAAGGAGCAGTGGTTCAACAATGTTATATGGCTGTGAGGCATGGGCTACAGATAGCAGTGTGCAGAGGAAGTTGGATGTGTTGGAAATCAAATGCTTGAGGACAATATGTGATGTGAAGTGGTTTGATAAAGTAAGTAATGAAAGGGTAAGAAAGATGTCTAGTAATAAAAAGAGTGTGATTGAGAGAGCAGAAGAGGGTGTATCAAAATGGTTTGGTCACATGGAGAGAATGAGTGAGGAAAGATTGACAAAGAGGATATATGTGTCAGAGGTGGAGGGAAAGAGAAGCGAGAGACCAAATTGGAGGTGGAAGGATTTTGAGCGACTGGGAGCTAAACATACAGGAGGGTGAAAGGCGTGCAAGGAACAGAGTGAACTGGAACGATGTGGTATACTGGGGTCAATGTGCCGTCAATGGATTGAACCAGAGCATGCGAAGCATCTGGGATAAACTATGGAAAGTTTTGTGGGGCCTGGATGTGGAAAAGGAGCTGTGAACGAATGTGGCCTTTGTTGTCTTTTCCTGGTGCTACCTCATCCTAGGGGAGATGTTATTTCATGTGTGGCAGGGTAGCAACGAGAATGGCAGCAAGTACGAATATGTACATACGTATATATGTATATGTCTGTGTATGCATATGTAAGTATTCGTTGAAATGTATAGATATGTATATGTGCACATGTGGGCGTTTATGTATAAGCATGTGTACGTGGGTGGGTTGGGCCATTCTTTCGTCTGTTTCCTTGCGCTACCTTGCTAACGCAGGTGACGATGATTAAACATAATATAAAAATAATAAAAAAAAAATCCATCAAACAGAAAAAAATATATAACCACCACCATCTTTGTTTACCTTCTCTGCATTTATTGTATACAGCCTGCTACAGCTCAGCCTTGGTCACTCCCTTTTTAACAGTCTCCTAATCATATCTAAAGAAAGGTGCGAGGGTTGAAAAAGAGGGCAAAAAAGAGAGTTGGGGTGAGAGAGTATCATTAAACTTTAGGGAGAATAAAAAGATATTTTGGAAGGAGGTAAATAACATGCATAAGGCAAAGGAACAAATGGGAACATCAGTGAAGGAGAGGGCAAATGAGGGTTGGGGTGAGAGAGTATCATTAAAATTTAGGGAGGATAAAAAGATATTTTGGAAGGAGGTAAATAACCTGCATAAGGCAAAGGAACAAATGGGAACATCAGTGAAGGGAGCAAGTAGGGAAGTAATGACAGGTAGTGATGAAGTGAGTATTTTGAAGGTTTGTTGAATGTGTTTGATGATTGAGTGGCGTATAGGGTATTTTGGTTGGGGTGGTGTGTAAGTGAGAAGGTCAGGAAGAATGGTTTGGTGAAGCCAGGAGAGGTAGTGAAAGCTTTGCAGAGGATAAAATCCAGCAAGGCGGTGGGATTGGATGGTATTGCAGTGGAATTTATCAAGAAAGGGATGACTGTGTTGTTAATTAGTTGGTAATGATATTCAATGTATGGATGGATCATGGTGAACTGCTGGAGGATTGGCAGAATGCATGCATAGTGCCAATGTACAAAGGCAAAGGGGATAAAAGTGATAAAGGTGAGTGTTCAAACTACAGAGACACAAGTTTGTTGAGTATTCCTGGGAAAATATATAGGAGGGTATTGATTGAGAGGGTGAAGGCATGTACAGAGCATCAGATTGGGGAAGAGAAGTGTGGTTTCAGGAGTGGTTGAAGAAAGTATGCGAGAAATACTTAGAGAAACAAATAGATTTGTATGTAGCATTTATGGGTAAATGCAAGAGTTTTGGAAAGAGGGGCAAGTATGAGGTCTGTTGGGGATGAGAGAGCTTGGGAAGTGAGTCAGTTGTTGTTCGCTGATGATACAGCGCTGGTAGCTGATTCATGTGAGAAACTGCAGAAGCTGGTGACTGAGTTTGGAAAAGTGTGTGGAAGAAGAAAGTTAAGAGTAAATGTGAATAAGAGCAAGGTTATTAGGTACAGTAGGGTTGAGGGTCAAGTCAATTGGGAGGTGAGTTTGAATGGAGAAAAACTGGAGGAAGTGAAGTGTTTTAGATATCTGGGAGTGGATCTGGCAGCGGATGGAACCATGGAAGCGGAAGTGGATCATAGAGTGGGGGAGGGGGCGAAAATCCTGGGGGCCTTGAAGAATGTGTGGAAGTCGAGAACATTATCTCGGAAAGCAAAAATGGGTATGTTTGAAGGAATAGTGGTTCCAACAATGTTGTATGGTTGCGAGGCGTGGGCTATGGATAGAGTTGTGCGCAGGAGGATGGATGTGCTGAAAATGAGATGTTTGAGGACAATGTGTGGTGTGAGGTGGTTTGATCGAGTGAGTAACGTAAGGGTAAGAGAGATGTGTGGAAATAAAAAGAGCGTGGTTGAGAGAGCAGAAGAGGGTGTTTTGAAGTGGTTTGAGCACATGGAGAGGATGAGTGAGGAAAGATTGACCAAGAGGATATATGTGTCGGAGGTGGAGGGAACAAGGAGAAGAGGGAGACCAAATTGGAGGTGGAAAGATGGAGTGAAAAAGATTTTGTGTGATCGGGGCCTGAGCATGCAGGAGGGTGAAAGGAGGGCAAGGAATAGAGTAAATTGGATCGATGTGGTATACCGGGGTTGACATGCTGTCAGTGGATTGAATCAAGGCATGTGAAGCGTCTGGGGTAAACCATGGAAAGCTGTGTAGGTATGTATATTTGTGTGTGTGGACGTATGTATATACATGTGTATGGGGGGGTTGGGCCATTTCTTTCGTCTGTTTCCTTGCGCTACCTCGCAAACGCGGGAGACAGCGACAAAGTATAATAAAAAAAAAAAAGAAAAAAAAATGTAGCATTCATGGATCTAGAGAAGGCATATGATAGAGATGCTCTGTGAAAAGTCTTGAGAGTATATGGTGCAGGAGGCATGCTGCTAGAAGCAGTGAAAAATTTTTACCTAGTATGTAAGGCGTGTGTACAATTAAGAAGAGAGGAAAGTGACTGGTTCCCAGTGAATGTTGGTCTGTGACAGGGGTGTGTGATATCCCCATAGCTGTTCAATTTGTTTATGGATGGGGTGGTTAGGGAAATGAATGCAAGAGTTTTGGAGAGAGGGGCAAGTATGCAGCCTGTTGGGGAAGAGAGGGCCTGGGAAGTAAGACAGCTGTTGTTCACTCATGATACAGCTCTGGTGGTAGCTGATTCGAGTGAGAAACTGCAGGAGTTGGTGACTGAGTTTGGAAAAGTGTGTGAAAGAAGAAAGTTGAGAGTAAATGTGAATAAGAGCAAGGCAATTAGGTTCACTTGAGTTGAGGGACAAGTTAATTGGGATGTAAATTTGAATGGAGAAAAATTGGAGAAAGTCGAAGTGTTTTAAATATCTAGGAATGGACATAGCAGTGAATGGAACCACACAAGCAGAAGTGAGTCACAGGGTGGGGGAGGGGGTGAAGGTTACGGGAGCAATGAAGAATGTGTGAAAGGAGAGAACATTATCTTGGAGAGCAAAAATGGGTATGTTTGAAGGAATAGTAGTTCCAACAATGTTATATGGTTGCAAGGCATGGGATATAGATAGGATTGTATGGAGCAGTGTGGGTGTTGGAAATGAAATGTTTGAGGACAATATGTGGTGTGAGGTGGTTCGATCAAGTAAGCAATGAAAGCGTAAGAGGGTAATGGTTTGGGCATATGGAGAGAATAAGTGAGAAATGATTGGCAAAGAGGTTATATGTGTCAGAGGCAGAGGGTAAAAGGAAAAGCGGGAGACCAAACTGAAGGTGGAAAGATGGAATGAAAAAAATTCTGAGCAACTGAGGCCTGAACATACAGGAGGGTGAGAGGCATGCAAGGAACAGAATGAATTGGAACAATGTGGTATACCGGGGTCGACATGTTGTCAATGGACTGAACCTAAACATGTGAATCTTCTGAGATAAACCATGGAATGGTCTGTGGGGCTTGGATGTGGATAGGGAGCTGTGGTTTCAGTGCATTCTCATGACAGATACAGACTGTGTGTGAACGAATGTGGCTTTTTTTGTCTGCTTTCCTGGAATAACCACACTAAAGTAGTGGGTAGCAACGCTGTTCCCTGTGGGCCAGGGTAGTGCTGGGATGAATGCAAGTAAGTGTGAATATGTACATGTATGTTATTTTTTTATTTTTCTTACTATACTTAGTCGCTGTCTACCGCATTAGCGAGGAAGCGCAAGGAAACAGACGAAAGAATGGCCCCAACCCACACACATAAACTTGTACAGACATAAATGCCCACACACACACATATACATACCTATACACTTCAACGTTTACATACATATACATACATAGGCATATACACGTGTACATATTCATACTTGCTGCCTTCATCCATTCCCGTTGTCACCCCACCGTAAATGAAACAGTAACCCCTCCCCCACTCCCCACATGTGCGCAAGGACAAAGGCCACATTCATTCACACTCAGTCTCTAGCTGTCATGTGTAATGCACCAAAACCACAACTCCCTTTCCACATCAAGGCCCCACAAAACTTTCCATGGTTTACCCCAGATGCTTCACATGCCATGGTTCAATCCATTGACAGCACCTCTACCCCAGTATACCACATCGTTCCAATTCACTCTATTCCTTGCACGCCTTTCACCCTCCTGTATGTTCAGGCCCCGATCACTCAAAATCTTTTTCAGTCCACCCTTCCACCTCCAATTTGGTCTCCCCCTTCTCGTTTTCTCCACCTCTGATACAGGTCCTCTTTGTCAATCTTTCTTCACTCATTCTCTCCATATGTCCAAACCATTTCAGCACACCCTCTTTTGCTCTCTCAACCATACTCTTTATTTCCACACATCTCTCTTACCCTTACATTACTTACTTGATCAAACCACCTCACACCACATATTGCCCTCAAACACTTCATTTCCAACACATCCCCCCCTCCTTCACATAACCCTATCTATAGTCCATGCCTTGCAACCATATGACACTGTTGGAAATACCATTCCTTCAAACATACCCATTTTTGCTCTCGAAGATAACGTTCTCTCCTACCACACATTCTTCATCGCTCCCAGAATCTTCGCCCTCTTCCCCACCCTGTGACTCACTTCCGCTTCCATGGTTCCATCTGCTGCTAAGTCCATTCCCAGATATCTAAAACAATTCACTTCCTCCAATTTTTCTCCATTCAAACTTACATCCCAATTAACTTGTCCCTCAACCCTAATGAACTTAATAACCTTGCTCTTATTTACATTCACTCTCAAGTTTCTTCTTTCACACACTTTTCCAAACTCAGTCACCAACCTCTGCAGCTTCTCACACAAATCAGACACTAGATCTGTATCACTGGCAAACAACTGACTCACTTCCCAGGCTCTCTCATCCACAACAGAATGCATACTCACCCCTCTCTCCAAAACTCTTGCATTTATCTCCCTAACCACCCTATCTATAAACAAATTAGACAACCATGGGGACATCACACACCACTGCTGCAGACCAACATTCACTGGGAACCAATCACTCTCCTTTCCTCTCTTCCTACTCAAACACATGCCTCACATCCTTGGTAAAAACATTTCACTGCTTCTAGTAAGTTACCTCCCACACCATTTTTTTTTCATACTATTCACCATTTCCCGCATTAGCGAGGTAGCATTAAGAACAGAGTACTGGCACACTTCTCTGTTCTTTATTTTAGAAAAACAAAAACGATAGAGGAGGATTTCCAGCCCCCCCACTCCCTCCCCTTTTAGTCGCCTTCCATGACATGCAGGGAATACGTGGGAAGTATTCTTTCTCTCCTATCCCCAGGGATTACCTCCAACACCATATACTCTTAAAACTTTCAACAAAGCATCCTGTCAACCCTATCATATACTTGCTCCAGATACATAAATGCTACATACAAATCCATCTGTTTTTCTAAGTATTTCTCACATTCATTCTTCAAAGCAAACACCTGATCCACACATCCTCTACCACTTCGGAAACCACACCGCTTCTCCCAAGTCTGATGCTCTGTACATGCCTTCACCCTCTCAATCAATTTCCTCCCATATAATTTCCCAGGAATACTCAACAAACTTATGCCTCTATAGTTTGAACACTCACCTTTATCTCCTTTGCCTTTGTACAATGGCACTATGCATGCATTCCACCAATCCTCAGGCACTTCACCATGGTCCATGCATACAAAGAATATCCTTACCAACCAATCAACAATACAGTCATCCCCTTTTTTTAATAAATTCCACTACAATACCATCCAAACCTACAGCCTTGCCGGATCTCATCTTCTGCAAAGCTTTCACTACCTCTTCTCTCTTCATAAATCATTTTCCCTGACACTCTCACTTCATACACCACCCCGACCAAAACATCCTACATCTGCCACTCTATCAACCTTCATAATATTCACTCCATCACTATCTGTTTTCACTTCCCCACTTTCCCCCTTCACCGATGTCCTCTTGTCTTACGCATGTTTTTTACCTCCTTCCAAAACATCTTTTCATTCTCCCTAAAATCAAATAATACTCTCACCCCAACCTCTTTTGCCCTCTTTTTCAACTCTTGCATCTTTCTCCTGACCTCTTGCTGCTTTCTTTTATACATCTCCCAGTTATTTGTACAACCATGCAAATATCGTCCAAACACTTCTATTTCACTAACAATCTTACTTCTTTATCCCACCACTCACTATCCTTTCTAATCTGCCCACCTCCCACCTTTCTCATACCACATGCATCTTTTGTGCAAGCCATCACTGTTTCCCTAAATATATCCCATTCCTCACCCACTCCCCACACATCATTTGCTCTTACCTTTTGCCATTCTACACTCAATCTCTCCTGATACTTCCTCACACAAGTCTCCTTTCCAAGCTCACTTACTCTCAACACTCTTTTCTCCCCAATATTCTCTCTTCTTTTCTGAAAGCCTCTACAAATCTTCACCTTCGCCCCTACAAGACAGTAATCAGACATTTTTAAACCATCGTGTCTGGAAAATGGCCTGCAACTGCAAGTACAGATAAAGCAACCAAGGTGGCCAGGAAAGTGATCAATACAGACTTTGAGATATAACTGATGTGCAGGGTTAAGGAGAGTGAACATCAGTCATGTGAGTCAGTTGCTTGGATTAGTTTCTACCATTAAAACAATACTCGATAACAGTCAGAGATAAAAAGAACCAGTCAGTCCACCTTGTCTTTAGCTGAAGTGTTTTTTGGCATACAGGGAATAAGCTACTGGAAATGATGGAGAGCATGCTAAAAAAGCATAGGTGCGATGTTAGAGAGTGGCAGTAGTGATCAGTAACACTGCGAGCACTAACAAACTTGTGAATTTTAATCAAATTTAGTTTCATAAGGGAATTATATTACCAATGTCTTCATTTATCTATCATTATTTATATCTTTATTTCATTTTCATTATACTTTGTCACTGTCTCCCGCATTACTGAAGTAGTGCAAGGAAACAGACGAAAGAACGGCCCAACCCACCCACATACACATGAATATACATACACGTCCACACACGCACATATACATACCTATATATTTCAACATATACATATATATACATACACAGAAATATAATATACAAATGTACATAATTCATACTTGCTGCCTCTATTCATTCCCACTGCCACCCCGCCACACATGAAATGACAACCCCCTCCCCCAACACATGTGAGGTAGCACTAGGAAAAGGCAACAAAGGCCACATTCATTCACACACAGTCTCTAGCTGTCATGTGTAATGCACTGAAACCACAGCTCCCTTTCCACATCCAGACCCTACAAAACTTTCTATGGCTTACCCCAGACGCTTCACATACCCTGGTTCAATCCACTGACAGCACGTCTACCCCAGTATACCACATCGTTCCGATTCACTCTATTCCTTGCACACCTTTCACTCTCTTGCATGTTCGGCCCCGATCGCTCAAAATCTTTTTCACTCCATCCTTCCACCTCCAATTTCGTCTCCCACTTCTCATTCCCTCCACCTCTGACACATATATCCTCTTTGTCAATCTTCCCTCACTCATTCTATCCATGTGACCAAACCATTTCAATACACCCTCTTCTGCTCTCTCAACCACACTCTTTTTATTACCACACATCTCTCTTACCCTTTCATTATTTACTTGATCAAACCACCTCACACCACATATCATCCTCAAACATCTCATTTCCAACATATCCACCCTCCTCCGCACAACCCTATCTATAGCCCATTCCTCGCAACCATATAACATTGTTGGAACCACTATTCCTTCAAACATAACCATTTTTTGCTTTCCGAGATAATGTTCTCGCTTTCCACACATTTTCTAATGCTCCAAGAACTTTTGCCCCCTCCACCACCCTGTGACTCACTTCCACTTCCATGGTTCCACCCATTGCCAAATCCACTCCCAGATATCTAAAACACTTCACTTCCTCCAGTTTTTCTCCATTCAAACTTACCTCCCAATTGACTTGTCCCTCAACCCTATTGTACCTAATAACCTTACTCTTATTCAAATTTACTCTCAGCTTTCTTCTTTCACACACTTTACCAAATTCAGTCACCAGCTTCTGCAGTTTCTCACCCGAATCAGCCACTAGTGCTGTATCATCAGCGAACAACAACTGACTCACTTCCCAAGCCCCCTCATCGATAACAGACTGCATACTTGCCCCTCTCTCCAAAACTCTTGCATTCACCTCCCTAACAACCCCATCCATAAACAAATTAAACAAGGAGACATCATGCATCCCTGCCGCAAACCTACATTCATTGCGAACCAATCAATTTCCTCTCTTCCTACTCATACACATACCTTACATCCTCGATAAAAGCTTTTCACTGCTTCCAGCAACTTGCCTCCCACACCATATATTCTTAATACCTTCCACAGAGCATCTCTATCAACTCTATCATATGCCTTCTCCAGATCCATAAATGCTACATACAAATACATCTGTTTTTCAAAGTATCTCTCACATACATTCTTCAAAGCAAACACCTGATCCACAAATCCTCTAACACTTCTGAAACCACACTGCTCTTCCCCAATCTGATGCTCTGTACATGCCTTTATCCTCTCAATCAGTACCCTCCCATACAATTTCCGAGATATACTCAACAAACTTATACCTCTGTAGTTTGAGCACTCACCTTTATACCCTTTGCCTTTGTACAATGGAATATGCATGCATTACGCCAATCTCAGGCACTTCACTATGAGCCATACATACATCGAATATCCTCAACAACCAGTCAACAACACAGTCATCCATTTTTTAATAAATTCCACTGCAATACTATCCAAACCCACCAACTTGCCAGCTTCCATCTTCCGCAAAGCATTCACTACCTCTTCTCTGTTTACCAAATCATTCTACCTGACCCTCTCACTTCACACACCACCTCGACCAAAACACCCTATATCTGCCACTCTATCATCTAACACATTCAACAAACCTTCAAAATACTCACTCCATCTCCTTCTCACATCACCACTACTTGTTATTACCTCCCCATTTGCCCCCTTCACCGATGTTCCCATTTGTTCTCTTGTCTTACGCACTTTATTTACCTCCTTCCAAAACATCTTTTTATTCTCCCTAAAATTTAATGATACTCTCTCACCCCAACTCTCATTCGCCCTCTTTTTCATCTCTTGCACCTTTCTCTTGACCTCCTGCCTCTTTCTTTTATACATCTCCCAGTCATTTGCACTATTTCCCTGCAAAAATTTTCCAAATGCCTCTCTCTTCCCTTTCACTAATAATTTTACTTCTTCATCCCACCACTCACTCATTTATCCATAAACACCAAAATAACATCTGCAGAGCCATCACTGCTGCTGGAGAAAACCATTCTATAGCACGTATTATGGTAAGAAATGACATTCAAGAATGCATCTCCATAAGCACCATGTTATAACTAACCCTAGATTTTTCATTTAACGGACATTCCTCACACACACATCTTGTCCATTACAAGAGGTCTTTTAGGTATTTACAGATCAAGCTCCCCAATGAACATGGTGACAAAATATAGACAGACCATAATAATTCAACAGGCACTAATCAATCACGCTCCCAACCCAATCATAAACACCACTCAACCATACATACACTAGTCTGAACTACATTCCCTAAACCTATACAATACTCACCTCACTGCTGGCGGTCCGGACACCACCCACCTCTCCAATATCATAAACGTCACTTCAACATATCAGGGGACCCCTCTTGTCCAAGATACAACCTATACACTCCAAGACAATCAACACACTTAATTTTCCTGCGCTCAATCTGAAAAGACTTGTGCGTACTTACACTTGACCAGTTGTCCCACCCAGTGGGTATGGAAAGCTTCCCAAGCCCTGAAGAAGCCCCATAAAAGAAGATCTAATGATAGGAAAGCGTAAGGGCTCCGACAGTTTATACATACAAGGTTACAAAACAGAACCATAAACACCATCCCCTCTATTCATTCATATTCTTTACCTCCTTACCTCACCCACATATTCTTTACCTCCATACCTCATCCACTCCCTCAAAACATATAAATCACAATTAATATTGCATATTTCACAGAATATATGTTTAATGCATGGCAGACTGTAGTTTTTGAATCAAATCCTAACTTTTCCTAGTAAAAACGGGTGAAATAATCTACTCCAAGGTCTGCCACAGACAACGTGCCAAACTTATACAATAACAAACTACACATATTTTAAGAACCTCCAACAGTAAAACTGCATTCTAATAGCGTGAAGAACTAATCTACAGTGAATCTATACATTCCAATTGTGAGGAAATCTCTGAAAGTTTATAATCCTTCTGACAAGAGCAGTCAATACCAATAAGAACATATACTGGTCATCAAACACAAAAATGCAAACAGCATTAAAAAGTCACTACCAAAGTAAATAATGCCTTGAGCAGCATTATTCTATTACAAATTCAATACCCATGGCAAAGTCAAAAATACAAATGATTTTGAACCACTGAAGCAGCTTATCATAAATTCATTTTTCTTTTAATACTTTTTGGTTTCTTCAAGGAATATCACAATTTACCTAACCAAGATTGCAATCATCACAAGAACATTCCAATCTGTAGGTGAATAAATACAAAATTAAAAAAAAAAAAAAGCATAGCAAACATATACGGTCGTTACAGATTGATTAATACAAAAATCTCAAGGTAAGTTAATATATACTAGTACAATAATATATCAAAATCACAACCTCATCCAATGCGAATACAAGATGGCAGCTCATATCCACAATAAAAAAGTGTCAAATACTTACCTCAGCACAATCCTTCCCCTACAAACATTGGCTTTCTTAGTTTCTAGTTTTCTGAATTATATCTTCAATAATTTCATTGATATTTTTTTTCACAAAGAAAAAATGCTACAGTGCTTAAAGACATTAAATACACTGTAACATTCAATCTCTGCAGATTCATGCAAACTATAAATCATCATAAAACACAAACTTTCTAATCCTACTTCTTATTAAATGCATGGTCACAAAATCTAAACTTCAACTATAACTGTACTCTGCAAGTATCAGCTACTTAGCAAATGTCAAACAATTTGCAGAAGTACCACATTAGTTAACAAAGAACATAAATTCAAGAGAGAGAGAGAGAGAAAAAAAAAAGGAGAAATCAAAGCTACTACCATACCTTATGCTTCATAAGTGCAGGAAACTTGACATGTAAGTGCCCTGAGAACCAGTAGTTAGGACGCAGTTTCTTAATCAAATCCTCTGCTGCTCTTGATCCTAGAGTGTTGTTATCTATTTCGGTGGCAAAATGACGCTTCCACCTCTTAAGTTTTTCCTTGGGGCCATGATGGTAAATACCACGAGGCCAGTCATGAGACATGAAGATGTCACTCTCACCTGATAGCTGCCCAACAAAGAAATTAAAACTTATTCACACAGCTACATTATACCAAATCCATAGTAAGGATGGCCTTAGAAGAAATCATTTTCTGAAGGTCATAATTTCCACTTATGATAAAAAAAAATGCTTGTTGAAAAAAGTTTGTGCTTGTACTTTTCAGGACAAGCATGACTGAAAAAACTTAAAAGAGAAAACACACAACATTTAAATTCTTAGCATATTTACTAAAAACAAATATATTCTATTTCAGGCACAGCAGAAATAATAAAATGCATACCCATACAGAATGAATATCACTAAAATGTTATGAATTAAATTATCAAAATAAACTAACTGCTCCCTCATCTAGCAACAATAACCTCACCTGCTTTAGCCGAAAGACCTCAAGGTTTCGCACATGATAAACACTGCGAATTGAATCCCCGGAATAAGGTGCTTTTTCAAAGTGCCCCTTGAGGTAGTCTGGGCCCTTATAAATCCCTGACAGGCCCCCAATGCGTAGCCCTCCGAATCTGACCACACCAGCATACCCCAGGTAGTAAATATTAGGGGCAACCCACCCACCATATGGGAACTCCTGGAGATAGTTGGAGGCCTCATGGTTGCCCCCGATGAATATGGTCAACATGGGGGCTTTCTTCTCACCTGAGTGATACCTGTAAGAAGACAATCAATGATGAAAAACTGCTGCATAACTAGAGTACAAATGCCTCATGTAAGTATAAATCTGGCTGAAGAATGAGTATTGAGAAATGCAGCAGCTATAGTTTAACATTTTCGGTGCTCTAGATGTCAACCTACTGTTACATAGCACAGTGTCATGTATGTCAATTCACACACATAATTTCCCACCACAAGGTGAATGCTGTATGCAATGCTGGCCCTGCTGGCTGGCCACAGATGGCAACCCAAATGAAAGATAACTCACTGGATCTGACTGGAGCCCTCAGTAACCTGCTAGTGACCAGAATCGGGCATTTAAGCACCATTTCCAAGGATTTGCGCAAGTCTGTAGTGCCCATCCCCACCCGAATCACCTACCGTCAAGCCTCCACAACCCTTTCTTAGGATTGGCCAAACATGTAAATAAATAATCTTTTTAACCTACAAATGGCAACTTTCTGATTGAAAGGAAAAACGATGGTTTTTTTGGCACCTAATCACAAAATGAAAGTTATCAAATGTAAGTTTATGTAATACGAATACACACAAATGGCATTAGGTATAAGTAGTGGGTTGGAACACTGGGAAGATACATCAGGTAGAAGCCTCTGGAAACTGTGCTAGAGTTGCCCCTTGTCAGTGGCCTGTTAAAGGTGAGGCACTAATTATGAAATATTATGAACTGGCGTTTACCAGTTATGGAGAGTTTCGCCATGTCCACCCCCTTGAGGGATTCCTGGAGGCAATAAGCATCAGAGATGATGACAAATAGATAGATAGATAGAAAAATAGATAGATAAACAGATAGGACTGACCAATCTGGTGATAATGTCTTCTCTTAAACGAGGAATGGTTGTTTTAATTCTTAAATTCTTTCTTTATATCTTGTGTTATCTTGTGTACCTTTTCACAAATGAAAGAAATTATATTTCTGGCACACTGAGGAGGCCATGAACATAAATCATGCACCAAAAGGGTTAATGAATGTCGTATACAACAGTACTATGAACAGCACTGTAAATACATCGACTAATGCATACAAACATAGATGGACTGGTAGTGTGTGAGAAAGAGCTGAAGTTTCAGAACAAAATAAGGAAAATGAAAGAAAAAAAACTGTAGAAGTGAAAGCAGAACTTAATCTAAAGATACACTTTCATCTAATCTGTCCAGAAAGATACATGGGAGCAAAGAAGGAAAGAGAAGACAAAGGCCCCCTTAACCCTTTCAGTGCTACTGTCTGAAACCATAGCAAGTGTAGTAGGATGCTATTGTCCTCAATCAAGGTAATGTGTTTTCTAGGCCATGAGCTGATTTTCACATGTACTGCAGGAATTCTTATTCAGCCACAGATTGCACCCTAAATAAAGGAGGAATCACTGGAGCTGCCTGGAGATCTTGGTAATTCAATGGTGACCCGGTGAGCAGCTGCACACCTTTTCTCAGAACTTGCAGTGTCTGTTTCACCCACTATCATCCAAAGTGCTAACCGTCACCCACAGCATCTACCACTGTCCATAGCACCCACCACTGTCCTTAGCACCTATACTTAGGACTGGCAAATTTAGCAAATGTGTTTTTCCTAAACTAAGAATACCTAACTCAGAATTCATAAAAAACAAAACAATAGTTTTGAGTGTTTTTAATGCACCTAATCATACAAAAAAAGAATATTTTTCTTCTATGGACAGACCAAATCAGTAAATAAAGTTTTTCCTAAAATTGGGAGTAGTCAAGTCTCAATTCATAGAAAAAATTATGGTTTTTATATTTTGTGTGTATCTTTTCTAAAAGGGGAAACAGATGGAGTCACGCAGGGAGTGCTCATCCTCCTCGAAGGCTCAGATTGGGGTGTGTAAATGTGTGTGGATGTAACCAAGATGAGAAAAAAGGAGAGACAGGTAATATGTCTGAGGAAAGGAACCTGGATGTTTTGGCTCTGAGTGAAACGAAGCTCAAGGGTAAAGGGGAATAGTGGTTTGGGATTGTTTTGGGAGTAAAGTCAGGGGTTGGTGAGAGGAAAAGAGCAAGGAAAGGAGTAGTACTACTGAAACAGGAGTGGTGGGAGTATGTGATACAGTGTAAGAAAGTAAACTCTAGATTGATAAGGGTAAAATTGACAGTGGATGGAGAGAGATGGGTGATTATTGGTGCATATGCACCTGGGCATGAGAAGAAAGATCATGAGGGGCAAGTGTTTTGGGAGCAGCTGAGTGAGTGTGTTAGTAGTTTTGATGCACGAGATCAGGTTAAAGTGATGGGTGATTTGAATGCAAAGGTGAGTGATGTGGCAGTTGAGGAAATAATTGGTGTACATGGGGTGTTCAGCGTTGTAAATGCAAATGGTGAAGAGCTTGTAGATTTGTGTGTGAAAAAATGACTGGTGATTGGGAACACCGGGTTTTAAAAAGAGAGACATACATAAGTATACGTATGTAAGTTATCCCTGGGGATAGGGGAGAAAGAATACTTCCCACGCATTCCTCACGTGTCGTAGAAGGCACTAAAGGGGATGGGAGCAGGGGGGGGGGGGTGCAGAAACCCTCCCCTCCTTGTATTTTAACTTTCTAAAGCGGGAAACAGAAGAAGGAGTCACGCGAGGAGTGCTCATCCTCCTCGAAGGCTCAGATTGGGGTGTCTAAATGTGTGTGGATGTAACCAAGATGAGAAAAAAGGAGAGATAGGTAGTATGTTTGAGGAAAGGAACCTGGATGTTTTGGCTCTGAGTGAAACGAAGCTCAAGGGTAAAGGGGAAGAGTGGTTTGGGAATGTCTTGGGAGTAAAGTCAGGGGTTAGTGAGTGGACAAGAGCAAGGGAAGGAGTAGCACTACTCCTGAATCAGTTGTGGGAGTATGTGAAAGAGTGCAAGAAAGTAAATTCTAGACTGATATGGGTAAAACTGAAAGTTGATGGAGAGAGATGGGTGATTATTGGTGCATATGCACCTGGGCATGAGAAGAAAGATCATGAGAGGCAAGTGTTTTGGGAGCAGATGAATGAGTGTGTTAGTGGTTTTGATGCACAAGACCGGGTTATAGTGATGGGTGATTTGAATGCAAAGGTGAGTAATGTGGCAGTTGAGGGAATAATTGGTATACACGGAGTGTTCAGTGTTGTAAATGGAAACGGTGAAGAGCTTGTAGATTTATGTGCTGAAAAAGGACTGGTGATTGGGAATACCTGGTTTAAAAAGCGAGATATACATAAGTATACGTATGTAAGTAGGAGAGATGGCCAGAGAGCGTTATTGGATTACGTGTTAATTGATAGACGCACGAAAGAGAGACTTTTGGATGTTAAGGTGCTGAGAGGTGCAACTGGAGGGATGTCTGATCATTATCTTGTGGAGACGAAGGTGAAGATTTGTGGGGGTTTTCAGAAAAGAAGAGAGAATGTTGGGATGAAGAGAGTGGTGAGAGTAAGTGAGCTTGGGAAGGAGACTTGTGTGAGGAAGTACCAGGAGAGACTGAGTACAGAATGGAAAAAGGTGAGAACAAAGGAGGTAAGGGGAGTGGGGGAGGAATGGGATGTATTTAGGGAAGCAGTGATGGCTTGCACAAAAGATGCTTGTGGCATGAGAAGCGTGGGAGGTGGGTTGATTAGAAAGGGTAGTGAGTGGTGGGATGAAGAGGTAAGATTATTAGTGAAAGAGAAGAGAGAGGTATTTGGCCGATTTTTGCAGGGAAAAAATGCAAATGAGTGGGAGAGGTATAGGCAGGAGGTCAACAGAAAGGTGCAAGAGGTGAAAAAGAGGGCAAATGAGAGTTGGGGTGAGAGAGTATCATTAAATTTCAGGGAGAATAAAAAGATGTTTTGGAAGGAGGTAAATAAAGTGTGTAAGACAAGGGAGCAAATGGGAACTTCAGTGAAGGGGGCTAATGGGGAGGTGATAACAAGTAGTGGTGATGTGAGAAGGAGATGGAGTGAGTATTTTGAAGGTTTGTTGAATGTGTTTCATGATAGAGTGGCAGATATAGGGTGTGTTGGTCGAGGTGGTGTGCAAAGTGAGAGGGTTAGGGAAAATGATTTGGTAAATAGAGAAGAGGTAGTAAAAGCTTTACGGAAGATGAAAGCCGGCAAGGCAGCAGGTTTGGATGGTATTGCAGTGGACTTTATTAAAAAAGGGGGTGACTGTATTGTTGACTGGTTGGTAAGGTTATTTAATGTATGTATGATTCATGGTAACCAAGATGTGAAAAAAGGAGAGATAGGTAGTATGTTTGAGGAAAGGAACCTGGATGTTTTGGCTCTGAGTGAAACGAAGCTCAAGGGTAAAGGGGAAGAGTGGTTTGGAAATGTCTGGGGAGTGAAGTCAGGGGTTAGTGAGAGGACAAGAGCAAGGGAAGGAGTAGCAATACTCCTGAAACAGGAGTTGTGGGAGTATGTGATAGAATGTAAGAAAGTAAATTCTCGATTAATATGGGTAAAATTGAAAGTTGATGGAGAGAGGTGGGTGATTATTGGTGCATATGCACCTGGGCATGAGAAGAAAGATCATGAGAGGCAAGTGTTTTGGGAGCAGCTGAATGAGTGTGTTAGCGGTTTTGATGCACGAGACCGGGTTATAGTGATGGGTGATTTGAATGCAAAGGTGAGTAATGTGGCAGTTGAGGGAATAATTGGTATACATGGGGTGTTCAGTGTTGTAAATGGAAATGGTGAAGAGCTTGTAGATTTATGTGCTGAAAAAGGACTGATGATTGGGAATACCTGGTTTAAAAAGCGAGATATACATAAGTATACTTATGTAAGTAGGAGAGATGGCCAGAGAGCGTTATTGGATTACGTGTTAATTGACAGGCGTGCGAAAGAGAGACTTTTGGATGTTAATGTGCTGAGAGGTGCAACTGGAGGGATGTCTGATCATTATCTTGTGGAGGCTAAGGTGAAGATTAGTATGGGTTTTCAGAAAAGAGGAGTGAATGTTGGGGTGAAGAAGGTGGTGAGAGTGAGTGAGCTTGGGAAGGAGACCTGTGTGGGGAAGTACCAGGAGAGACTGTGTACAGAATGGAAAAAGGTGAGAACAATGGAAGTAAGGGGAGTGGGGGAGGAATGGGATGTATTTAGGGAATCAGTGATGGATTGCGCAAAAGATGCTTGTGGCATGAGAAGAGTGGGAGGTGGGCTGTTTAGAAAGGGTAGTGAGTGGTGGGATGAAGAAGTAAGAGTATTAGTGAAAGAGAAGAGAGAGGCATTTGGACGATTTTTGAAGGGAAAAAATGCAATTGAGTGGGAGAAGTATAAAAGAAAGAGACAGGAGGTCAAGAGAAAGGTGCAAGAGGTGAAAAAAAGGGCAAATGAGAGTTGGGGTGAGAGACTATCAGTAAATTTTAGGGAGAATAAAAAGATGTTCTGGAAGGAGGTAAATAGGGTGCGTAAGACAAGGGAGCAAATGGGAACTTCAGTGAAGGGCGTAAATGGGGAGGTGAAAACAAGTAGCGGTGATGTGAGAAGGAGATGGAATGAGTATTTTGAAGGTTTGTTGAATGTGTCTGATGACAGAGTGGCAGATATAGGGTGTTTTGGTCGAGGTGGTGTGCAAAGTGAGAGGGTTAGGGAAAATGATTTGGTAAACAGAGAAGAGGTAGTAAAAGCTTTGCGGAAGATGAAAGCCGGCAAGGCAGCAGGTTTGGATGGTATTGCAGTGGAATTTATTAAAAAAGGGGGGTGACTGTATTGTTGACTGGTTGGTAAGGTTATTTAATGTATGTATGACTCATGGTGAGGTGCCTGAGGATTGGCGGAATGCGTGCATAGTGCCATTGTACAAAGGCAAAGGGGATAAGAGTGAGTGCTCAAATTACAGAGGTATAAGTTTGTTGAGTATTCCTGGTAAATTATATGGGAGGGTATTGATTGAGAGGGTGAAGGCATGTACAGAGCATCAGATTGGGGAAGAGCAGTGCGGTTTCAGAAGTGGTAGAGGATGTGTGGATCAGGTGTTTGCTTTGAAGAATGTATGTGAGAAATACTTAGAAAAGCAAATGGATTTGTATGTAGCATTTATGGATCTGGAGAAGGCATATGATAGAGTTGATAGAGATGCTCTGTGGAAGGTACTAAGAATATATGGTGTCGGAGGCAAGTTGTTAGAAGCAGTGAAAAGTTTTTATCGAGGATGTAAGGCATGTGTACGTGTTGGAAGAGAGGAAAGTGATTGGTTCTCAGTGAATGTAGGTTTGCGGCAGGGGTGTGTGATGTCTCCATGGTTGTTTAATTTGTTTATGGATGGGGTTGTTAGGGAGGTAAATGCAAGAGTCCTGGAAAGAGGGGCAAGTATGAAGTGTGTTGGGGATGAGAGAGCTTGGGAAGTGAGTCAGTTGTTGTTCGCTGATGATACAGCGCTGGTGGCTGATTCATGTGAGAAACTGCAGAAGCTGGTGACTGAGTTTGGTAAAGTGTGTGGAAGAAGAAAGTTAAGAGTAAATGTGAATAAGAGCAAGGTTATTAGGTACAGTAGGGGTGAGGGTCAAGTCAATTGGGAGGTGAGTTTGAATGGAGAAAAACTGGAGGAAGTGAAGTGTTTTAGATATCTGGGAGTGGATCTGTCAGCGGATGGAACCATGGAAGCGGAAGTGGATCATAGGGTGGGGGAGGGGGCGAAAATTTTGGGAGCCTTGAAAAATGTGTGGAAGTCGAGAACATTATCTCGGAAAGCAAAAATGGGTATGTTTGAAGGAATAGTGGTTCCAACAATGTTGTATGGTTGCGAGGCGTGGGCTATGGATAGAGATGTGCGCAGGAGGATGGATGTGCTGGAAATGAGATGTTTGAGGACAATGTGTGGTGTGAGGTGGTCTGATCGAGTAAGTAACGTAAGGGTAAGAGAGATGTGTGGAAATAAAAAGAGCGTGGTTGAGAGAGCAGAAGAGGGTGTTTTGAAATGGTTTGGGCACATGGAGAGAATGAGTGAGGAAAGATTGACCAAGAGGATATATGTGTCGGAGGTGGAGGGAACGAGGAGAAGAGGGAGACCAAATTGGAGGTGGAAAGATGGAGTGAAAAAGATTTTGTGTGATCGGGGCCTGAACATGCAGGAGGGTGAAAGGAGGGCAAGGAATAGAGTGAATTGGAGCGATGTGGTATACAGGGGTTGACGTGCTGTCAGTGGATTGAATCAAGGCATGTGAAGCGTCTGGGGTAAACCATGGAAAGCTGTGTAGGTATGTATATTTGCGTGTGTGGACGTATGTATATACATGTGTATGGGGGGGGGCCATTTCTTTCGTCTGTTTCCTTGCGCTACCTCGCAAACGCGGGAGACAGCGACAAAGTATAAAAAAAAAAAAAAAAAAAAAAAAAAAATGATTCATGGTGAGGTGCCTGAGGATTGGCGGAATGCTTGCATAGTGCCATTGTACAGAGGCAAAGGGGATAAGAGTGAGTGCTCAAATTACAGAGGTATAAGTTTGTTGAGTATTCCTGGTAAATTATATGGGAGGGTATTGATTGAGAGGGTGAAGGCATGTACAGAGCATCAGATTGGGGAAGAGCAGTGTGGTTTCAGAAGTGGTAGAGGATGTGTGGATCAGGTGTTTGCTTTGAAGATTGTAGGTGAGAATTACTTAGAAAAACAAATGGATTTGTATGTAGCATTTATGGATCTGGAGAAGGCATATGATAGAGTTGATAGAGATGCTCTGTGGAAGATTTTAAGAATATATGGTGTGGGAGGCAAGTTGTTAAAAGCAGTGAAAAGTTTTTTATCTAGGATGTAAGGCATGTGTATGTGTAGGAAGAGAGGAAAGTGATTGGTTCTCAGTGAATGTAGGTTTGCGGCAGGGGTGTGTGATGTCTCCATGGTTGTTTAATTTGTTTATGGATGGGGTTGTTAGGGAGGTGAATGCAAGAGTTTTGGAAAGAGGGGCAAGTATGAAGTCTGTTGTGGATGAGAGAGCTTGGGAAGTGAGTCAGTTGTTGTTCGCTGATGATACAGCGCTGGTGGCTGATTCATGTAAGAAACTGCAGAAGCTGGTGACTGAGTTTGGTAAAGTGTGTGAAAGAAGAAAGTTAAGAGTAAATGTGAATAAGAGCAAGGTTATTCGGTACAGTAGGGTTGAGGGTCAAGTCAATTGGGAGGTAAGTTTGAATGGAGAAAAACTGGAGTAAGTAAAGTGTTTTAGATATCTGGGAGTGGATCAGGCAGCGGATGGAACCATGGAAGTGGAAGTGAATCATAGGGTGGGGGAGGGGGCGAAAATTCTGGGAGCCTTGAAGACTGTTTGGAAGTCGAGAACATTACCTCGGAAAGCAAAAATGGGTATGTTTGAAGGAATAGTAGTTCCAACAATGTTGTATGGTTGCGAGGCGTGGGCTATGGACAGAGTTGTGCGCAGGAGGGTGATTGTGCTGGAAATGAGATGTTTGAGGACAATATGTGGTGTGAGGTGGTTTGATCGAGTAAGAAATGGAAGGGTAAGAGAGATGTGTGGAAATAAAAAGAGTGTGGTTGAGAGAGCAGAAGAGGGTGTTTTGAAA
Organism: Panulirus ornatus; assembly: GCF_036320965.1. Lineage (NCBI taxonomy): Eukaryota > Metazoa > Arthropoda > Malacostraca > Decapoda > Palinuridae > Panulirus > Panulirus ornatus. Next base: position 22,848,414 of record NC_092273.1, read on the forward strand.
TGGTTTGGTCACATGGAGAGAATGAGTGAGGAAAGATTGACCAAGAGGATATATGTGTCAGAGGTGGAGGGAACGAGAAGAGGGAGACCAAATTGGAGGTGGAAAGATGGAGTGAAAAAGATTCTGAGTGATCGGGGCCTGAACATGCAGGAGGGTGAAAGGCGTGCAAGGAATAGAGTGAATTGGAACGATGTGGTATACCGGGGTCAACGTGCTGTCAATGGATTGAGCCAGAGCACGTGAAGCGTCTGGGGTAAACCATGGAAAGTTGTGTGGGGCATGGATGTGGAAAGGGAGCTGTGGTTTCGGTGCATTATTACATGACAGCTAGAGACTGAGTGTGAACGAATGGAGCCTTTGGTGTCTTTTCCTAGCGCTAACTCGCACACATGAGGGGGTTGTTATTCCATGTGTGACGAGGTGGCAATGGGAACAAATAAAGGCAGACAGTATGAATTATGTACATGTGTATATATGTATATGTCTGTGTGTGTATATATATGTATACATTGAGATGTATAGGTATGTATATTTGCGTGTGTGGACGTATATGTATATACATGTGTATGTGGGCAGGTTGGGCCATTCTTTCGTCTGTTTCCTTGCGCTACCTCGCTAACGCGGGAGACCGACAAAGCAAAATAAATAAATATAAAATAAATGTAAGTAGGAGAGATGGCCAGAGAGCGTTACTGGATTAAGTGTTAATTGATAGGAGTGCGAAAGAAAGACTTTTGGATGTTAATGTGCTGAGAGGGCCAACTAGAGGGATGTCTGATCATCTTGTGGAGGCGAAGGTGAAGACCTGCAGAGGTTTTCAGAAAAGAAATGAGAATGTTGGGGTGAAGAGAGTGTTGAGAGTAAGTGAACTTGGGAAGGAAACTTGTGTGAGGAAGTGCCAGGAGAGACTGAGTGCAGAATGGAAAAAGGTGAGAGCAAAGGATGTAAGGGGAGTGGGGGAGGAATGGAATGTATTTAGGGAAGCAGTGAGGGCTTGCGCAAAAGATGCTTGTGGCATGAGAAGCGTGGGAGGTGGGCAGATTAGTAAGGGTAGTGAGTGGTGGAATGAAGAAGAAAGATTATTTGTGAAAGAGAAGAGAGAGAGATTTGGATGAGTTTTGCAGGGAAATAGTCCAAATGACTGGGAGGTGTTAAAAAAAAGAGGCAGGAGGTCAAGAGAAAGAAGCAAGAGGTGAAAAACATGGCAAATGAGAGTTGGGGTGAGAGAGTATCATTAAACCTTAGGGAGAATAAAAAGGTGTTTTGGAAGGAGGTAACTAAAGTGCATAAGACAAGAGAACAAATGGGAACATCAGAGAAGGGGGATATTGGGAGACGATAACAAGTAGTGGTGATGTGAGAAGGAGTGAGTATTTTGAAGGTTTGTTGAATGTGTTAGATGATAGAGTGGCAGATATAGGGTGTTTTGGTCAAGGTAGTGTGCGAAGTGGGAGGGTTAGAGAGAATGATTTGATTAACAGAGAAGAGGTAGAAAAACCTTTGCGGAAGATGAAAGCTGGCAAGGCAGCGGGTTTGGATGGTATTGCAGTGGAATTTATCAAAAAAGGGGGTGTCTGTGTTGTTGACTGGTTGGTAAGGATATTTAATGTATGTATGACTCATGGTGAGGTGCTGAGGATTAGCGGAATGCATGCATAGTGCCATTGTACAAAGGCAAAGGGGATAAAGGTGAGCGCTCAAATTACAGAGGTATAAGTTTGTTGAGTATTCCTGGGAAATCATATGGGAGGGTATTGATTGAGAGGGTGAAGGTATGTACAGAGCATCAGATTGGGGAAGAGCGGTGTGGTTTCAGAAGTGGTAGAGGATGTGTGGATCAGGTGTTTGCTTTGAAGAATGTATGTGAGAAATACTTAGAAAAGCAAATGGATTTGTATGTAGCATTTATGGATCTGGAGAAGGCATATGATAGAGATGATGGAGATGCTCTGTGGAAGGTATTAAAAATAAATGGCGTGGAAGGCAAGTTGTTAGAAGCAGTGAAAAGTTTTTATCGAGTATGTTTATCCCTGGGGATAGGGGATTAAGAATACTTCCCACGTATTCCCTGCGTGTCGTAGAAGGTGACTAAAAGGGGAGGGAGCGGGGGGCTGGAAATCCTCCCCTCTCGTTTTTTTTTTTTTTAATTTTCCAAAAGAAGGAACAGAGGGGGCCAGGTAAGGATATTCCAAAAAAGGCCCAGTCCTCTGTTCTTAACGCTACCTCGCTAACGCGGGAAATGGCAATTAGTTTAAAAGAAAAGAAAGAAATGTAAGGCATGTGTACGAGAAGGAAGAAAGGAAAGTGATTGGTTCTCAGTGAATGTTGGTTTGCGGCAGGGGTGCGTGATGTCTCCATGGTTGTTTAATTTGTTTACGGATGGAGTTGTTAGGGACGTGAATGCAAGATTTTTGGAGAAATGGGCAAGTATGCAGTCTGTTGTGGATGAGAGAGCGTGGGAAGTGAGTCAGTTGTTGTTCGCTGATGATGTAGCACTGGTGGCTGATTTGGGTGAGAAACTGCAGAAGCTGGCAACTGAGTTTGGTAAAGTGTGTGAAAGAAGAAAGCTGAGAGTAAACGTGAATAAAAGCAAGGTTATTAGGTGCAGTAGGGTTGAGGGACTTGTCAATTGGGGGGTAAGCTTGAATGAAGAAAAACTGGTGGAAGTGAAGTGTTTTAGATATCTGGGAGTGGATTTGGCAGCAGATGGAACCTTGGAAGTGGAAGTGAGTCACAGGGTGGGGGAGGGGGCAAGAGTTCTGGGAGCATTGAAAAATGTGTGGAAGGCGAGAACATTATCTCGAAAAGTAAAAATGGGTATGTCTGAAGAAATAGTGGTTCCAACAATGATATATGGTTGCAAGGCGTGGGCTATAGATAGAGTTGTGCGGAGGAGGGTGGATGTGTTGGAAATGAGATGTCTGAGGACAATATGTGGTGTGAGGTGGTTTGATCGAGTAAGTAATGAAAGGGTAAGAGAGATGTGTGGTAATGAAAAGAGTGTGGCTGAGAGAGCAGAAGAGGGTGTTTCAAAATGGTTTAGTCACATGGAGAGAATGAGTGAGGAAAGATTGACAAAGAGGATATATGTGTCAGAAATGGAGGGAACGAGGAATAGTGGGAGACCAAATTGGAGGTGGAAAGATGGAATGAAAAGATTTTGTGTGATCAGGGCCTGAACATGCAGGAGGGTGAAAGGTGTGCAAGGAATAGAGTGAATTGGAACGATGTGGTATACCAGGGTCAATGTGCTTTCAATGGATTGAACCAGGGCATGTGAAGCATCTGGGGTAAACTATGGAAAGTTTTGTGGGGCCTGGATGTGGAAGGGGGAGTTGTGGTTTCGGTGCATTATACATGACAGCTAGTGACTGAGTATGAACGAATGTGGCTTCTGTTGTCTTTTCCTAGCGCTACCTCGCACACATGAGGGGGGTTGTTATTCATGTGTGACGAGGTGGCGATGGGAACAAATAAAGGCAGACAGTATGAATTATGTACATGTGTATATATGTATATGTCTGTGTGTGTATATATGTATACAGTTGAGATGTATAGGTATGTATATTTGCGTGTGTGGACGTATATGTATATACATGTGTATGTGGGCAGGTTGGGCCATTCTTTCGTCTGTTTCCTTGCGCTACCTCGCTAACGCGGGAGACCGACAAAGCAAAATAAATAAATATAAAATAAATGTAAGTAGGAGAGATGGCCAGAGAGCGTTACTGGATTAAGTGTTAATTGATAGGAGTGCGAAAGAAAGACTTTTGGATGTTAATGTGCTGAGAGGGGCAACTAGAGGGATGTCTGATCATCTTGTGGAGGCGAAGGTGAAGACCTGCAGAGGTTTTCAGAAAAGAAATGAGAATGTTGGGGTGAAGAGAGTGTTGAGAGTAAGTGAACTTGGGAAGGAAACTTGTGTGAGGAAGTGCCAGGAGAGACTGAGTGCAGAATGGAAAAAGGTGAGAGCAAAGGATGTAAGGGGAGTGGGGGAGGAATGGAATGTATTTAGGGAAGCAGTGAGGGCTTGCGCAAAAGATGCTTGTGGCATGAGAAGCGTGGGAGGTGGGCAGATTAGTAAGGGTAGTGAGTGGTGGAATGAAGAAGAAAGATTATTTGTGAAAGAGAAGAGAGAGAGATTTGGATGAGTTTTGCAGGGAAATAGTCCAAATGACTGGGAGGTGTTAAAAAAAAGAGGCAGGAGGTCAAGAGAAAGAAGCAAGAGGTGAAAAAGAGGGCAAATGAGAGTTGGGGTGAGAGAGTATCATTAAACCTTAGGGAGAATAAAAAGGTGTTTTGGAAGGAGGTAACTAAAGTGCATAAGACAAGAGAACAAATGGGAACATCAGAGAAGGGGGATATTGGGAGACGATAACAAGTAGTGGTGATGTGAGGAGTGAGTATTTTGAAGGTTTGTTGAATGTGTTAGATGATAGAGTGGCAGATATAGGGTGTTTTGGTCAAGGTAGTGTGCGAAGTGGGAGGGTTAGAGAGAATGATTTGATTAACAGAGAAGAGGTAGAAAAACCTTTGCGGAAGATGAAAGCTGGCAAGGCAGCGGGTTTGGATGGTATTGCAGTGGAATTTATCAAAAAAGGGGGTGTCTGTGTTGTTGACTGGTTGGTAAGGATATTTAATGTATGTATGACTCATGGTGAGGTGCTGAGGATTAGCGGAATGCATGCATAGTGCCATTGTACAAAGGCAAAGGGGATAAAGGTGAGCGCTCAAATTACAGAGGTATAAGTTTGTTGAGTATTCCTGGGAAATCATATGGGAGGGTATTGATTGAGAGGGTGAAGGTATGTACAGAGCATCAGATTGGGGAAGAGCGGTGTGGTTTCAGAAGTGGTAGAGGATGTGTGGATCAGGTGTTTGCTTTGAAGAATGTATGTGAGAAATACTTAGAAAAGCAAATGGATTTGTATGTAGCATTTATGGATCTGGAGAAGGCATATGATAGAGATGATGGAGATGCTCTGTGGAAGGTATTAAAAATAAATGGCGTGGAAGGCAAGTTGTTAGAAGCAGTGAAAAGTTTTTATCGTATGTTTATCCCTGGGGATAGGGGATTAAGAATACTTCCCACGTATTCCCTGCGTGTCGTAGAATGTGACTAAAAGGGGAGGGAGCAGGGGGCTGGAAATCCTCCCCTCTCGTTTTTTTTTTTTAATTTCCCAAAAGAAGGAACAGAGGGGGCCAGGTAAGGATATTCCAAAAAAGGCCCGGTCCTCTGTTCTTAACGCTACCTCGCTAACGCGGGAAATGGCAATTAGTTTAAAAGAAAAGAAAGAAATGTAAGGCATGTGTACGAGAAGGAAGAAAGGAAAGTGATTGGGTCTCAGTGAATGTTGGTTTGCGGCAGGGGTGCGTGATGTCTCCATGGTTGTTTAATTTGTTTACGGATGGAGTTGTTAGGGACGTGAATGCAAGATTTTTGGAGAAAGGGGCAAGTATGCAGTCTGTTGTGGATGAGAGAGCGTGGGAAGTGAGTCAGTTGTTGTTCGCTGATGATGTAGCACTGGTGGCTGATTTGGGTGAGAAACTGCAGAAGCTGGCAACTGAGTTTGGTAAAGTGTGTGAAAGAAGAAAGCTGAGAGTAAACGTGAATAAAAGCAAGGTTATTAGGTGCAGTAGGGTTGAGGGACTTGTCAATTGGGGGGTAAGCTTGAATGAAGAAAAACTGGTGGAAGTGAAGTGTTTTAGATATCTGGGAGTGGATTTGGCAGCAGATGGAACCTTGGAAGTGGAAGTGAGTCACAGGGTGGGGGAGGGGGCAAGAGTTCTGGGAGCATTGAAAAATGTGTGGAAGGCGAGAACATTTGGGAGCATTGAAAAATGTGTGGAAGGCGAGAACATTATCTCGAAAAGTAAAAATGGGTATGTTTGAAGAAATAGTGGTTCCAACAATGATATATGGTTGCAAGGCATGGGCTATAGATAGAGTTGTGCGGAGGAGGGTGGATGTGTTGGAAATGAGATGTCTGAGGACAATATGTGGTGTGAGGTGGTTTGATCGAGTAAGTAATGAAAGGGTAAGAGAGATGTGTGGTAATGAAAAGAGTGTGGCTGAGAGAGCAGAAGAGGGTGTTTCGAAATGGTTTAGTCACATGGAGAGAATGAGTGAGGAAAGATTGACAAAGAGGATATATGTGTCAGAAATGGAGGGAACGAGGAATAGTGGGAGACCAAATTGGAGGTGGAAAGATGGAATGAAAAGGATTTTGTGCGATCAGGGCCTGAACATGCAGGAGGGTGAAAGGTGTGCAAGGAATAGAGTGAATTGGAACAATGTGGTATTCCAGGGTCAATGTGCTTTCAATGGATTGAACCAGGGCATGTGAAGCATCTGGGGTAAACTATGGAAAGTTTTGTGGGGCCTGGATGTGGAGGGGGAGTTGTGGTTTCGGTGCATTACACATGACAGCTAGTGACTAAGTATGAACGAATGTGGCTTCTGTTGTATTTTCCTAGCACTACCTTGCGCGCATGCGCGGGGAGAGGGTTGTCATTTCATGTGTGGCGGGGTGGACAAGAATAAATAAAGGCAGCAAGTATGAATTATGTACATGTGTATATATGGATATGTCTGTGTATGTATATGTATATGTTGAAATGTATACGTATGTATATGTGCGTGTGTGTATATATGGATATGTCTGTGTATGTATATGTATATGTTGAAATGTATACGTATGTATATGTGCGTGTGTGGATGTGTATGTATATACATGTGTATGTGGGTGGGTTGGGCCATTCTTTCATCTGTTTCCTTGCGCTACCTCGCTGGCACGGGAGACAGTGACAAAGTATAATAAATCTTTTCAAAAATAGAAAAAAACGTTAACCTTTTCTGTGCATTGGACCCAAAAGAATATAAAAAAAATTGTGCACCAAAAGAGATGATAAGGGAAATGTAAGCTTTTAAAAAACCTGAACAGTCCTTATAAACAGTGCATTATGGAAAGAGTAACTGAAGGAACAAATTCAACTGCAGTTAACTCATAATCCTGCAAAGAATTGTAATAAACCAGAACAAAGACAGTTCTTGATAAGAACAAAGACAATAACAATCAGGTAAGTGTACGAACCAGAGACATGCAATCATTAGACACAGCAAAGTTTTAATAACAAAGTACCTTAACTATAAAACAAAATTTTATCATTAAGTACTATATTTGCTCTGGTTTATTATTATTCTTTGCAAGATTATGAAATAACACTTTTTACAATTCCTTCCTTTAGTTCTCTTCCCATTTTGATATGAACCATTCAGTAATTCTTGAAATTCTACATTGACCTCTATGAACCCATTCAGTGCACAGCTGGGTCTCTTCTCAAAAATAAATTCTTGGGAGTGTAGGAGGATATTTCTTGGATCAACAGGTCACTGATCACACTGAAATAACATAGGCCAATACATCAACACAAAGTAACAGGGAAACTGATAATATCAGATACGACATGCCATCTGAAAAAAGTGATCATGCAATGCATGAGTCTGACTACATGGTTAATGCTGACATGAAAAGGATCTCAAAGTAGAAAACAAACTCTGAAGAGACATAATTGTGGAACTTAACAAAATCCTTGAGAACATAAACTATGAAACTGAGTTCCATTACCAAAACACAGATCACCATTATTCAAGGATCTGTTAAATCTAAAACAATGATACCTATGGCAGTAAGAAAGGGTTAAGGTTAGAAAAGAAATTTGATTTAATAAAAATTTCAAGATAAAAAGCAAGAAGGCAAAAGGCTTTACAGAGAAAATACAGGCAGCATTACAGCCAGCCAACTACTGAAAGCATTAAGAGAGCAAGGAATGTAAACACTCACTTAACAAAGAAGTGGCAGAGAACATTAAAAAAAACATTGGACAAGGCCAGGGAAAATTCAAAACTTTTAACAAATTTGATCAGAAGTAAAATGTCAATTAAAGAGCAGCTAAACAAACAGGTAGTCAGAAGGAACAGCTGGAAATAGGCAACAATCTGAATAAATTCAAACGTGTATATTACACCGAAGACACTAAAGCCATGAGCTGGGATGAGAAAGTGGGCTTGGAATGCATTCTAATAATGAGTAAACACATCAGCAGACTATTGAAGGGCCTCAGTTAATATGAAGCACATGGTCCTGAAAAAACTTCTCCATAAATGCCAAAGAAGTGGACAATAATACCTGACAGACCATTTGACATAAAAAAAAACTGCTGATTGTGGGCATACAGCCATGAGAGTGGAAGTGGGTAAATGTCATGGCTCTCTCAGAAGAGAGATCAGGAAGGAGCACTATATACAGACCAGTACATCTGGCACATGCAGTCTGTAAAATACTGGAAGAGATAATCTGAAAGTAAAATGACAATTATTTGCAAAAGAGGAATTACCTAACAGACAACAACAATTCACAGAAAGGAGGTCATGCATACAAATCTCTTAAACTTCTAAAAAGGTTTAACTATGTGTTCCTGGAGTGTCAGAAAGCATTTGACACTATACCACATAGAGGGATAGTGACCTAGATTTTCAAGTCAGACATAGGTGAACACACCTTGTATGGATGTAAATAATCTTAGAGGAAAGAAACAGAGAATATATGTCAAACAATCTTTTTTGAAGAGAGAATTATCAAATGTGCCCCAAGTTCAATTATGTAAACTGCTTTTCTTGACCTATGTAAATGACAGTGCCAGAGAGACTACTCATAACTGAAAATATTCCATAATGATGTTAATGTCAAAAGACAAATAAAGTATAACAAGTACGGCATCAACTTACAAAGGGACTCAAACAAGCTCCAGAAATGGTTATGATACATGGCTTTTGAAGTTCAACATAAGTAAATGCATATGTATGAGGATGGTACCTACTGAAAGGTGTTTTTAAAATGACTAACATCTACCAGGAAACATGCCACATGAATCTGTGAATGACAAAGACTTGAGGGTCAACACTGTACCCCATGCAGGAAGAACTGTTTTCAGTACTGAAGCTATCTGTCTGCTAATAGATATTATGCATGTAAGCACACAAATAAGAGAATGAAGTACAAGCAGTTTATGCTGTCTCGTAAAACCTCTGTTATCAATTATTCAAGACACAAAAAAGTTTCAAAACAATGTATGTTTTTCAATTTCAGTTGGCAGTCCTCCATTATCAGGAGAAAATAGAAAAATGAAAAAAGATATATAAAAATATTTCAAATCACAAACGCACCGTACCGCAGTGATCCAAGTACTCACCACATGTTTTGTGGTGCTGGTGATTGTTAACCATCTCATGTATTTTCTGGCCTGTTGTTGTGTACTAGGCTTGTAAATCTGAGTATTTAGTACACACCTTGGATGAACAATGGCCTCTTTCTGGCATCATCAGCAATTGTCTGACAGCTCCCCAAAGCTATCTACATCTCACAAGCAGTGCAAAAGGAATGTTTCAAGCATCAAAGAATACAGACTTGTTTTGAATGTGAAAGTGGGATGTGATAATACTGGTGAGATAGTAAATGTTAAGTGCCTCGAGTAAATGAGACTGGAAGTTATCTTATGGATATTTGTGCTGAGAGGGGTTTATACCCTGCAAACACCTTTTGTTCACCACAAGATGATCCACATATATACATTTCAATGTTATCTATTATTTATTATACTTTGTTACTGTCTCCAGCATTAGCAAGGTAGCACAAGGAAACAAACGAAAGAATGGCCCAACCCACCCACAAACACGTGTATACATACACGTCCGCTCACGCACATATACATACCTATACATTTCAACGTATACATATATATACAGACATATATACACATGTACATAATTCATGCTTGCTGCCCTTATTCATTCCCGTCACCACTCCGCCACACATGAAATGACAACCCCTCCCCCCGCATGTGCGCAAGGTAGCGCTAAGAAAAGACAACAAAGGCCACAATCATTCACGCTCATTCTCAAGCTATCATGTATAATGCACCAAAACCACAGCTCCCTTTCCACATCCAAGCCCCACAAAACTTTCCATGGTTTACCCCAGACATTTCATATGCCCAGGTTCAATCCACTGACAGCATGTCGTCCCCGGTATACCACACCGTTCCAATTCACTCTATCCCTTGCACACCTTTCACCCTCCTGCATGTTCAGGCACCAATCGCTCAAAATCTTTTTCACTCCATCTTCCACAGCCAATTTCGTCTCCCACTTCTCCTTGTTCCCTCCACCTCCGACACATATATCCTCTGTGTCAATCTTTCCTCACTCATTCTCTCCATGTGACCAAACCATTTCAAAATACCCTCTTCTGCTCTCTCAACCACACTCTTTTTATTACCACACATCTCTCTTACCCTTTCATTACTTACTCGATCAAACCACCTCACACCACATATTGTCCTCAAACATCTCATTTCCGACACATCCATCCTCCTTCGCACAACCCTATCTACAGCACATGCCTCACAACCATATAACATTGTTGGAACCACTATTCCTTCAAACATACCCATTTTTGCTTTCCGAGATAATGTTCTCGCCTTCCACACACTTTTCAACGCTCCCAGAACTTTTGCCCCCTCCCCTACCCTGTGACTCACTTTCCACTTCCAAGGTTCCATCTGCTGCCAAATCCACTCCCAGATATATAAAACACTTCACTTCTTCCAGTTCTTCTCCATTCAAACTTACCTCCCAATTGACTTGTCCCTCAACCCTACTGTACCTAACAATCTTGCTCTTATTCATATTTACTCTCAGCTTTCTTCTTTCACACACTTTACCAAACTCAGTCACCAGCTTCTGCAGCTTCTCACCCGAACCAGCCACCAACACTATCATCAGCGAACAACAAATGACTCACTTCCCAAGCCCTCTCATCCACCTCCCTAACAACCTCATCCATAAATAAATTAAACAACCATGGAGACATCACGCACCCCTGCAGCAAACCGACATCACTGAGAACCAATTAATTTCCTTTCTTCCTACTCCTACACATGCCTTACATCCTCAATAAAAAGTTTTCATTGCTTCTAGCAACTTGCCTCCCACACCATATATTCTTAATACCTTCCACAGAGCATCTCTATCAACTCTATCATATGCCTTCACACACCTATCAATTAAAACGTAGTCCATAATGCTCTCTGGCCATCTCTCTTACATACCTATACTTATGTATATTTCTCTTTTCAAACTAGGTATTCCCAATCACCAGTCCTTTTTCAGCACAAATCTACAAGCTTTTCACCATCTCCACTTACAACACTGAAACTTATCTCCCAACTAGATTGTCTCTCAACCCTACTGAACCTCATAACCTTGCTCTTATTCACATTTACTCTTAACTTTCTCCTTTCACACACTTCACTAAACTGAGTCACCAACCTATGCAGTTTCTCACATGAATGAGCCTTCAGTGCTGTATCATCAACAAACAACAACTTCCCAAGCCCTCTCACCCACAGCAGACTGCATACTTGCCCCTCTCTCCAAAACTCTTGCATTTGCTCTTCACTTCCCTAACCACCCAATCCATAAACAAATCAAACAACCATGGAGACAACACACCCCTGCCACAAACTGACATTCATTGGGAACCAATCACTTTCCTCCCTTCCTACTCATACACATGCATTACATCCTTGGCAAAAACTTTTCACTGCTTCTAGCAACTTACCTCCCACACCATATACTCTTATAACCTTCCACAAAGCATCTCTTCTCTATCAACCTTACCATACACCTCCAGATCCATAAATGCTACATACAAATCCATCTGTTTTTCTAAGTATTTCTCACATACATTCTTCAAAGCATCTGATCCACACATCCTCAACCACTTCGGCAACCACATTACCTAATATGAAAATAATTCAATACCCAGAAATGATGTAATTTGAATTGGCTGATTCCCTAAGCATTTTGGATAACAGAGGTTTTACTGTATATGAGAACTACAGTTGAACATGCTTCTCAAGCCTGATTACCTGATTTTAAGAATCACAAAAAATAAAAGTGGAGACTATTGAAGATGGTGCTTGAGATATGAGCTGTGTTACACAGCTAGGTTTAAATCTAAGCCATAAATAAATTTGTCCATTATGGAAAAGTGAATAATAGGTGGGAAACTTGGTCACAAATGTCATTTCTAGACCAGTTTGACAATGTAGAGCAATTTTGTGAACGGTGCAAAGATAAAGCAACAAGAGGTCATAATAAGCAATTACGGAAGAGATTTGTCATAAAAGTTGTAATGTACTTTTATATCATCAAAGTACTGGATAAATAGAATAAGCCAAGAGATGAAACTGTGAATGCAGACAGTAAATGGAAATTTAAGTACAGGCAGTAAACATATGTTTAAAAAGTTGCATGGTGGTGAAGACAGTTCAAGAAAATTGGCCTCACAAGCATAAAGCTCCCTCCCCATATGACTATGGCTTTTTGGGGACCCACTATGACCCTAATAGTGTTGATAATGAACTCCTGATATGGAAATGCAGTCTCAACCAATTCATAACAGGTGTTCACCCATCTATAATCTCTGGTGAATAATTCAGAAAGAAGTCAGCATAAAAATTAATGATCAAACTCACTGATTTGCACGTTATAGATACTATAGTATTATATTATCTGAATCTATGCATTGTTTTCATATTTCACACCAGGTTAAGTATGGGATCCATATTTGAAACTAGCAAAAGGGAAGGAGATATGTCATACGTCATCTACCATAAATATCAGAGAACAATCAAAGATCAATAAAATATGGAAATATAAGGAAATTATTACTATATTTGTTTTTCATCTCATAATGACATTTACCATCTAAACTCAAATATAAAATAATTCAAGTATCACACAAGGTTTTCCAAGTAAAACAAATAACTTTTACCAAATCAAATCAAAGTGATGTATTACTATCAATCACAAATGTATACTGCAAATGTCATTTGGAAATTTGAAGAAAAAGAAACAAAAGAAATCTCACCCTAATATGTAGTATTATGGCAACATTCTATTTTCCTTATTAGGAAACATTAAGCTAAAATCACATTCACTAAAACATAAATATAAAAGAAATATGGATGTACAATCTAACTTACTTGTAGAAATCATGCATCTCCATATACTTGACTGGGACAGCCATGCATTTGAGATCCTGTTCATTGCGAACACACTGGAAGTCCCCACAGCAAAGGAGGAGATCCACTTTAATTTTATGCAAACGTTCCAGGTGCAAAATCGCTTTATATATGGTGTCAAGCTCCCCATGAGAGCAGCCCTCTACTGCGATGCGCATTTCAGCGATGATATTTTCCTATAAAAATCAAAAGTATCACCAAGTATATCAATCAATATGTCCCTATCAACTGCTGCCCTTAACAATTGTTCTAGGTTCATGACTCATCTAAAACTTAACCATTGCAAAAGTTCATCACAAGCAAGTGAAACAATTCCAAGTTCACAAAAATTTAGAGGTTGGTTTGATCATCACAAGTTCAAACAAATTTCATCCATCTACCTTCTGAAAGAACTCTAAAACTTAAACTTTAGGATCTTGTTTTTTAATTACAGTAATTTTCACATGCTGGTGCTCATGGTTACATGAGTCATGTACTGTGTATACTGAAACATTTCAGCATTTGAGACCTGTACCAAATAGTTATTTGGAACCTAATATATGTAAAGAATGAACAACACCCATTACAATACAAACAACTTACTGATATTCAACATCTAGGGGATGTGGGTAGTAAAAAGCATTACTGTGCCAATAAATCGTCTTGCATAAATAAAGTTCCCCATGTTAAAATTATTTACGTAAGGCAACAGATATAAAAATTAACATCTTTATGGTAGGGAAAAATCATACTGCCTCCGTATTCCCCACTTGTCATAGAAGGCAACTAAAGGGGCAGGAGAAAGAGGATGGAAACCCTCCCCTTCTTGTATTCCAGTCTCGAAAGGATGAACCAGAAGGAGCCAAGCAGGGATTGTTCATCATCCTTGAAGGCTCAGGCTAAGGTATTTTTTAAATGTGTGTGCATGTAAGCAAGATGAGAAGAGAGGACACATAGGTTGCATGTTTGAGGAAAGAAACCTGGCTGTTCGGGCTCTGAGTAAAACAAAGCTCAAGGGTAAAGGGGAAGAATGGTTTGGAAATGTCTTAGGAGAAAAAGCAAGAATTGATGAGAGGATAAGAGTTAAGGAAGGATTACCAATACTCCTAAAGCAGGAGTTGTGAGTGTGTGAAAGTGTAAGGAAGTGAATTGTTAAATGATGTGGGTAGAAACAAAATTGGTTGGCAAGAGATGGATGATTAACAGAGCTTATGCACCTGGCTATGTGATGAAGGATCATGAGAGGCAAATGTTCTGCAAGCTGCTAAGTGAATGTGTCAGCAGTTTTGATGCAAGACAGGGTATTAGTGATGGGTGATTTGAATGTGGTGAATGACATGGCAATTGAAGGTATAACTGGGGGGGGGGGGGTTATTCAGTATTATGAATGGAAATGGTGAACTGCTTATAGAGTTGTATGCAGAAAAAGGAATGATTAGAGAGGCATACACAAGTGTATAAACGTGAGAAGGAAAGATAGTCAATACGCATTTCTTTATTACATACTAACTGACAGGCATGTAAGTGACTTCTGAATGTAAACGTGCTGAGATGGGCAGCTGGTGGGATGTCTGATCACTATTTTGTGGAGGCAAGGGTGAAGATTTGAAGGGATTATACAAAAAGAAGAAACAATACCAGTGAGAGAAGAGTGGTGAAAGTAAAAGAGCTTGGAAAAAAGATGTGAAGATATAACAGACAAGAGGGAAAGGAAAGCCAAAAGAGGGAGCTTACTGATGAGACCCTGATGCCACAACCTGTCAAAAGCCTTAGATACATCAAGGGCAACTAAACATGACTCCCCAAAATCTTTCGGGGATGAAAGAATATCACCAGTGGATCTCACCTTACGAAAGCCATACTGGTGACCAGAGAGAAGACTAATTTTCAAGAAGTCTAAGGATATGGGAGTTGAGGAGAGATTCAAAGACTTTGGAGATGTAGATGTCAAAGCAATATGATGACAGCTAGAGGGGCCAGAATGGTCAACCTTCTTAGGGATGGGATGTATCGATGCATGCTTCCAAGGAGTCAGAATGGTCACCTTTCTTAGGGATGGGATGTATCAATGCATACTTCCAAGGAGAGTCAGAATGGTCACCCTTCTTAAGGATGGGATGTAATAATGCATGGTTCCAAGGAAAAGGAAAAGCTTTGGTTTTTATACAGAAATGGAACAGACGAGCAAGCACAGGTGAAAGTTCAGAGGCACTCTTTCAGTACAAGGGATGGATGCTAGTTCAGAGGCACTCTTTCAGTACAAGGGCTTATGCCTTGCTTATGTCCAGAGAAAGAAGTGCTTTTCAGACAGTCCAAAAATGATTATGGAAAGAGGCAGAGGATTAGCAAGAGAAGCATCAGCGGGTGAAGGAATGTTAGAGTCATCCAAGGTGAAGTTAGAGGAGAAATGTGAATCACAGAGTTGCTTTGTCTACGGGAGAAAAAACTGTAGTACCTTCAGAACAGAAAAGTGAAGGAAAGGTAGAGCAACAGAAGTTGTTATAGATGCCCTTAGCTAAAGACCAGAAAGACCTATCAGAGGATGACAAGGAAGGTTATCGACCCTTCTTCAGATAAAAGAATGCTTCGCCTAACAGCTAATGTGCTTGCAGCAATTACGGACAGTGATAAAAGTTGAATGGAAACCAAAGGAAGGAGAGTATTTCCAAGTTCGATATGCCTAATCCCTTGCCTGAATGGCCTCAGAACACGAACGGCTGAACCATGGAGTGGATGAAGAGAGTATAAATGTTCTTATTCCGGCAAGAATAACCTGTGCTGTGTTTGGTGGAGACATAAGCATCACCATATAAGAGACAGTAATTTACCAACAGAAAGTCAGAAAAGATGTATTCCAAGTTATTCCAGTCAGCTTTGTTGAGGTGCCAGTATTTACACTTAGAGGAGGCTGCTGGAGGGGGGAGGTACTGTTAGAATAAATACATCTACACGAGTGTGATCAGATGAATCAAGGGCAAATTGTGTATTTACAGCGGGGTGGACTAAAGGTGAAAAACAAATCCAGAATATTAGGAGAGTGGTCACAGCGGTCAAACATATGGGTAGGGTGGGAGATATTTTGCTCTAAATCATTGAGAATGGAGAAAGTAAGGGCTTCAATCCCTCCACCATTCATATGGGAGGAATTCAACATTTCCTTATGGCGAATGTTGAAATCCCTGAGGCAGAGAACCTCGGCTTGCAGGTGAGAGGATGTCACAGTTTCATGACAGGAGTTTAGACAGACAAAGGATACAAAATTTGTAAAATTAGGAGACCAATAGGAGAAACAGGAAAAGTGTGGTAGTAAGGAGACAGATCTTGAGCCATATATCAAAGTTGCTCTTGATTGCCCAACTAAAGACTCCATTTACGTCACTTTGTAGCCTTCCAGCATCATATATTGATGTGATTTTTGTATTCATTCTTATAACAACTCCAAAGGATGATATGGAACTGTGGTTCATGTTTACAGCAATGTCAGGTATAAGAGTTAGGAACAGGAGGGGTGCATGTACAGTTCCTTGGAAGACAGCTATTTACTATGGAGGCACTGGAGGTGGCATGGTTTACTATTATGTGTTGTGATTTATCAGTTCAAATGTTGTATATCCATCTGCCATTTTCTAGTTATTCCTATCTTTTGCATTTCATGAGCAATGACACAATGGTCTCATTTGTCTGAAGCTTTTGCAAAGCATGTGTAAATCACGTCAGCATTTTCTTTGTTTTCCAGACCTTCAATAATCCTACCATATTGGTCAAGAAACTGACAGAGGCAAGATCTTTCCACCCTAAAACCATGTTCTTCTGGGTTATATAGCTTCTTCACTGCAATAAATTCAGTCAGCTTTTAGCACTGTTTTGAAGGTTTTAATGACATGCGATGTTAATGATACAAGTTAATAGTTTTTGGAATTGCTATAAATCAGTCTTTATGGAATGGGGCAATGCTGATATCTTTCAGAATCTTGGGAATGATGCCAGAATCAAGACTTTTTCTCCAGATGATATTAAGTGTATGTGCCAGAGGAGTCATGCATTTCTTTATGAAGACTAAGTTCCATAAGTCAGGCCTGGGGCTAAATGCATGGCCATGCACTCCATAAACCTCTTAAAATCCTGTGTTGAGAAGGTGATATCATTACTGATCCTTTCTGATTTTTCTTTATAGAATAAGACAAATTTTGCATCCCTGTATATATTCTTACAACTTAGCAGAACTGGTCTACAGAGTAATCCCGAAGATTACCTTTTGTTCAATGATAATGGTGGTATGGGTAACATGGATCAAGGGAAATATGTGGTTAATTGAGAAACATTTAGGCTGAATATTTGTTGAGGTCAAGAGAACCTATGAAAACTTCATCAAACTTTCCCTACCAGCAAAGACATTCTTTAATATTTGAAAAATATTTGTTAAAGTCCCCTTTCACATACAGCTGTTCAGCACAGTCTATACTCATACAGATATACATATTCCATCAATAAATGCCCTCACAATGCAGCAAAAGAATAACAGTACATTTTGTCTTTAACATCAAAATCTGGGCTGTTAGGGTAAATGGGATGAGATATGCTTTCTTTTTATGAAATCATACAATTTCATTAATCTTAACTACCCCTTTTTTCTGACCTCAGATCTGTTGGCAGACAAATCCTAGAGACAAATATTTGACCGTGCAGCCCTACATAGCAGGAGAATTATGTTTACAAACTTCAGCCATAACACTCATTTAAGGTAAACCTGGGATTCCAGTGAGGTCTGTGAGGTTTCAATTGGATGTTAATTTCTAAACATACCAGAATTTCATCTACATTATATTTACAATAAATCCATTTTCATGTTTTTCATAACCCTGATGATTATCCTTCTTCAATGAAAAAGAATAAAAATGGTAAAGTATCAGAAAAGACAAACACTTTCTAAGTCCGTGATCTCAGTTCTATCCTGGTTGTTTTCACTGTATATAACGATTTACGAGGGTGGTCTTTACCATTTTCACCCAGATAACTTTTTTTTAGGTATTATACAACTCAGTGGTAGTGTTACAAAGTGTTACAAGGGAGAAGGAAAATATGAAGTCATATTACAATCAAAGAAAGTCAAATACTAAGAAGGAAAATATAGTCATAAAACAATAAAGAGAAATAAAATATTAAGATAAAACACAAAATAGTAACCAGCCTATCTCAACACTACAGGCAACGTGTGGACTTGTAAATCATCAATTTCATCATTATTGAGAAGACGTCCTACAGTAGACGGTGCCATGCATCTTTGTGCTCAAGAGGTAAATAGTGAGATCGTAAGTTTACAAGAGGCTGACCAAATGTGGAACAGATCCACCACATGCAATATTCTAATCTCTCTATCTCTTAAAAGAATCTTAACTCACTGAAAATGTTCACAAGACGTGCACTCACTCAGATTCTCTTGATGCATGGCAGCATCTAATGGACTGCGCTTCACTAATAAACATAAACTACGCCTATACCCCCCCATAAGAGTCATTTGGTTGTATCAATCATTTTTTAATCAATTTAATAAATATCAATAAAAGCTCTAATGAATTCAAACAAGTGCCGCGATGACGTTTGTCTTCAACTGTCATTTAAAAAAAGTCTTCATGTGTTACATAATGACATTCCTACATGATCCCTATTGTCTTAGTTGAGGGATTTTGAAAAAAAAAATGATCCCAGTCGATTCTTAGTTTCTAATATAATTTTCCCTCTAATTCAAAGCCATGGCCATTGTGTGAGAACTTTGAAATTGAGGGAGTAGGACATGCAATACCTGAAATCACACATTCATGCAATATCAACTCTCTAATATAAGGAATCAATGGATACAGTCAGTGTAAGGAATTAACTGACACATTTTCCGTCCATATTGATCGACCAGACCAGCCAGGACCCCAGGCTGGTCCATGACCACCAGACCTTCCATTCCTGATCACATTGTCAACCTCAACGGTCGTAAGTGGTCTGAATGTATGATCCCAAGCTCAACCAACTCAATCACACTTCCCTAGGGTCGTTAAGTGGTCATTTCACCCACGCCACCGACAGGAAGGTGGAAGGAAATTTAAATTGACTTACAGTTGACAGCGTTGACGAGGGGTTCCCCCCCACAAACACAGAGGCCCAGCCTTTCAATCCACTGGTATTACGGCAGTTCCCCGGTCGCTCCTGGTTTTCCTCACACCACTACGTCACCTCTAGCCACAGGACATTATATCTAGCATGAAGAGGACGTCGAACGCTTAAAAATGAGTCGGTAAAATGAATATTCCCCGTTCCCCCGCGTCCCCAACTCCACCGTCCACTTGTTTACCACGAGTCTGCGTCCGAACGACTGATACCAATTTTAAAATTAATAATCAATAAATAACGATATCTTTAACACATCTGATATTCTATTATATACCTTAATATCTATCTGATAAGAATTAGTATAATTATTATCGTATTTTAGCTGTAATTTCATAAACTATATCTAATATACATATATCCGAACACCGCGAATGTCTCCACAGAAAACGGAGCTCATCTCCTCAAGGACTGACCTCAATTCTTTTTCAAAAATGTTTCTTCTTTTTGGAGAAAAAACAAAGGAGGAGAAGGAGGGGATGGAACTATCCTTTAGAAAGAACAACTGGCGAGAAAACTATCTTTCTGAAAGAACAACAGAAGAGAAGGGAGGGGGGAAACTATTATTTTGAATCTTTATCTTTGAAACATAGGTCTATACGAGAGCCTCCTGCTCCTCTTTCATGTACTAGTAACAGGACTAATTCAAATCTCCTCCACACAACCTAACTATAGTATGTGAACTGGAATGTAAAATAAAGGTCATTAATATCTACAAATTACTGTGCTTTCATGACGATATATTCCTTTTATTTATCTTTTTTTTTTAAATGTAGAAGCATTTTGTTCTGTAGCCCAACAGAGACTGACTGAATACAAGTAACTTTAAGTAAACTACTTAATGTTTCAAGAATCTTTGCTATTCATACATTAATTAGTAATCTATTGACACTGTTTCGGTGTTGGGTCTAGCTTTACATTAATCAGATGTCTCAATATGTGATAATTGTTTCATTTATCTATCTATTGTTCCATTTATCTATCTATTGACACAAGTGCAAGTGCACATTGGCCTTAATAACCTCTGTCAAGTGCCTGCTGTATTTCTTGACCAGTTAATTTATGTAGTGTAAATAATAATGATGTAGTACGTTGTACACGACAGCATGAACCTTGTGCACGACATACGAACCTTGTACACGACAGCACGAACCTTGTACACGACATACGAACCTTGTACACGACAGCACGAACCTTGTACACGACAGCATGAACCTTGTACACGACAGCATGAACCTTGTACACGACATACGAACCTTGTACACGACAGCATGAACCTTGTACACGACATACGAACCTTGTACACGACAGCACGAACCTTGTACACGACAGCATGAACCTTGTACACGACAGCATGAACCTTGTACACGACAGCATGAACCTTGTGCACGACAGCATGAACCTTGTACACGACAGCACGAACCTTGTACACGACAGCATGAACCTTGTGTACTACAGCACGTACTTGTACACGACAGCATGAACCTAGTACACGACAGCATGAACCTTGTACACGACAGCACGAACCTTGTACACTACAGCATGAACCTTGTACACTACAGCACGAACCTTGTACACGACAGCACGAACCTTGTACACGACAGCACGAACCTTGTGCACAACAGCACGAACCTTGTACACGACAGCACGAACCTTGTGCACGACAGCCTGAACCTTGTACACGACAGCACGAACCTTGTACACGACAGCATGAACCTTGTACACGACAGCACGAACCTTGTACACGACAGCATGAACCTTGTGCACAGCAGCACGAACCTTGTGCACGACAGCATGAACCTTGTACACGACAGCACGAACCTTGTACACGACAGCATGAACTTTGTGCACAACAGCACGAACCTTGTGCACGACAGCACAAACCTTGTGCACGACAGTACGAACCTTGTGCACGACAGCATGAACCTTGTGCACGACAGCATGAACCTAGTACACGACAGCATGAACCTTGTACACGACAGCATGAACCTTGTACACTACAGCATGAACCTTGTACACGACAGCCCGAACCTTGTACACGACAGCACGAACCTTGTACACGACAGCATGAACCTTTGTACACGACAGCATGAACCTTGTACACGACAGCACGAACCTTGTACACGACAGCATGAACCTTGTGCACAACAGCACGAACCTTGTGCACGACAGTACGAACCTTGTGCACGACAGCATGAACCTTGTGCACAACAGCATGAACCTTGTGCACGACAGCATGAACCTTGTACACGACAGCATGAACCTTGTACACGACAGCATGAACCTTGTGCACAACAGCATGAACCTTGTGCACGACAGCACGAACATTGTGCACGACAGCATGAACCTTGTGCACGACAGCATGAACCTTGTACACGACAGCACGAACCTTGTGCACGACAGTACGAACCTTGTACACGACAGCACGAACCTTGTACACGACAGCATGAACCTTGTGCACGACAGCATGAACCTTGTACACGACAGCACGAACCTTGTGCACGACAGTACGAACCTTGTGCACGACAGCACGAACCTTGTACACGACAGCATGAACCTTGTACATGACATACGAACCTTGTACACGACAGCACGAACCTTGTACACGACAGCATGAACCTTGTGCACGACAGTACGAACCTTGTGCACAACAGCATGAACCTTGTACACGACAGCGACAGCATGAACCTTGTGCACGACAGCACGAACCTTGTGCACGACAGCATGAACCTTGTACACGAAACTACAACCTTTCAGTCAGACATGAGACTGAAGCAATCAGCTGGGGTGTCCACCAGGGGACATAATACCCTCCATTATGACCACTTGTCAAGCGAGGGTCGTCGCATTCACTCCCGTTTTTTGTTACATTCTTAACCATTTTAATTAAGATTTTTCCACACTAATATTACCTATATTGACTATTTATCTAAATGTGAATGTACTTCGCCTCATGATTTAAGTGTATATACACTTTATAAAGTAATATACATATTTTAAGTGAATTTCGAGGATGAAGTTAGCGATAATAGGCTACATTTTAAAATATATCTTTTAAAATCATGGCGTCATGGTAACATGTATCAAATAATTATGCTGACCTTGTCTTAAAAAAAGTTTTAAGAAACTTTAGTTTGAATGAATTACTGAAATGACTACTGCTGTTGCAATACATCACATTCCAAACGTTATTGAAACATTAGAATGACGGGAGACGAAAGATCTGAGTTTAACTACGTCTTGACCAGAACCGAGGACCAAGGAACATGGACTCCGGACCAAGGAACATGGACTCCACCCCATGACCAAGGAACACGGACACCCCATGACCAGGGAACACGGACACCCCATGACCAGGGAACATGGACACCCCATGACCAGGGAACACGGACACTCACCTGATCAGGGAATGTACAGGTATGGGTTTAATAGCTCGTAACCCAGCCATCATTCCATGACCTCAGGGGAAGCAATTAGAGCAAGTGCTATTGTGACCTTAGTGGACCAATCAGAGCAGGTCTTAGTGACCTCAGGGGACCAATTAAAGGTGTTACTGTGGTCTTAAGTGACCTTGACCGGCATCTAGGTGGAACACAGTCGGCCAGAAGCTAATCCCAGGTCAAAGGTCAAGTTGGCCAAGGTCAACTAGGTGGTCAGCCACGGGAGCCTTAGAAGCTTCTGGAAACGAGGCTGCTTGGGGGAGAGCGGTGTTCCACTAGGCTGTTCCTACCTGTGCATACGGCACACCCTTAGATGCGAGGTAGCGCTAGGAAAAGACAACAAAGGCCACATTCGTTCACACTCAGTCTCTAGCTGTCATGTAATAATGCACCGAAACCACAGCTCCCTTTCCACATCCAGGCCCCACAGAACT
>NC_092273.1:22876571-22884071 GCF_036320965.1 Panulirus ornatus
CTGGAAAAGTCCAAGTGAGTGCTATTGCTCCGCGTGGTGCTGGCGCAGACCGCGCGCCAATTCGAAGTATCCAACCCACAGCTATTTAGTTTTTGTAGCTGGATTCTGGGATAGACGGAGCACCTTGGGAGGTAAGTGGCCCACAGACGTACACACCACAGCAGTATGGGTAACGTATTACCCCCGTCCTACAGGAGGGGTAACCTCTGCATGGCAATGGTAATGTGTTCGCCCCTGAACTTTTTAAAACCCCCTCCGTGTCCTCATGAGTTACAATTAGATTATCCTACTGCCATATGCATTGTATTTGCGACAGGATTTGTGTGTTACGTACGGCGGTGTCTACCGTCTGCCTCATGATGGCTAATGTACAGTGACAACTACATTGAAGTCTGGACCACATAAGTGCCATAGTTTTTATTTGTGTGTTAAGAATATCTATTACAGTGGTAACCCGAAGGTAAACCTAGGATGAAAAGTGATGGAAACTTGTCCTCTATCATCCAGAACTTGTTTGACTGCTTGTGTCACTATGTATACTGTATACAGAACATGATGCATGGTATATCTTCTATATATGTATACGGAAGTAAATCATTCCGACAACACACACACACATCCGGTAACACTGAAGAGAAATCTCTGCACTCCACTAAGATACCATTCCTTATTATTTTCTATGTTACGGAATGAGGAGTTGACACTGAATTGAATGAGAAAACACACACACACACACACACATATATATATATATATATATATATATATATATATATATATATATATATATATATATATATATATATATATAATTCTAAACGACAGTGGAATAAAATAGTGCAATGCTCAAGCTTGATCTATTGGTATTATTTTCGTCAGAGAAATGACTGATGATAACAGGCGTGTGGGTCCGGATGGGCAAGCCACGGGCAGGAGGTAAAAGGGAACCATCTCGTCCATTTCGGATGTGTTGAGGCTCAGAGAAATTGGTGTTCAGTCTTTGTAAATATATGATAAAATGTCCCTACTTCATATAAGTTCGGGTCACACGTATATATATATATATATATATATATATATATATATATATATATATATATATATATATATATACATTTGATGTGCTGTCAATGGATTGAACCAGGGCATGTGAAGCGTCTGGGGTAAACCATGGAAAGTTCGGTGGGGCCTGGATGTGGAAAGGGAGCTGTGGTTTCGGTGCATTACACATGACAGCTAGAGACTGAGTGTGAACGAATGTGGCCTTTGTTGTCTTTTCCTACCGCTACCTCGCGGGGAGAGGGGGGGATGCTATTTCATGTATTGCAGGGTGGCGACGAGAATGAATAAAGGCAGCAAGTATGAATATGTACGTGTGTATATATGCATATGTCTGTGATGTATATATATGTATATGTCTGTGATGTATATATATGTATATGTCTGTGATGTATATATATGTATACGTTGAAATGTATAGGTATGTATATGTGCGTGTGTGGACGTATATGTATATACATGTGTAAGTGGGTGGGTTGGGCCATTCTTTCGTCTGTTTCCTTGCGCTACCTCGCTAACGCGGGAGACAGCGACAAAGTATAATATATATATATATATATATATATATATATATATATATATATATATATATATATATATATATATATATATATTGGAAAGGATCACAATTTTGCGCGTGATCAAGATATTCCTATGAGTCCAATGGGACTCACTGGAATATATATATATATATATATATATATATATATATATATATATATATATATATATATATATATATATAAATGATCGCTGCTTCCTGCGCTAGCGCCTGGAGCCTACGAAGAAAGGCCACATCCGCTCACATCCATTCTCTGTCATGTGTAATGCACCGAAACCACTGCTCCCTATCCACATCTAGGCCCCACAAACCTTTCTGTGTTTTACCCCAGACGCTTCACATGCCTTGCTTCATTCCATTGACTGCACTTCGACCCTTGTATACCGCATCGTTCCAAGTCACTTTATTCCGAGCACGCCTTTCACCCTCTTGCATATTAAGGCCACGATCGCTCAAAATCTTTTTCACTCCACCCTTCCACCTCCAGTTTCATCTCTCATTCGCCGTTTCCCTCTTTTGCGCCAGGAACAGACGAAGAAAAAGCCTCTCTCGCTCACATCCATTCTCCAACTGTCGTGTATAATGCACCGAAACCACAGCTCCCTATCCACATCCAGCCCCCACAGATCTTTCCTTGATTTTCCCCCGGCATCTTCAAATACCCTGGTTCAGTCCTCTGACAGCACGTCGATACCCCTGTGTATCACATCACTCCAATTCACTTTGTCCCGCGCGCGCCACTCACCCTCTTGCACGTTCAGGCACCGGCAGCACAAAATCGTTTTCCACCCCATCCGCCTATCTCCAATTCGGTCTCTCTCCCCTTGTCCCCTCCACGTATATCATTTGTTCAACCTCTCCTCACTCATTCTCTCTGTATGTCTAAACCATTGTAACACACCCTCTTGGTAGGAGGCAGACTACAGCAGGTAGAACAGAACCGAAGAACATTTTAGGTTATTTGTTCGTAGGTAATAACAAGAACATATAGAACAAAGAACATGGGGAGCGGCTGTTCGTGGTGATGGCCTTAAACTAGTGTAAATAACTCGTAAAACTCTCTGTGGGTGGCATCATCAGTAGGTGGTAGCTAACAAGGTGATTTGCTATGGTTCGCTTGTTTGAATTAGGTCAAACAGAGTCGTCGGGAAAAGGAGTGTACTAATTGTTGGAGTACGTCGGTACGACCCATGACCACGACATGATGACGACTTTATCCCGAAGGTTTAAACATGCTTGTTAACGAGGCTAACGGTAGTTTAGTGGCGGTGTGAGCAGTTCAACCTAGCAATGCTTGTGGACGTCCGGCCCTACGTGAATTAAATGCTACACTGTACCCAGTTACTGAACATGGCCTCTGCAGGTGGCACAGCGAATAATCAGATAAAGCCATAACAAACTTATTAGCGTTATGCTTTGAAATTGGACGCTCATATTCGCCATTTCCCGCACGTGCGAGGTAGCGTTGAGAACAGTGGACAGCCTCAGTGGGAATCGCCTCACTTGGCCCCGTTTTCTGTTCCTTTATCATTCATGTGTCAAGCCACTGATCTGGAAGTTATTCCGGTAGGTCGGGGGTACAGGCGACACAGTCATCATAACATGGAAACATTTGTTGTGGCAAATACGTAAACATTTGTTTATGTTTTTGATAAACAATGGAGGAAAGAAATAGTGAAAGGAAAACGTGGAAGGGGATGAGGGGTACTAGCGGGGTAAATGTATATATAAGAAAAACACATGTATTCGACATATATCTGGGGAAGAGAATATATATGTGTGTGTGCTTTAAGGAAATAGAAACGTTTACCTGGGAATATATGTATAAGAAATCTCTTTAGTCTGAGTAGATAAAGATATTCTTGATATGAATCAGTCAGGTGAACCCTCGCGTTCTGTAGCCAAGCTCAGATGATGTGAAGTCTTGTGTTCGACTCTTGGTGTTTAGTTCAGCACTAAGCTATTCCTGAAGTTTACCAACACAATGAGTTTATGTAAGAAAAACGGGAAATGGTGAGATGGATGTGTTTGATTACTCCTATATATATATATATATATATATATATATATATATATATATATATATATATATATATATATAATTTTTTTTTTTTTTTTTTTTGCTTTGTCGCTGTCTCCCGCGTTTGCGAGGTAGCGCAAGGAAACAGACGAAAGAAATGGCCCCCCCCCCATACACATGTATATACATACGTCCACACACGCAACTATACATACCTACACAGCTTTCCATGGTTTACCCCAGACGCTTCACATGCCTTGATTCAATCCACTGACAGCACGTCAACCCCGGTATACCACATCGCTCCAATTCACTCTATTCCTTGCCCTCCTTTCACCCTCCTGCATGTTCAGGCCCCGATCACACAAAATCTTTTTCACTCCATCTTTCCACCTCCAATTTGGTCTCCCTCTTCTCCTCGTTCCCTCCACCTCCGACACATATATCCTCTTGGTCAATCTTTCCTCACTCATTCTCTCCATGTGCCCAAACCATTTCAAAACACCCTCTTCTGCTCTCTCAACCACGCTCTTTTTATTTCCACACATCTCTCTTACTCTTACGTTACTTACTCGATCAAACCACGTGTCGTAGAAGGCGACTAAAAGGGGAGGGAGCGGGGGGCTGGAAATCCTCCCCTCTCGTTTTTAATTTTCCAAAAGAAGGAACAGAGAAGGGGGCCAAGTGAGGATATTCCCTCAAGGGCTCAGTCCTCTGTTCTTAACGCTACCTCGCTAACGCGGGAAATGGCGAATAGTATGAAATATATATATATATATATATATATATATATATATATATATATATATATACTTTTTTGATAATAATTTTGGTGATTTCATGCCATACTTTTTATAATGAGGTTTGAAGCCTTCCACTGTCCCTTCTACTTGGATTAGGGGTGGTTGGGTGGGGTGGGGGGAGGGTGTGGTGGGGTGGGAGTTGAAGAAATTAAGGTAAACTAATCCAAAGGTATTACCCTTTGGATGTAGGTGATCTTAAGGTATTTTCCTGTATATTTCGAAATGTTAGGAACTGATAGAGATGATAGAGTAAATAACTTCACAAATCCTTTCTTTCAGTCACATAACGCCTGGTGTGTGTGTCTGTTCTTCAGTTCTGATGTCTTACTAGTGTATGTTTAAGGATAATAATATGTGTATCTCTGTGGAAAAAGTTGGAATAAACTTGTAGTTTGGTGAAGACAAGGTTTAGTGCGAAAGCTAGTTTGAACCCCCCCCCCCCCGCTTAAATGGTCCAAGCTGACTTCAATGACTGGCTACAGAATCTCGTGTATGTAATGTAAGAATTACCATAACAGGAGAACACGATTGGGTGTATCAATCATCAGTTCTCTCAAGGTTGTTAGGGCATTTGTTGACTCTCGAGGACAAGCGACATGAATTACGCTCTTCTACAATTTTGTAGCACTATACTGGTTCTGTGTCGAATGTAGCGTTTCACAGATGAAGTGGAAAAGACATTGATAAAGTGGAAAAGACATTGATGAAGTGGAAAAAAACATTATTTTCCATTGTGTGTGAGGGTGGAGTGTTGGTCGTGTGAAGGGTGGGCATGCTAGGCTTGTACTGCTGCTGGTCAAGGCGTGAGGAGGGTGGGGTGGGGTTGCCAAGTAATGGTACACGTGGGGGTGTGTCAAGATGACATAACCTCCTCCTCCTGGCATGACCCTCCCTCCCCAGCTCTAGTGGCTCCACGTGCACTGCCCTGACACCATGCTTCTGGTGTCACGTCGCCCCCTGGTTACCTACATTGTCTGTCTGTCTGCTCCTCCTGCGCCACCCGGCCGGCCCCTCTGTGTGTGTGTGTGTGTCTGGCCCAACACTAAAATCGCTGCCTCGCATCACGCCAGCCGCACACACAAGGGGAGGGACAACCTTAGTCCACCTCTGCCAGCGTCGGCCGGGGTATATTGCTCGTGTTTGGTCCTGTAACTTTGCCCTGGTGTTCATCATCAGGTTCCTGCGTCAAAGAGTACAATCTAAGTGTTGTAGGTCTGGCACCAGCAGGAGTGTGTGTGTGTGCCCTGAGTGCTCAAGTCGAGGAGGACTCGCACTGCTGTGTTGACAGGTTCGTGTGTGTGTATCTGTCGACGTTTGATATTGACGAAGAGAAATATTCAGCGATGCCTTAAAGGATGAACTCAAAGATTCACTAGATTCGGTGAGTATTTGGTGAGTCTGTGCATCTATAGTGGTTCTTTTCCTCCTATGAGTCTGAGAGTTATTGAACTTGTACTTTATTTAATCATGTTAATGGTTGTTGATGTGTATGATGATATTCCTTTTCGTCATTGCTCCATCTGTCTGTTTGAGGCCACGTAGAATATTTCTGTATTTCGTAATATTATTCCTTTGACGTTAACGTTCGTACGTATGGCAAGGTAGGGATAATGGAGCCAGCAGACCAAAGTCTATTTTTTTTTATGAATTTCGTGGAGTCTAAAGTGGATTGATCGTAAGATGGCTTGACTGCCAAGATGGAATTCATGTGTCAAGTTGGCAGGGTGTGCGCTCGTCTCTCGTCCATGATCTGTCTGACTCCCGAGGTGGACACCACGGTCGCCCAGGACAGAGGAGGGCCCCCTCCCCCCCCCCCACACCTCCTGTCTCAGGGGTTTGGTCGTTCATTTGGTTATGGTAAAGTTGTGGTTAGGTTTGTTTTTTGGGGCTTTTGTTTATTCATTTATTTGTTGTTTTCTTTGATGGTGAGATATAAGGAGACTTTCCTAAAAGTGTTGGTTATTCAGGTTCCTTTGTTCTTTGTGTGTTGTGTTCTGTGTTGCCGAGACACTTTTTGTGTGCAGGTTGTACCTGGTGGGTTATTATGATGTGGTTGTGAGGTTACATAGTCTTGGAGGTCTTGTACTGCCATGACCCAGGCTGGGCTCCAGCTGGCGAATCGGGTCGCTGGTCGACTGAGCTGTTGGAAGCCTCAGCCTGCATAGTAAGCCTGGGTCTTATGGTCGACCTGGTAGATTCTCCTCCGGATCCTTCTGTTATATCGGAGGAGGCAAGACCAGTCCAAGCGACTCCTGGCGGAGGGGAAAATAAACTTCCCTTCCGAGCCACACATCATATCTGACATTTTCATTTATGATCGCCTGGTCCTACCGCTCTTCAGCATATGGCGGTACGATCCACGGGTGTGATGGCCTGGTTCTTAAACTACACCATAAAGGGTCGTGTCAAAGGTCACGTCATTAGTCCTCATGGGTCGTACAGTCGTACTGCTTGAAGGAGGGGTCAGAGTGTCGTGTTGAAGAGTCGTACCCTCGTATGCAAAAGGGGGGTCAACGCCCCTGTGGGTGCTCCAACCCGGCAAAGACGTGATCATACATTTAAACCAGGTTGGCAGAGATCAGGGAGTGGTTTACGCTCGATTTTATTCATTGGAAGAAAAAAAAAAATATGTGAAGTTCTGTGTCGTTCTGAGAGAGGGAAAGATAACTCGATATTCGTCGTGTGAATTCAGGTTCTGTGTTGACGGTTACTCGTGGTTCTGATGTAAATGTTAGCCGTGTCTGGGTCGTTTATCTGCTGTCGTGGTGTGGGGGTGTGGGTGTGTGGGGGTGTGGGTGTGGGTGTGGGTGGGTGTGGGTGTGGGGGAGGAACGCTGGCGTGGAATTCCTTGTGGTTTTGAGGGATATAAGGTTAAATGAAGGTTTGAGTCGACCGACTGACAGCGTTCAGGGCAGAGGCGTTGGTGGACATTCTTGGTGAACTATAGGGGCAAAGAGAGAGAGAGAGAGAGAGAGAGAGAGAGAGAGAGAGAGAGAGAGAGAGAGAGAGAGAGAGAGAGAGAGAGAGAGAGAGAGTGTGTGTACTGGCTAACCCCC
>NC_092273.1:22894071-22906571 GCF_036320965.1 Panulirus ornatus
CGGGGGAGCCGTAATTGCAAGGGCAAAATGTCATTCAAGCGAGCGTGTGGTCGTTAGGTGTGTGTTGGGTCATGTGTGATCACCCCAGGACGTCTGGGTGGAGAAATGGGGGACCTGGTGTTGCCCCCAGGACCCCCCATTTGCCAGGAACTCCTTCAGCTCCAGGGCTGCGCTACTGCCAGTAGCAGGGAAATGATGGTCTCCTGTCGAGTGACTATTCTTTTTTTTTTTTTTTAAGTGCGTCTGGCATTCTGGTCTCTGAAACTCAAGTACACACGTTCGATGGATCGTGTTGGAGTCGACCCCGTCAGAGTGGAGGGAGTGACCTGGTGTGGGGGAGAGGTGATGGCTGGCGTGGCTTTGCTGACCTGGTAAGGTAAGGTGGGATACCCGCGCCTCGCTTCCTGCTTCCCAGAGCAGCCATGGTGCGCGGGGTGGTGGTCAGCAAGGATGGTGTTGTGCCTTGACAGCAGGCGACCCTACCGAGCGAAAGGCCCCCTCAGCTGCAAGACGACACGTCGTGCTGCAGCTGACCCTTCCTCAAGCCCGGAGGGTCCTGTGTGCGCGTCACACATCGACGGTACATCTACACAGTAGATATCTACACAGTAGATATCTACACAGTAGATATCTACTACCACTCGATCTACTTTGAAGAAGGGGACTAGTTTTCTTAAAGCCAAGCTTGTGTGCCACACACAACTGATTACCTAACGACCTTTTAAGATATTAGAAATCGTCTAATGACACAGCGAGATGGGACCTAGCTGGGCGCCACACTCGTCTGAAACTCCTGAAGTATTACCTTCAGCATCAGATGGACGCCATGTGAACAAGCACAGAGAGAACACCTCACACCTCCAGGGCCAGTGGCTGTTCCACACATCTGTTCTACAGCCACGAAGAACACCAGGATTCGCCCAGTCCAGAGGGTCGACTGTGTCCTGGACGAATACTCTACCAGACCAAGCCTGGCTGTAGGGGCTATACCAGACCAGCCTGGCTGTAGGGGCTATACCAGACCAGCCTGGCTGTAGGGGCTATACCAGACCAGCCAGGCTGTAGGGGCTATACCAGACCAGCCTGGCTGTCGGGGCTATACCAGACCAGCCTGGCTGTAGGGGTGAGGGGCTGTGTGAGCCTCGGTTCTCCAGCAGGATAACCTACTGGCAGAAGGTGTTAGTTGAAAGGCCAGGCCATCATCCCTCAAGGGTCGTACCGTCGAGCTCAAAGGGTCGTACCATCGTGCTCAACGGGTCGTACCATCGTGCTCAAAGGGTCGTACCATCGTGCTCAGGGGTCGTACCATCGTGCTCAAAGGGTCGCACCTTCGTGGTCAAAGGGTCGTATCATTGTGCTCAAAGGGTCGTACCATCGTGCTCAAGGGTCGTACCTTCGTGCTCAAGGGGTCGTACCATCGTGCTCAAGGGGTCGTATCAACTGGAAATATCATAGTGACATACCATGGCAGGTTATTGGTGTTCTGTCCTTTTGAATTCCATGCTGGCGTACTTCATTAAAACATTTCTCTCTTCCATTCTTTTTCTTGCCTTCTGTTGTCGATGGAGCGAGTGGAGGTTATATATATATATATATATATATATATATATATATATATATATATATATATATTAACGTGTATGTATATACATGTGTATGTGGGTGGGTTGGGCCATTCTTTCGTCTGTTTCCTTGCGCTACCTCGCTAACGCGGGAGACAGCGACAAAGTATAATAAATAAATACAAATAAATATATGAACTACTTTTAAGTGTGTCAGGTGATACGGTAGGTACCGGTATTACTACTTTTTAGACAGATTACAAAAGTGACATTGGATGTTGGCAGGTCACAATGCACATAAAAAGTTTAGAATTACTTTTGACGTTCGAAGGTAATAAAAGCATGATTGCTTTGGAATTTAAGTAGGTAAAAAAAGTAATAACATCTATGGTGTTTCTTTATTCCTCTCCTATATACTTTGATACTTTTTCTCTGTGGGTTTTACCTTCATAAATTACTTATAAAATCCAGTCTTCGAGGGCCGCTCAGTGAGCTGGAGATAATGGGAGACTTCACTGAAAACATGTTGATTGGCTGGCTGGCTGGCACGGGTATGTACTGCCTCCTTGTGCACACATGCACCACAGTACGACCCTGAAGTACGACGGTACAACCCTTAAGTACGACGGTACGACCGTGAAGTACGATGATACAACCCTTAAGTACGACGGTACAACCCTGAAGTACGACGATACAACCCTTATATACGACGGTACAGCCCTTGAACACGACGGTACAACCCCTTAAATACAACGGTACAACCCTTGAACACGACGGTACGACCCTTAAGTACGACGGCACGATCCTTACGTACGACGGTACGACCCTTAAGTACGACCCTGAAGTTGTACTCAAGGGTCGTCCCGTCGTACTCAAGGATCGTCCCGTCGTATTCAAGGATTGTCCCGTCGTACTCAAGACGTGAACGTAAGATACGCCTACGTTAGATAAGAAATTACGACCTCCCGTCCAAGGTTCACTTAAATAGGCCTCTTGGGAAGGAGTTACGATGTCTCAAAGTGTTTGCAGTTGCGTGAGAGACATTACGACACTGTCGGTGGCCCAGCGACCAGTGTGACCCCCATAGGTGGTGGAGGAACGACCCCTCTCCCTCCACTGATCACACATTGGTACATCATCAGCTGGATGTGTTTTGGCAGGGCTTGAATCACCTTGTTTCATCGTCGAAAGGGATGTGGTTGGGTAGTTAAGAGCTGGCCCCAAATAGCCAAGGAAACTACCCTAAATCACTTGATTTCTCGGGTAGCTATTACAGGGGTCAACTAGCCCAAATCGATGGGTTACTAGGGTACTTACTGCAGGTCCAACTAGCCAAGGAAAATGGGGTGCCTAACCTAGTTAGCTCTCGTCTAACTAGCCATAGCAGCACCTAGTGCAGCAGCATCAAGGAGACTGGGGTTTCTTCCTAGTTATTCCATCCCTAACTAGCCTAGCAACTAGCCAGAGACACGAGCTATTTGGCTGGTTAATGCAGGTCCCAGGCTGTCATAGCAACTAGCGATGGACAGCGGAGCTTCTTTCGTGGGCACACCTAGCATATACCGAGGTCGCTACGATGTTGTGAAATCGACTTAAGACCTTAAAAAGTAAAGTTATAATTTGTTCAAAGATTTTTCAGTGTTATTGATATGTAGTAAGCACAGTATTATGTAACTGAAGTACAGTTTCTTAAGTACTTCTGGCCAGAGAACAATATATATTCGATGGTATTAGTTTTGATGGATCGTAGCTCCTGTAGAAGAGGCCTTAAAAAATAAGGTAGTAGTGAATAGTAGACATGGTAGTGTGTGACGCCATAAACAAATGGTTAGCTAATGCCCAGCCTAGGGTGTGGGAAGCCGGACCCTCATGCTTATGGAGCTCGACATTTGACCCTACATACCACACACAAGGGTTCAACAGACATTGAGATGTGCTTAATGTTACTAAGTGTATGACGTATTTCTCTCACACTGCATACGTGGTGTCGTAACCATAAGGGCTTACGTTAGAGGGGGGACTTCGTAATAGATTTCAGGTTTACACTGTCGTACTTGGGGCCAGACCTGCGTGCGATACCTTTGTTAAGATGGCCAGTGGCACCCCTTAAGTGCCTCTCGCCCTCTGAGAAAACCTCCTCATTCATCTACATCTTCGTGGTCGCCCACATCACCATGTTAGATCAAGAGTTATAGATGTATTCTACGTCTGGCGTTAACCTAAGAGACGAGGAATGTGATGTTGGAGTGCAAACAGGAGCAGATGTAGTGCGCCGCGTGCGGCATCCACCACCCTTGCTTGGCCTCACAGTGGAGCCAACCAGGCAGCCAGCTCGCCTCCCCTGGCCTGGGGTTAGCGCATGGCCAATTTCCCCAGTGTTTTTTAAACACCTTCGCCAGGCTGGTGTGAGGGGGGTCCCGTGTGTGTGTGTGCCTGGGTCACCCGAGCTCCTGCCTGCAACACAGGGCCAACCAACGAGCGATCACAGGGCTCTGGCCAGGGAGGTGAGAGGCGCTTGTTTAAAGGGAATGTGGCAGGACACAATGCCTGCCTCCTCTCTCTCTCTCTCTCTCTCTCTCTCTCTCTCTCTCTCTCTCTCTCTCTCTCTCTCTCTCTCTCTCTCTCTCTCTCTCTCTCTCTCTCTCTCTCTCTCTCTCTCGCAAGACCACATCTTGACTATGCGGAACCTTCTCCGGTGTGGAGATTAGGCCAAGGACGACCAAGACCAGAGAGATCGAGGGAGTGTGGCAGGTGAGGCCAGAGGAGGAGGAGCAGGAGGCTGGCTGCCACACCTGAGACACATCTCATCAAACATGGACTGAGTGGATGAATGCACACCACACCACAGAGGGACCCGTGGCCACATCTTAGAAGCTATCGGACCCCAAGTTTCACGAGAGGCGACTTGAGGTAGCCTGGGATATTACGGTGGCTAGAAACACAAGGGGACTATGACATAAGAGAACTTTCCCATGGATGTAAGGGAGCGCCTCGGTACAGATACGGTTACATAGTAACAACATGTTCTGTCTTTGTCTCAACTCCCCCAGTTATTTCCCTCGTATATTCTTATTTGTCATTCCAATCTTCAATCTCCTTCCCTTCTTCCTCTCCTCTCGCCATTTATGACCTCTTGTTTTCCTTCATTCTGTACTTTCACTTTTGTAGTTCCTCTCACTGCCTTCGCTCTGATATCCTTTCATTGCACTTGCTCTGTCTCAATTCTCTTGTGCTTCGTAATGATCGTAGCCTCATTGTACCGTCTCGTTTTCTCTTTTGTCATCCCGGCCACTCATTGTTTACCTCGTCCTGAATGAGGCAGTGGAGCTGCTAACTGTGGTTCCCTCCTCCACCTCAGCGTCACTGACTTGTCATTTATGTGCAGAAAACGAGCTGTTGTTTACAGACTGTGAGCAGTGGTTTACATGATACGAGAACTTGTTTACGGAAGACGAGCGGAGACTTAGTTGTTATGCTATATCTCAGATTCTGTTCTTTAGAACATTGCCTCATGGCTTTTCCTTTTTTTTTTTACCTTATAACAGTTAACAAATCAGGCATCTTATCAAATGGTCTTCTCAAGTGGAAATGATATGGAAAGCCATTCTCCTAAGCCATCTTTTTAAATTCCCGTGCCTGCCGTATGAGCTCCCGACGCTTGCTTTTGTATTCCTCCCAGTCACACGCACTCCTTCCTTTCAAGATACCGTCCCAACACCTCCCTCTGCTTTGGTTTACTTTGATCTGGCTTGTTTTGTACTGGCTAGGAGCCTTGGTCGACTGCTTGGTGCTTGTTTGAAGCTGAGTCCTGGAGTTGATAATGATGATGATAATGATGATGATGACAATGATGATGATGGTGATGGTGATGATGATGATAATCATGATGATGATGATGATATTTTTTTCATTCTATGGGGTTAGGGGGACCAGGGAAATAGTGCATTGTATTGGACAGGTCACGAGGGGTATGCGCGTCTTAATGCAGACTTTCAAAATATTTTGGGCAGTTTTGCCTGTATTTTGAAGGATATAATAATAATGATGATGATGATAATAATAATAATAATAATAATAATAATAATAATAATAATAATAATAATGATAATAATGATGATAATAATGTTCGAGGGCTCTGTTGGAAGGAATGGGGTCTGAGGACCTGTTACTGTAAGGAATGGGGTCTGAGGACCTGTTACTGTAAGGGATGGGGGTCTGAGGGCCTGTTACTGTAAGGGATGGGGGTCTGAGGGCCTGTTACTGTAAGGGATGGGGGTCTGAGGGCCTGTTACTGTAAGGGATGGGGTCTGAGGACCTGTTACTGTAAGGGATGGGGTCTGAGGACCTGTTACTGTAAGGGATGGGGTCTGAGTACCTGTTACTGTAAGGGATGGGGTCTGAGGACCTGTTACTGTAAGGGATGGGGTATGAGGACCTGTTACTGTAAGGGATGGGGTCTGAGTACCTGTTACTGTAAGGGATGGGGTATGAGGACCTGTTACTGTAAGGGATGGGGTCTGAGTACCTGTTACTGTAAGGGATGGGATCTGAGGACCTGTTACTGTAAGGGATGGGATCTGAGGACCTGTTACTGTAAGGGATGGGGTCTGAGGACCTGTTACTGTAAGGGATGGAGTATGAGGACCTGTTACTGTAAGGGATGGGGTCTGAGTACCTGTTACTGTAAGGGATGGGGTATGAGGACCTGTTACTGTAAGGGATGGGGTCTGAGTACCTGTTACTGTAAGGGATGGGGTCTGAGGGCCTGTTACTGTAAGGGATGGGGTTTGAGGACCTGTTACTGTAAGGGATGGGATCTGAGGACCTGTTACTGTAAGGGATGGGGTCTGAGGACCTGTTACTGTAAGGGATGGGGTCTGAGGACCTGTTACTGTAAGGGATGGGATCTGAGGACCTGTTACTGTAAGGGATGGGATCTGAGGACCTGTTACTGTAAGGGATGGGGTCTGAGGGCCTGTTACTGTAAGGGATGGGATCTGAGGACCTGTTACTGTAAGGGATGGGGTCTGAGGACCTGTTACTGTAAGGGATGGGGTCTGAGTACCTGTTACTGTAAGGGAGGGGGGTCTGAGGGCCTGTTACAATAGGAAGTCGGCAACCCGTAGCACAGAGCACTGCCTGGCTGGCCCTTCGGTAGGAGCACGAACCACACAAACAGTGACAGCAACGGTAGCAGTGAATGTGAGCAACAGGAGCAGTGACCCCTACCAACAGAAGTTGTCGCAACAGGAGGTGTCACAGCAAGCCAAGCGGTGATCTCATTTGGAAGCAACGGTTTACGGAAGCAGTGTCTAAGTGGCAGAGCAACAGTAAACAGAGCAGTGACAACAGTAACATGAGCAGTGACATCAGGAGTGTGTCAGTACCAACAAATGATAAGGTGATGATAAGTGATGAAGTAACAGGACGGAATTTTACGAGGGCAGTGACATCACCAGTAGCAGTGACATCACCAGTGGCAGTGACATCACCAGTGGCAGTGACATCACTAGTGGCAGTGATATCACCAGGAGCGGTGACATCACCAGTGGCAGTGACATCACCAGTAGCAGTGACATCACTAGTGGCAGTGATATCACCAGGAGCGGTGACATCACCAGTGGCAGTGACATCGCTAGCAGCAGTGACATCAACATTGGCAGTGACATCTTCAGCAGCGGTGACATCATCAGGATCGGTGACATCAGTGACTGACATCACCAGTGGCAGTGACATCACCAGTGGCAGTGACATCACTGCCGTAGCGTCGTGGAACCACTCGTCTCGCAGTTAACGACTGTATCAGAAACTGTAACTGGCCAATTAGACTTACGACCATCTGTAGGGTGTTAACGAGGGGTGTGGGGTCGTCTCCACTGCTCCGAACGACCTAATTGGCTCGTTAAGCACGAGGGTACGACCCTGTGGTACGACCCTGTAGTGGGGCGAACGACCCTTGCGTACAATTAGCCCCTGGTCTCTGACCTGGCCCTTATGGGTCAGGTCAGGGGTCACGCAAAGCCAAGGGTCGTACCCTCGTGCTCAAAAGGGGGGGGTGAGGGGGGGTAACAAGGCCATTGACCTGGCGTCCGTCACGAGGGGTCCGTCACCAGGGTCTTCCTGAAGACCTTGTCATAGGACCATCCTCCGCCCCGCAGACCTTCCAAGAGGACCTTTCCCCTCAGTCCTGAAGACCCTTCACCCCCCCCCCCCACCCACCCAGAAGACCCCGCTACGGGAGCCCCCCTTCCCCCCCAGGCCTGGACGCCCGCGGACCACCGTGGTCTGTGAATGAGCAATGGTGACCTAGTGGATCCCGCGCGCGCGCGCGCCTGCGCCCCAGCACGGGGTATGACTCACAGTCCCATTCATAAAATAACTGACGTGATGTGATGCCTCCCACGCCGCCCCTCTGTCTGTCTGTCTGTCTGTCTGTCTGTCTGTCCACTCTGCTGTCGCTCTGTCTGTCTGTCTGTCTGTCTGTCCACTCAGCTGTCGCTCTGTCTGTCTGTCTGTCTGTCTGTCTGTCCACTCAGCTGTCGCTCTGTCTGTCTGTCTGTCCACTCAGCTGTCGCTCTGTCTGTCTGTCACGGGGGCGTCTCTGTGTCCATCTCATCTGTGAAATGATAATGATAAATAATGATAAATGATGATAAATGATAATGAAACATTTCTTGAATTAAAATCAACTATTAGGTCAAAGATATACACAACAGTTGAGGCGATCCAGTCTGTCTGTGCCTCTGTGTGGGTATGTTGGACTGGTCTGTGCCTCGCTTGTGTGTGTGTATTCGACTGGTCTGTGCCTCGCTTGTGTGTGTGTATTCGACTGGTCTGTGCCTCGCTTGTGTGTGTGTATTCGACTGGTCTGTGCCTCGCTTGTGTGTGTGTATTCGACTGGTCTGTGCCTCGCTTGTGTGTGTGTATGTTGGACTGGTCTGTGCCTCGCTTGTGTGTGTGTATTCGACTGGTCTGTGCCTCGCTTGTGTGTGTGTATTCGACTGGTCTGTGCCTCGCTTGTGTGTGTGTATTCGACTGGTCTGTGCCTCGCTTGTGTGTGTGTATTCGACTGGTCTGTGCCTCGCTTGTGTGTGTGTATTCGACTGGTCTGTGCCTCGCTTGTGTGTGTGTATTCGACGGGTCTGTGCCTCGCTTCTGTGTATCTGTCCGTGTGTCTGTGTTCGGTACATCCGGTCATAAAGGCGTACGTACGTGTGATCTGTGCTGGTGTCGTACTGGCCAGGACAGACAGACAGACACACACACGGACAGTAGTGATGGACAGACCCAGATTATTAGGTTTCTAAACGACCCCGGACTTAATTGCTGCTAATGACATCTCTCATGGTCATTAACCCCGTGAGAACTGTGGTACGACCCTTGAACACGAGGGTACGATCCTTGAGCACGGTGGTGTACGACCCTTGAACACGACGGTACACGACCCTTGAACCCGACGGTATACGACCCTTGAGCACGACGGCACGACCCTTGAACACGATGGTATACGACCCTTGAGCACGACGGCACGACCCTTGAACACGATGGTATACGACCCTTGAACATAAGGGCACGACCCTTGAGCACGACGCTACGACCCTTGAGCACGACGGTACGACCCCTGAGCACGATGGTACGACCCTTGAATACGATGGTACGACCCTTGAGCACGACGATACGACCCTTGAGCACAAGGGTACGACCCTTGAATACGATGGAACGACCCTTAGGTATGATGAGTCTGACCTTTAAAAGGTCATAAAGAACCAGGTTGTGTGGTAGAGCCAGGCGGGGGGTTGTGGTTGTGGCTACACCAGCTTGTGTGGTAGAGGAAGGCGGGGGTTGTGGTTGTGGCTACACCAGGTTGTGTGGTAGAGGAAGGCGGGGGGTTGTGGTTGTGGCTACACCAGGTTGTGTGGTAGAGGAAGGCGGGGGTTGTGGTTGTGGCTACACCATGTTGTGTGGTAGAGGAAGGCGGGGGTTGTGGTTGTGGCTACACCAGGTTGTGTGGTAGAGCCAGGCGGGGGGTTGTGGTTGTGGCTACACCAGGTTGTGTGGTAGAGCCAGGCGGGGGGTTGTGGTTGTGGCTACACCAGGTTGTGTGGTAGAGGCAGGCAGACGTGGTGTGTGTTGGTTATGTCACTGTGGGAAGCACTCCAGATAACAGCACATCAACAGCTATTGAATATGTTTACTCGTACTATATGTACTCTCTTATGTACTGACGCCATATATATATATATATATATATATATATATATATATATATATATATATATATATATATATATATATATATATATATATATATATATATATATATATATATATATCTTATGAGTCCACGGGGAAAATGAAACACGAAAAGTTCCCAAGTGCACTTTCGTGTGATAATCACATCATCAGGGGAGATATATATACATATAGATATATATGTATATATATATATCGAGAGTTACAGGGAGAGACTTGAAGGCTTTAAATTTGCCCACCTTGGAGGAGGAAGAGAGAAGAGTGAGGGGTGACCTAATCACAACCATTTTAAAAGTTTATAACACAGGTTTATGATGGTGAGCGAATAGTTCTTATGAGACATAAAACACAATGAAACAATCTGAGAAAATAGCACGAGTTTAAGAAACGCGTTTAAAAAAGACGTTACATTACTTTTGTGGTGTGAGAATGGTGGGTGAACAAAATGACGGAGGACATGGTTAATAGACTGACTGAGGACATGGTCAATAGAATGACTGAGGACATGGTAAATAGAATGACTGAGGACATGGTTAATAGACTGACTGAGGACATGGTAAATAGAATGACTGAGGACATGGTTAATAGACTGACTGAGGACATGGTAAATAGAATGACTGAGGACATGGTTAATAGACTGACTGAGGACATGGTAAATAGAATGACTGAGGACATGGTTAATAGACTGACTGAGGACATGGTCAATAGAATGACTGAGGACATGGTTAATAGACTGACTGAGGACATGGTAAATAGAATGACTGAGGACATGGTTAATAGACTGACTGAGGACATGGTCAATAGACTGACTGAGGACATGGTTAATAGACTGACTGAGGACATGGTTAATAGACTGACTGAGGACATGGTTAATAGACTGACTGAGGACATGGTCAATAGAATGACTGAGGACATGGTAAATAGACTGACTGAGGACATGGTAAATACTCTACACATGCGAGTATAAACAGGTAACTACATAAAGGTATGTATACACATTCGAGTAAATAGGCAAAAACAGATAACAGAAGTCGTGTTGGTTTATGACTTGTGTTTATGATATGTATGAGAGTCACTTTAAGATGAAGTAGGGGTTGGTTGTGTGTGGCTGAGGTGAGGACAAGCCAGCCAGGAGGTGGCTCTGCCCCCCCACCACCACTACCTCCTGCCTGAAGGAGAGGAAAACCCATGGTGAGGAAAACCCATGGTGAGGAAAACCCATGGTGAGGAAAATGCATGGTGAGGAAAATGCATGTAGAGGAAAGATGGAAATGGAGTACTTTGTAGCTACTGCATATCTTGCCCTGTACTACTACGCTACACTGTGCTATACTGCATTGTACTACTACGCTACACTGTGCTATACTGCATTGTACTACTACGCTACACTGTGCTATACTGCATTGTACTACTACGCTACACTGTGCTATACTGCATTGTACTACTACGGTACACTGTGCTATACTGCATTGTACTACTACGCTACACTGTGCTATACTGCATTGTACTACTACGCAACACTGCTATAGTGTTGGTCAGGGGGTGGGTAAGCATCTAATGAACCTAGAGTGTATGAAGAGTTCCATGTGTCATAAGCATCTAATGAACCTAGAGTGTATGAAGAGTTCCATGTGTCATAAGTACATACGTCATAGATTCCATTTGCCGCCTGGTTGACCAAGTCTGCTCATCCGCCATGGTCGAAGTGTCTCTCAAAGTCTCGCTCGTTTACGCCGTGATCGGCTGTCTTAAACTCTTGGGCTCGTCTGCAGAGGGTGTGAGATCAGGGACCTGAGTCGTGTGTGTGTGTGTGTGTGTGTGTGTGTGTGTGTGTGTGTGTGTGTAGAGTATGGAAAAGAAAATGGGGCCTCAGGGGGATCGGATCCCACCGGCGCCCCCACTTGTCACGTTCAACCATTCATCATCATGATCATGTTCAACTCCACCTGCCTCCTCCCCCCCCCCTCCCTCCGGCACTGAACTGGTCTCCATTCTCTGTATATGAATCCACACACACACACACACACACACACACACACACACACACACACACACACACACACACACACACACCTCGTTTTCTTCCATTCCGAGGGTAGACTCGTCTGGGGGGGGGGGGGCACTGTATGAAATGCCCCTTTTTAGAAGCCACTGGCGGTCCTGGAGGACAGATAACAGGTCAGAGGGTCTCAGGGATGGTAGATAAACAGATAAGATCAGAACCTCTGTGGCCATGATAGATAGATAACACTTCCTTCATATGATCTATCTATCGTGAACACGTACGGCCTGGCCCGCTGCTTGTTAACACGGTTCGTCTGATGAAGAGGTGGATCACCATTATCAATTGTTGTCAACCGCCATCAATGTGGCCACGTGTAGTGTGGCCATGTGTAGTGCAGTGTGGCCCTGTGTAGTGTAGTGTGGCCATGTGTAGTGTTGTGTGGCCCTGTGCAGTTTAGTGTGGCCCTGTGCAGTTTAGTGTGGCCCTGTGTAGTGTAGTGTGGCCATGTGTAGTGTAGTGTGGCCCTGTGTAGTGTAGTGTGGCCCTGTGTAGTGTATGTGGCCATGTGTAGTGTAGTGTGGCCCTGTGCAGTTTAGTGTGGCCCTGTGTAGTGTAGTGTGGCCATGTGTAGTGCAGTGTGGCCCTGTGTAGTGTAGTGTAGTGTGGCCCTGTGTAGTTTA
>NC_092273.1:22914071-22939071 GCF_036320965.1 Panulirus ornatus
GCCTCTCCACTGGCCATCCCAAATGGGGGATCCCAGCCGGGGCTGGCCCGCATGGCTTCATTTCAAGGCTGGGATGATCCCAGGAGAGGCTGGGATGATCCCAGGAGAGGTTGGGGCTAGTGGGTGGTGAGGTAGTGGCTAGGGTGTGGGGGTAGATCGGCCTCGTGTGAGGCTGGGCTGGTCAGCCCCACTACCTCACCACACACACCACACACACCACACACACACACACCCACACACACACACACCACACACACCACACACACACACCACACACACCACACACACACACACACACACCACACACACACACACACACACCACACACACACACACACACACACACACCACACACACACCACACACACACACACACACACACACACCACACACACACCACACACACACCACACACACACACACCCACACACACACACACCCACACACACACACACACACCACACACACCACACACACACACCACACACACCACACACACACACACACACACCACACACACACACACACACACACACACACCACACACACACCACACACACACACACACACACACACACACACACACACACACACACACACACGTCCGCAGGCGACGCCTCGTAGACCCACTGTGCGTCGCAAGTACGAGACGTAACGGGTCAGATCCGTCGTAAATGCGTGCGAAACGAAACACGTCATTTGATGCGAGTTATGAACCGACTCACGTCGTAAATATGGGACGTGATTACGTCATCCGTCGTAAGTTTGAGACGCGATACGTCATCCGTCGTAAGTTTGAGACGCGATACGTCATCCGTCGTAAGTATGGGACGCGAAACCTTCCCTTCGTGTGTGTGACCTTCCCCTGTTGCGTATGACCTTCTCCTAGTGTGTGTGACCTTCCCCCTGGTGCCTGTGACCTCCCCGCGTGTCGTGACCGCCCTACCCAAA
Organism: Panulirus ornatus; assembly: GCF_036320965.1. Classification (NCBI taxonomy): domain Eukaryota; kingdom Metazoa; phylum Arthropoda; class Malacostraca; order Decapoda; family Palinuridae; genus Panulirus; species Panulirus ornatus. The sequence continues at coordinate 22,915,023 of NC_092273.1, forward strand.
GGTCACAGTGATCTAAGACTGGCGGCAATGAGAGAGAGAGAGAGAGAGAGAGAGAGAGAGAGAGAGAGAGAGAGAGAGAGAGAGAGAGGGGGGGGGGGGCGGTCTGCTGGTCGAATCTGTTGGCGGCTCCTTGGTAGGCCTATTTCACTGGGGGAAGGGGATGTGGGTGGGAGATGGGGGGAGGGGACGGGGGGGAACTGAGGTGAATGGATAAGGGGGGAAAAGAGAGAGAGAGAGAGAGAGAGAGAGAGAGAGAGAGAGAGAGAGAGAGAGAGAGAGAGAGAGAGAGAGAGAGGGAGAGAGAGGGAGGGTGTGTGTGTGTGTGTGTGGTTTCGTAGAGACACAATGTGGTGGTGTACTACACTCTTACTGTTGTGCTGAGAGTCAAAGTGTTGGGGGGGGGCTGTGGTGTGTACTGGGGGGGGGGAGATGAAGGACGGGAGGGGTAGGTAGGTAGGTAGGTAGGGTGGGGGGGAGGAGAGTCATGGTGGGGGGGGGTAATTGTAGCCATACATGATGTAGTACAGTGGTGGCTGTAGCAGTACATGGGTGGATAGAGAGGCGAAGGTATGTGTGGTATGCTCCAGGTAACCAGGGGGTGGTGGAGGGAGGGGGTATGCTCCTGGTAACCAGGGGGTGGTGGAGGGAGGGGGTATGCTCCAGGTAACCAGGGGGTGGTGGAGGGAGGGGGTATGCTCCAGGTAACCAGGGGGTGGTGGAGGGAGGGGGTATGCTCCAGGTAACCAGGGGGTGGTGGAGGGAGGGGGTATGCTCCAGGTAACCAGGGGGTGGTGGAGGGAGGGGGTATGCTCCTGGTAACCAGGGGGTGGTGGAGGGAGGGGGTATGCTCCAGGTAACCAGGGGGTGGTGGAGGGAGTAGGGTATGCTCCAGGTAACCAGGGGGTGGTGGAGGGAGGGGGTATGCTCCAGGTAACCAGGGGGTGGTGGAGGGAGGGGGTATGCTCCAGGTAACCAGGGGGTGGTGGAGGGAGTAGGGTATGCTCCAGGTAACCAGGGGGTGGTGGAGGGAGTAGGGTATGCTCCAGGTAACCAGGGGGTGGTGGAGGGAGTAGGGTATGCTCCAGGTAACCAGGGGGTGGTGGAGGGAGGGGGTATGCTCCAGGTAACCAGGGGGTGGTGGAGGGAGTAGGGTATGCTCCAGGTAACCAGGGGGTGGTGGAGGGAGTAGGGTATGCTCCAGGTAACCAGGGGGTGGTGGAGGGAGTAGGGTATGCTCCTGGTAACCTGGTGGAGGGAGGGGGTATGCTCCTGGTAACCAGGGGGTGGTGGAGGGAGGGGGTATGCTCCTGGTAACCTGGTGGAGGGAGTGGAGGTGGTATGATACATGAAATACATGATGTATGAATACAGGATAGTGAGTGATGGTGACAGTAATACAGACAGCAACATTAGTGTGGTACAAGACTTACTGTAACATACACACTACATACACAACATCACCTTGTACACTTACATACACACTACATACAAAACATCACCTTGTACACTTACATACACACTACATACAAAACATCACCTTGTACACTTACATACACACTACATACAAAACATCACCTTGTACACTTACATACACACTACATACAAAACATCACCTTGTACACTTACATACACACTACATACAAAACATCACCTTGTACACTTACATACACACTACATACAAAACATCACCTTGTACACTTACATACACACTACATACAAAACATCACCTTGTACACTTACATACACACTACATACAAAACATCACCTTGTACACTTACATACACACTACATACAAAACATCACCTTGTACACTTACATACACACTACATACAAAACATCACCTTGTACACTTACATACACACTACATACAAAACATCACCTTGTACACTTACATACACACTACATACACAACATCACCTTGTACACTTACATACACACTACATACAAAACATCACCTTGTACACTTACATACACACTACATACAAAACATCACCTTATACACTTACATACACACTACATACAAAACATCACCTTGTACACTTACATACACACTACATACAAAACATTACCTTGTACACTTACATACACACTACATACAAAACATCACCTTGTACACTTACATACACACTACATACAAAACATCACCTTGTACACTTACATACACCCTACATACAAAACATCACTTTGTACACTTCAGTACATTACACAGCTAGGTGGAGACACTTAGGACAATATATATATATATATGGGAGCGGGGGGCTGGAAACCCTCCCCTCTCGTTTTTTTAATTTTCCAAAAGAAGGAACAGAGAAGGGGGCCAGGTGAGGATATTCCCTCAAAGGCCCAGTCCTCTGTTCTTAACGCTACCTCGCTAACGCGGGAAATGGCGAATAGTATGAAAGAAAAAGAAAGAAATATATACACACACACACACACACACACACACACACACACACACATATATATATATATATATATATATATATATATATATATATATATATATATATATATATATATATATATATACACACACACACACACACACACACACACACACACACACACACACACAAGGAAGTTACATATATAGTGAGATGTGTATGTGAGACAGTACAGTGAAACGTAGATATATTAACACTGGTATTAATAAGAAAGATATTGGCCACACTGGGATGTGTGGCATGCTAATATGTGTTCTTGATCTGGGATGTTTAGGGATGCATCTGTTCAGGGATGGGACGGTAGTGTTGGAGTCCCAGAAAGTCCCATGCACCGTGGTGGTGGTGGTGGTGTGGTCACTTTCCATCATGTTCCTTTGTTGACAGACGCTTGTACCTGTGAACAGTCCGTCTGTCTGTCTGTCTGTCTAATTATTTATCTTGAACACTCATTTATCCTCATCTGTTCTTATTATGTATCCTCATCTGTTCTTATTATTTATCCTTATATGTTCTCATTTATCCTCATGTTCTTATTTATCCTCATATTCTTATATTTTCTCATTTGTTCTTATTTATCCTCATGTTCTCATTTATCCTCATCTGTTCTTATTTATTTATCTGTGTTTATATGATCGCCCGCTGGTTTGTTTATGTTGGGGGAGCGGGGAGAGGGGATGAAAGGCGGGTTAAGTGAGGTATGTAACTCTGCTGCTATATATATATATATATATATATATATATATATATATATATATATATATATATATATATATATATATATATTCCTATGAGTCCACGGGGAAAATGCAATACGATAAGTTCCCAAGTGCACTTTCGTGTCATAATCACATCATCAGGGGAGACACATGTTACTACTCCGGTAGTCTGCTACAGTGTAGGGAGGCTGGTGAAGATATACCGGGGGGGGGGGGGGGGGGGTCACACACACACACACACACACACACACACACACACACACACAGGGACAGGATATGCTCGCCTGGCATGGCTGGACCAGGTCTGCTTCTGTGTTTTATTTGTTAAGACAATACGATAAGGCTGGAGGGGGGGAGGGGGCCTGGCCCATGCCCCCCCCCCTCTCCTCCTGTAGGCCTAGCTTTGGAGGCCAGCTGTGAGGGAGGGTTGTAGGAGGGAGAGGTGGCAACAAGTGGTTGTTGTGGTATAGAAGAGAGAGAGAGAGAGAGAGAGAGAGAGAGAGAGAGAGAGAGAGAGAGAGAGAGAGAGAGAGAGAGAGAGAGAGAGAGAGAGAGAGAGAGAGAGGTGTGAACAAGGAGTGAGGGAGGGAGATCAGAACTTGTGAACACCAGCATTCAAGGGGGTGGGGGGGGGGAGTGGTTGTGAACAATGAGTGAACACAGGTCAGTATGTGTGAGTGAGGAGCGGGTGGGTGGTGGCTGCTTGTGTGTGTGTGTGTGTGTGTGGAGGTGGCTGGCCTCCTGGGTCAAGGGGTTATCCCTGCAGGTCGACCTCTCGGGGTCAAGAGGTTTACCAACACATGTCCACGTAGCGTGACCTCTGACCCTCCCCCCTCCCCCCCCTCACCCAGGGTACCCCTGACCTCGTGGGGGAGGGGGAGGTGCCACAAGATACTACGGGCCCTGGTGGTGTTCCCAGCTGCTGACGGGAGCGCAGCCAGCGAGCAGGCGGCCGCTGTGGGACAGTTGCCATACTGTTCCTGTGGGACAGTTGCCATAGTGTTCCTGTGGGACAGTTGCCATAGCGTTCCTGTGGGACAGTTGCCATACTGTTCCTGTGGGACAGTTGCCATAGTGTTCCTGTGGGACAGTTGCCATACTGTTCCTGTGGGACAGTTGCCATAGTGTTCCTGTGGGACAGTTGCCATAGTGTTCCTGTGGGACAGTTGCCATACTGTTCCTGTGGGACAGTTGCCATAGTGTTCCTGTGGGACAGTTGCCATAGTGTTCCTGTGGGACAGTTGCCATAGTGTTCCTGTGGGACAGTTGCCATAGTGTTCCTGTGGGACAGTTGCCATAGTGTTCCTGTGGGACAGTTGCCATAGTGTTCCTGTGGGACAGTTGCCATAGTGTTACTGTGGGACAGTTGCCATAGTGTTCCTGTGGGACAGTTGCCATAGTGTTCCTGTGGGACAGTTGCCATAGTGTTCCTGTGGGACAGTTGCCATAGTGTTCCTGTGGGACAGTTGCCATACTGTTCCTGTGGGACAGTTGCCATACTGTTCCTGTGGGACAGTTGCCATACTGTTCCTGTGGGACAGTTGCCATGGTGTTCCTCTGGGACAGTTGCCATAGTGTTCCTGTGGGACAGTTGCCATAGTGTTCCTGTGGGACAGTTGCCATAGTGTTCCTGTGGGACAGTTGCCATAGTGTTCCTGTGGGACAGTTGCCATAGTGTTCCTGTGGGACAGTTGCCATAGTGTTCCTGTGGGACAGTTGCCATAGTGTTCCTGTGGGACAGTTGCCATACTGTTCCTGTGGGACAGTTGCCATACTGTTCCTGTGGGACAGTTGCCATACTGTTCCAGTGGGACAGTTGCCATACTGTTCCTGTGGGACAGTTGCCATAGTGTTCCTGTGGGACAGTTGCCATAGTGTTCCTGTGGGACAGTTGCCATAGTGTTCCTGTGGGACAGTTGCCATAGTGTTCCTGTGGGACAGTTGCCATAGTGTTCCTGTGGGACAGTTGCCATAGTGTTCCTGTGGGACAGTTGCCATAGTGTTCCTGTGGGACAGTTGCCATACTGTTCCTGTGGGACAGTTGCCATAGTGTTCCTGTGGGACAGTTGCCATAGTGTTCCTGTGGGACAGTTGCCATAGTGTTCCTGTGGGACAGTTGCCATAGTGTTCCTGTGGGACAGTTGCCATAGTGTTCCTGTGGGACAGTTGCCATAGTGTTCCTGTGGGACAGTTGCCATAGTGTTCCTGTGGGACAGTTGCCATAGTGTTCCTGTGGGACAGTTGCCATAGTGTTCCTGTGGGACAGTTGCCATACTGTTCCTGTGGGACAGTTGCCATACTGTTACTGTGGGACAGTTGCCATACTGTTCCTGTGGGACAGTTGCCATACTGTTCCAGTGGGACAGTTGCCATACTGTTACTGTGGGACAGTTGCCATAGTGTTCCTGTGGGACAGTTGCCATAGTGTTCCTGTGGGACAGTTGCCATAGTGTTCCTGTGGGACAGTTGCCATAGTGTTCCTGTGGGACAGTTGCCATAGTGTTCCTGTGGGACAGTTGCCATACTGTTCCTGTGGGACAGACATGTGGTGTAGGGCGGTACAGAGCGTACAGTGGGTACAGTACATGAACAGACTGGGGGGGGGGGGTTACACAGGTGGGCCCGCCCAGGGACCCGGGCGAGAGTGGGGCCCAGGAACCCGGGCGAGAGTGGGGCCCAGGGACCCGGGCGAGAGTGGGGGCCCAGGGACCCGGGCGAGTGGGGGCCCAGGGACCCGGGCGAGTGGGGGGGGCCCAGGGACCCGGGCGAGAGGGGGGCCCAGGGACCCGGGCGGGTGGGGGGGGGGGGGGTCCCAGGGACCCGGGCGGGTGGGGGGGGGGGGTCCCAGGGACCCGGGGAGCGTATGTCTATTGAAAAGTAAATTGATTCGGTAATGTGATGGGGTGTGGAAGGCCGCCAGATACGTTTGGTGTATGTACGAATTGTGCATTGTGTGGGAGAGAAGAGGGGGGGGGCCATCTCCAGGGGTTGCTCTGGGAGGGGGAGGGAGGGGGGGAATACCAAGGTGCTGCTCAAGATATCCTGGGAAAACGGGTCCTCTCTCTCTCTCTCTCTCTCTCTCTCTCTCTCTCTCTCTCTCTCTCTCTCTCTCTCTCTCTCTCTCTAGGTACGCCCGGGTGGGGGGGGTGGGGGGGGGTCAGGCCCTCCCTGAAAGGCGGCCTCTGTGTGTTGGTGCAGGAGGGGGTGGGTGGGGGGGGGGCACTGGCAAGGCAACCGGGGGGGGGAGGGTGAATGGGTGTGGTGTCAGATGGGAGTGTGGGAGAGTGAGGGAGGGATTCATGCAAGTGTGGGAGAGTGAGGGAGGGATTCACGCCAGTGTGGGAGAGTGAGGGAGGGATTCATGCCATTGTGGGAGAGTGAGGGAGGGATTCATGCCAGTGTGGGAGAGTGAGGGAGGGATTCATGCCAGTGTGGGAGAGTGAGGGAGGGATTCATGCCAGTGTGGGAGAGTGAGGAGGGATTCATGCCAGTGTGGGAGAGTGAGGGAGGGATTCTTGCCAGTGTGGGAGAGTGAGGAGGGATTCATGCCAGTGTGGGGGAGGGATTCATGCCAGTGTGGGAGAGTGAGGGAGGGATTCATGCCAGTGTGGGAGAGTGGGGGAGGGATTCATGCCAGTGTGGGAGAGTGAGGGAGGGATTCATGCCAGTGTGGGAGAGTGAGGGAGGGATTCATGCTAGTGTGGGAGAGTGAGGGAGGGATTCATGCCAGTGTGTGAGAGTGAGGGAGGGATTCATGCCAGTGTGGGAGAGTGAGGGAGTGATTCATGCCAGTGTGGGAGAGTGAGGAAGGGATTCATGCCAGTGTGGGAGAGTGAGGGAGGGATTCATGCCAGTGTGGGAGAGTGAGGGAGGGATTCATGCCTGTGTGGGAGAGTGAGGGATTTTAGGCCAGTGTGGGAGAGTGAGGGATTCACGCTAGTGTGGGAGTGAGGGATTCACGCCAGTGTGGGAGCAGGTTGGAATGGGTAGATGTGTGAGAGCCTGGATGGTGATGGGACAGGTAGAAGTGTGAAAGCCTGGATGGTGATGGGACAGGTAGATGTGTGAGAGCCTGGATGGTGATGGGACAGGTAGATGTGTGAGAGCCTGGATGGTGATGGGACAGGTAGAAGTGTAAGCCTGGATGGTGATGGGACAGGTAGATGTGTGATAGCCTGGATGGTGATGGGACAGGTAGATGTGTGAAAGCCTGGATGGTGATGGGACAGGTAGATGTGTGAAAGCCAGGATGGTGATGGGACAGGTAGATGTGTGAAAGCCTGGATGGTGATGGGACAGGTAGATGTGTGAAAGCCTGGATGGTGATGGGACAGGTAGATGTGTGAGAGCCTGGATGGTGATGGGACAGGTAGATGTGTGAGAGCCTGGATGGTGATGGGACAGGGAGATGTGTGAGAGCCTGGATGGTGATGGGACAGGTAGATGTGTGAGAGCCTGGATGGTGATGGGACAGGTAGATGTGTGAGAGCCTGAATGGTGATGGGATAGGTAGATGTGTGAGAGCCTGGATGGTGATGGGACAGGTAGATGTGTGAAAGCCTGGATGGTGATGGGACAGGTAGATGTATGAGAGCCTGGATGGTGATGGGACAGGTAGATGTGTGAAAGCCTGGATGGTGATGGGACAGGTAGATGTGTGAGAGCCTGGATGGTGATGGGACAGGTAGATGTGTGAGAGCCTGGATGGTGATGGGACAGGTAGATGTGTGAGAGCCTGGATGGTGATGGGACATGTAGATGTGTGAGGGCCTGGATGGTGATGGGACAGGTAGATGTGTGAGAGCCTGGATGGTGATGGGACAGGTAGATGTGTGAGAGCCTGGATGGTGATGGGACAGGTAGATGTGTGAGAGCCTGGATGGTGATGGGACAGGTAGATGTGTGAGCCTGGATGGTGATGAGACAGGTAGATGTGTGAGAGCCTGGATGGTGATGGGACAGGTAGATGTGTGACAGAAATCTATCGTTCAAAAGGGAATTATTTAAGTGTGGTAGACACATTAAATTTAATGATTTCTAGAATTTCTGATCAAAGTTATTTTTTGGGTAAAAAAAAAATTATATCAAATTCTACGATGACTGAACTTATGATGAGGTTGTAGAATAATGAATGATTAATGTACCAAATTTCATGAGTTAAATATTTGAAATATGAGTTGAATATTTGAAATATGAGTTAAATATGAGTTAAATATTTGAAATATGAGTTAAATATTTGAAATATGAGTTAAATATTTGAAATATGGTTAAATAGGAGTTAGATATTTGAAATATGAGTTAAATATGAGTTAAATATTTGAAATATGAGTTAAATATGAGTTAAATATTTGAAATATGAGTTAAATATGAGTTAAATATTTGAAATATGAGTTAAAGATTTGAAATATGAATTTAATAGGAGTTAAATATTTGAAATATAAGTTAAATATGAGTTAAATATTTGAAATATGAGTTAAATGAGTTAAAAATTTGAAATATGAGTTAGATATTTGAAAGACGAAGCAAATGGTGTGGAGGGAAAGGGTGGGGGGAGGGAAACCAGGGGGGGTAGGTGGAGGAGGGCAGTACAGTGGGTACAGTACAGGGTACAGCAGGGGTACAGGTGGGCCCAAGTGGGGCCCCTCGCCTCGACAGGAGGGAACAGTAGCAAAGACCTAAATATGCTCTAAAGCAAGCTAACATGCGACTTATATAGAGAGAGTATTAGGGTCTTTTTACCTTTCCAAACCTGGTCAAAACAAAGCCAGAATCCTCGACAGATCACCCGAGACAAAGCCGCTCCGACCAATCAAAACACGTCCCCTTTCCCGACCGCGATTGTGATTGGCTGGCGGGGACCCCATGTGAACCATAACAAAAACTCCCGGACAGATTCGGCTTTTAACACAATTTCTTCGCCATGGCCTCGAAGGAGAGGCCTTTAAATGGCCCGGTGGCGTGCGTGTCTGGCCGGCCGGCCGTCCATCACGCTGGCCATTTAATCCGGCCAAGAACCCAGCAGTGACGTCACGCTAGTATGCTGGCCTCGAGGGACAGAGTTGGCCAGTGTTCTTGTGGAAGTCATCCGCCATGGTTGACCTATGACCTCCCCCTGCTGCCCACCACAGTACGACCCTTGACCACGACATTACCCCCCCACCCCCCCGAGCACGCCGGGACGACCCTTAGGCATGGTGATTTGCTCTTCCACCAATGATTTGAGGGACACCTTAAAACCCCATAGACCAACCCCATGTTTTACCGTCGTGCTCAAGGATCGTATACCGTCGTGTTCAAGGGTCGTATACCGTCGTGCTCAAGGATCGTATACCGTCGTGTTCAAGGATCGTATACCGTCGTGTTCAAGGGTCGTATACCGTCGTGTTCAAGGTTCGTATACCGTCGTGTTCAAGGGTCGTATACCGTCGTGATCAAGGGTCGTATACCGTCGTGCTCAAGGGTCGTATACCGTCGTGCTCAAGGATCGTATACCGTCGTGATCAAGGGTCGTATACCGTCGTGCTCAAGGGTCGTATACCGTCGTGATCAAGGGTCGTATACCGTCGTGCTCAAGGGTCGTATACCGTCGTGCTCAAGGATCGTATACCGTCGTGCTCAAGGGTCGTACACCGTCGTGCTCAAAGGATTCGACCACCACAAAGTTGACTTCAGCTAAAGGCCGTGGCTCGTAGTGAGAGCATACGACATAGCTGTTGGTTTGGGCTCACACCATAGCATCTTAGTGTGAACTTAAGATACTTAAACATGTTACACCATCTGTTTCGTGTGTCCTGACAACAAGGCACTTTGGTTTCCGCTATCACCAAACCTCACTGTCTCCAGAACTTGCTTTCCCTAAGCAAGAGGCGCCTCGGAGGCAAAGTAATAGAATACTTTTAAGAATAATTCACGAAGTCAATGAGGTCGATATTGTTAATTTCTTTACAATAGCGCCATCTCTACCAACGAGAGGAGTTGGAGGGGAAACGTAAGAAGTCACTGAGTTAATCTGGACCGAACGAAATATTTCTGTACCAAACTACATTACTGATGCGTGGAATGGGATCCCAGATAATGTTGCTCAGAGATGGGACGGGGGGATGTGTGATATATAAGCAAAATCCTTATATATATATATATATATATATATATATATATATATATATATATATATATATATATATATATATATATATATATATTCAAAAATAGGCTTGATCATCACTTATGACAAGTGAGTTTAAAACCAAAGTTTGGTTTACGACAGAAATGTTTGGGGTCGAACTGTGAGCCCAGGAGAGTGTGTTGTGAGGCGAGAACTGAGGAAGGTGTTATGATCCTCCACCATGGCAAGGTTCTGCGAGACTACCTCAACACATGTACCTAGATGTATGGTAGAGGGAGAATCATGTACCTAGATGTATGGTAGAGGGAGAATCACGTACCTAGATGTATGGTAGAGGGAGAATCATGTACCTAGATGTATGGTAGAGGGAGAATCACGTACCTAGATGTATGGTAGGGGGAGAATCATGTACCTGGATGTATGGTAGAGGGAGAATCATGTACCTAGATGTATGGTAGAGGGAGAATCATGTACCTAGATGTATGGTAGAGGGACTGGTGATGGAGGAGGCTTGTGTGTGTGGGAGGGAGGCCACTGCACCCGTCTGTTGCCGAGGGTGGTGTGTTCCCAGCCACCACAAGCGTCTGGTTATGCCCAGCCAGGGATGGTACTCAGCAACCCTCTCTCTCTCTCTCTCTCTCTCTCTCTCTCTCCTCTCTCTCTCTCTCTCTCTCTCTCTCTCTCTCAGCCCTGGAAGGTGCTTGTGTGGGTCGCCCGACCTACCAACCATACAGGGACATCTTGTGTGTGTGTGTGTGTGTGTGTGTGTGTGTGTGTGTGTGTGTGTGTGTGTTAGGTCATCTCTTGTGCTGTCCTGGCCTCACACCACCTCATCTTGTCATGTCCTGGCCTCACACCACCTCATCTTGTCATGTCCTGGCCTCACACCACCTCATCTTGTCATGTCCTGACCTCACACCACCTCATTCTTTGCCATAAACCTGGCCAGAGTCAGTACCTGTACTGGCTGCTGCAGTAAGCCCCCCACCCCTCAATGCTCCAACATAGCCCCCCCCACTGCTCCAACATAGCCCCCTCACTGCGCCAACATAGCATCCCTCACTGCGCCAACATAGCCCCGTCACTGCGCCAACATAGCATCCCTCACTGCGCCAACATAGCCCCCTCACTGCGCCAACATAGCCCCCCTCACTGCGCCAACATAGCCCCCCTCACTGCGCCAACATAGCCCCCCCTCACTGCGCCAACATAGCCCCCCTCACTGCGCCAACATAGCCCCCCCTCACTGCGCCAACAGTGGCCAGAGTCATAGAGATAACCTAGTGGATAGATCAGAGCCATTTAAACACCTGTGCCACAGAGTGTCCCTTGTCCCATGCCACATACTTCAACCACGCCACAGAATGTCCCTTGTGCTGTGCCACATACCTCATCAATACACACACACACACACACACACACACACACACACCCACCCTTCTGCTCTCCTCCCACACCGCGTCTGTCTCCCCAATAACACACAAAACCATTCTCTTCTGTTGTTTACACTCCGTTTTATAATGTTCCTCATCTTGTATCCAGACGCGTCCTAGCTACGTCTCTTCTTCGTTGTAGATCAACTGACTGTTATATTTCTCTCTTGTGTCTCCCCTGATAATGTGATTATGACACGAAAGTGCACTTGGCAACTTATCGTGTTCCATTTCCTCGTGGACTCATAGGAATATATATGTTTCGGTGCATTATACATGACAGCTAGAGACTCAGTGTGAACAAATGTGGCCTTTTTTGTCTTTTCCTAGCGCTACCCCAGTTACTGATAGCTTGCGCAGTGAGCCTGCCCTGCATCGGCTGTCGAGTTCCCTTCCTTAGCCCAAGTGACTGCCTTTTTCTTTCTTTCTGCCTCGGCCACGCGGGAGCCGCTGGCTTCGTCTGTCCACAACCATCCACTTCCTCGACAACCATCCACTTCCTCCACCCCCACAACCATCCACTTCTTCCACCCCCACAACCATCCCCTTCCTCCACCCCCACAACCATCCACATCCCTCCACCCCCAGAACCATCCACATCCCTCCACCCCCAGAACCATCCACTTCCTCCACCCCTACAACCATCCACATCCCTCCACCCCCACAACCATCCACATCCCTCCACCCCCACAACCATCCACATCCCTCCACCCCCACAACCATCCACATCCCTCCACCCCCACAACCATCCCCTCCACCCACCCCCAGAACCATCCACTTCCTCCACCCCCAGAACCATCCACTTCCTCCACCCCCACAATCATCCATTCTCTCCTCCACCTGGCGTGGAGCACCACGCGCCCTAACCCTTGATTCACGGCAGACTCTCTCTCTCTCTCTCTCTCTCTCTCTCTCTCTCTCTCTCTCTCTCTCTCTCTCTCTCTCTCTCTCCCCTCCGGTCTCGGTGAGGGAAGAGCGAGCGAGCGAGCGGGAGGGGGGGGGGGGGTGTCCCTGAAGACCTTGACAAGACGTCTTTAAACCTGTGCAGGAACTGGTTCCCCTGGCCTTTTAAAGGGTCCACAATGGTGTGTGTGTGTGTGTGTGTGTGTGTGTGTGTGTGTGTGTGTGTGTGTGTGTAGGGGAGAGGACCTATGGGAGACGTGGTGAGAGAAGGGACTATCATCCTCAGGGATGATCAACCCTCAGGGAGGGAGGGAATGAGGGTGAGGGAGGGAGGGAGGGAATGAGGGTGAGGGAGGGAGGGAGGGAATGAGGGTGAGGGAGGGAGGGAGGGAATGAGGGTGAGGGTGAGGGAGGGAGGGAGGGAATGAGGGTGAGGGAGGGAGGGTGAGGGAGGAATAGTGACCCGATGATGGCTCACGGGGTGGGGGGGAGGGGGTAAGGTGGGGGGGGGTAAGGGGGAGGAGGGTAAGGGGGGGGAGGGGGAGGGGAATTGACCCAGCCCCTGGGGTACGATGAGTTAACTCCTCCTGTTGCTGCTGCTGTAGTTTGATGATGATGATGACCACAGGGTTAAGTACGAGACCATACGGGACCTTGCGAGACCTTATGAGACTATACGAGACCATACGAGAACCTATGAGACCATAGTAGACCTCACGAGACCTGAAGACACCATACAGGACCATGCTAGACATCACGGTACCACGAGACCATACTAGACCCTACAAGACCACACGAGACCATACGAGACCTCACGAGACCATACTGGACCTTACAAGACTACACGGGACCATACGAGACCTCACGAGACCATACTAGACCCTACAAGACTACACGGGACCATACGAGACCTCACGAGACCATACTAGACCCTACAAGACTACACGGGACCATACGAGACCTCACGAGACCATACTGGACCTTACAAGACCACACGGGACCATACGAGACCTCACGAGACCATACTAGACCCTACAAGACCACACGGGACCATACGAGACCTCACGAGACCATACTAGACCCTACAAGACTACACGGGACCATACGAGACCTCACGAGACCATACTAGACCCTACAAGACCACACGGGACCATACGAGACCTCACGAGACCATACTGGAGCACACGAGACCTTCATGCATCACCTCACGTCTGTCTGCAGCGCATGGTGGCATGACCCCCCCCCCCCCCGTGACCCCCGGGGGGTCATGCCACGGTGACCCCCGGTGACCCCCGGGGTCATGCCACGGTGACCCTCCGTGACGCCCCGGGGGGTCATGCCACGGTGACCCCCGGTGACCCCCCGGGGTCATGCCACGGTGACCCCCGGTGACCCCCCGGGGTCATGCCACGGTGGCCTTCGTCAGGTGCTCATGGTCCACTGCAAACTGTGGAAGGACCTCTCCTGGGGCCACAGTATATACCCCCCCCCTCCCCCCTCTCTCCCTCGTGCCCCCAGAGTCCTTCCCAAGGGCATGAGGGAGTCGTACGTCAGGTGGGCCACACTGCTGTTGCACGACGCCTTCCTATCCTCCGTCTGTCCTTATCCCGGGGCCCACGGGGGACGGTACGACCCTTGACCACGACGGTATACGACCCTTGAGCACGACGGTATACGACCCTTGAGCACGACGGTACGACCCTTGACCACGACGGTATACGACCCTTGAGCACGACGGTATACGACCCTTGAGCACGACGGTATACGACCCTTGAGCACGACGGTATACGAGCCTTGAGCACGACGGTATACGACCCTTGAGCACGACGGTACGACCCTTGACCACGACGGTACGACCCTTGAGCACGACGGTATACGACCCTTGAGCACGACGGTATACGACCCTTGAGCACGACGGTATACGACCCTTGAGCACGACGGTATACGACCCTTGAGCACGACGGTATACGAGCCTTGAGCACGACGGTATACGACCCTTGAGCACGACGGTATACGCCCTAGCCTGAGGTTACGACTGAGCACGGTATAACCTTGGCCGACTACGCTTGAGCACGAGGGTATACGACCTTGAGCCACGACGGTATACGACCCTTGAGCACGACGGTATAGACCTTGAGCACGGACGGTATACGAGCCTTGAGCACGACGGTATACGACCCTTGAGCACGACGGTTACGATCCTTGAGCACGGACGGTTCGACGTTGAGCACGACGGTATACGACCCTTGAGCACGACGGTATACGAGCCCTTGAGCACGACGGTATACGACCTTGAGCACGACGGTATCGACCCTTGAGCCACGACGGTATACGACTTGAGCACGACGGTATACGACCTTGAGCACGACGGTATACGACCCTGGGTCAGTGTGATGGACTGAGCCACGGGATCGCCTGGGGCAGAGGTCGGATGCCATCGCCTCGGTGGCAGGGGTGTGACCTTGAGTGGCCAGGTGATGCGACCCGTGTGGCACACGGGGCGTGTGGAGGGCGGATCGACTCGGTTGGCACAGGGTGTGCTGGATGGGCCGGATCGCCTGGGTGGCAGGGGTGTGTGAGCTTGGCCTAGGACGACCCCTGGGTGCCAGGGTGGTGGAGTCCAGGGATCCCTCGGTCCCAGGGTGTGGGTGGCCAGGGAGGCCTGGTGGCGCGGGTGTGTGGGTGGGCCAGGGATGGCCTCGGGTGGCCAGGGGTGGTGGGAGTGGGCCAGGGATGGGAGTGGCCAGGGAGGGGCTCGGGGTGGCCCAGGGGTTGTGCTGGGGTGGCCAGGGATGCGCCTGGGTGGCCAGGGGTGTGCTGGAGTGGGCCAGGGATGCGCCTCGGGTGGCCAGGGGTGTGCTGGAGTGGGCCAGGGATGCGCCTCGGGTGGCCAGGGGTGTGCTGGAGTTGGCCAGGGATGCGCCCGGGTGGCCAGGGGTGTGCTGGAGTGGGCCAGGGATGCGCCGCGGTGGCCAGGGGTGTGCTGGACTGGCCAGGGATGCGCCTCGGGTGGCCAGGGGTGTGCTGGACTGGCCAGGGATGCGCCTCGGGTGGCCAGGGGTGTGCTGGACTGGCCAGGGATGCGCCTCGGGTGGCCAGGGGTGTGCTGGACTGGCCAGGGATGCGCCTCGGGTGGCCAGGGGTGTGATGGAGTGGCCAGGGGTACCCCAGGGATGGCCAGGGTTGTGTTGACGTGGCCAGAGGTGTGCTGGGGTGGCCAGGGGTGTGTCGGGGGGTGATCAGAGGTTTTCTGGGATGGGTAGAAGTGCACTGGTTTGGCTAGGGGTGTCCCGGGATGTCCCGGGATGTCCCGGGATGGCATCCCAGTAACCAGTACCTGAATATGATCAAGAGAACTGTTTTCCCACTGGAAATATTGCCCTTCACAGTGTGTGTGTGTGTGTGTGTGTGTGTGTGTGTGTGTGTGTGTGTGTGTGTACGACACGAGCCACCAATATCCACGACCCTTTAACATTTCCCCATGTATCCCCCCCCCCCAGTCTCTTATCCCATCTTGTTACTTCCCTTCGTCCATTTCTTCTTGCGTCTTCTTCGTCCCTTCCTTCTCCTCCTTTAGTATCACCTCTTCCCTTCCCTTCACTTCGCCTCCTCCTCCTTCTACCATCACTTGGGATCCCTTTGTTCCCCCTTTCCCCTTGTTGGGACAATCGGCCTTTGTTTAAGGGTACGGAGGTGCGCCTCCCCAGGCCCTTCGAGCTGCGGCTCCCTTTGGGATCTTAAAGAGATGGGTTATATCCCCCTGGGATCTTAAAGGGATGGGTTATATCCCCCTGGGATCTTAAAGGGATGGGTTATATCCCCCTGGGATCTTAAAGGGATGGGTTATATCCCCCTGGGACCTTAAAGGGATGGGTTATATCCCCCTGGGATCTTAAAGGGATGGGTTATATCCCCCTGGGATCTTAAAGGGATGGGTTATATCCTGGTTGTTGGAAGGTGTCACTGGACCATATGGTTGTTGGTGAGAGGTTATGATACATCTGTTGTGGTTAACTGTCTCAGTTGTGAGTCCAGTGGGAGGTGTGGTGGCAGAGAGGTGGGACTGGCACCAATGGTGGCAGCGAGGTGGGAATGACACCAGTGGTGGCAGAGAGGTGGGACTGACACTAGTGGTGGCAGCGAGGTGGGAATGACACCAGTGGTGGCAGAGAGGTGGGACTGGCACTAGTGGTGGCAGCGAGGTGGGAATGACACCGGTGGTGGCAGAGATGGTGGTGTTGGTACAGGTGGGCGATGTATGAGAGAGAGAGAGAGAGAGAGAGAGAGAGAGAGAGAGAGAGAGAGAGAGAGAGAGAGAGAGAGAGAGAGAGAGAGGATGTGGTGGTGGTTGTGGTGGTGGCAGGGGAGGAGGGTTATGCCTGTGTTGTGCCTTGTTGTAGCCAGTGATGGCTGGACTATTTATAACAGTGGGCAGTGTGTGCATCGTTCAGCGGTGTGTACCTGTGTGTGTGTGTGTGTGTGTGTGTGTGTGTGTGTGTGTGTGTGTGTGTGTGTGGGATGGGGGTGTTTGGTTGGGGGGGTTTAATGTTATGGTTACAGAGGCAGAGGTTGTGGAAGGGTTGTGATATGTGGGGTGGAGGAGGGGTTGTGGGTTCGCCGCTGTACACATGGCTCAGTGTTTTTAGTTTTTAGTTTTTACTTGTGTGATATTCATTGCATAAGTATACACAGACGAGAGGCATCTCAGTAATAGTAGGGGTGAAGGGGGTACATGGCTAGGTGGGGTAGGTGGAGGAGTACAGTACAGAGCGTAGTACAATGGGTACAGTACATGGAGACAGGGGAAGATGACAGGTGGGGCCCAAGTGGGAACCCCAAAGGGGGCCCCCCCTTTCCCATTATGGGGGTAGGGAGGTCTAGGATACATCAATTACATGATACATAGTTACAGGGTAGTGAGTGATGTTGACATTAACATGGATAACATCTGTGAAATACAGAACAAGTTATGTCATACATGTACAGAACACCTTGTTAACAATCGAATTACCATGTGTACACAAACAAATTACAGTGACGCTGAGGGAACAGGGTACAGTGTAGGGCAAAGGTACAAGACATGAGAGGCATAGCTACAGAATATGCTGGTACTGGACATGTTCTTAATATTCACAGCGGTACAAAGAAGGGTCAAGGTAGTATGTTACATGCTGTGGTTACAGAATGCGTCTGTACTGGCCTTGAATACATCCGGTGTTTACATAGCTGAGGGAAAAACGAAATTTTGGATAGTGTCTTGAATGGCTTTTAAGGACTTTGCTATCAGTAAAGTCATCACAAAGATGTCGAAACTGTAAGGCCTGAGGTCTGAAATCAATGATTTTTGGGGTAATACAGTGTTCTAGTTCATGTTCGTCAGGTGGTGAACAGAGTCAGCATTTGAAGTGTTCAGCATCATGGCACCTCGCCACTTGTACCACACCTGTATCTTAAGACGTATTTTAACAATGACATCCCATTGTCTGGTATGGGTCCAGTGTCTCCTATACGGGTGTGTCTTTAACCTAAAATAACCCTTGTACACGATACTACATCTACTCATCCTACCACGGTCTCTCAAGAGGTTTTCTGCCTCGCGGGGCAAATGTGGTTTGGTCACCTCGGACCATGTCTTTGCTTAGACCAGGTCTGGTGTAGGGGGCGCGAAAGCACACAGGCAGGGTTTATTTTTTCATCTTCACAGCCATGTGACGCTCATGGTCCACAGGTGATGGTCTGCGCTGGGACTGAGCGCGTAGGCCACTGTTATAGACCAATGTGAAGCAGAGATGACTGAATGATGGAACATCAGTGTCCAGCAGAATATATCCTTCCAAAGTGTGTTGCTACAACTGTATTACTGAGGCAGTTGTATAGTTGGGGGCACAAGGTGTGTGTGTGTGTGTGTGTGTGTGTGTGTGTGTGTGTGTGTGTGTGTGTGTGTGTGTGTGTGTGGACTTGCCAGTTCACTGCAAACTGGAACTTCGGGAGTTCGATCACTGGGTCACTCGTATGACAGAGAGTGGGAAGTCATCCCCAGTCACCGCTGGCAGACTGCTCCTCCCACATGTGTGTGTTTCTTCCTCTGGTGGCACTCCACTCACTTGAACTATCACTGTAATGCAGTGAATTAACATTACCCTTCACTGTAATGCAGTGAATTAACCTCACCCTTCACTGTAATGCAGTGAATTAACATTACCCTTCACTGTAATGCAGTGAATTAACATCACCCTTCACTGTAATGCAGTAAATTAACCTCAGCCTTCACTGTAATGCAGTAAATTAACATCACCCTTCACTGTAATGCAGTAAGTAACATCACCCTTCACTGAAGCTAGATTTCCAACATAGTAATTTAACATTCCAGTTCATTAGATTAACATTCCGGTTCCGGAGATGTACATTCCAGGCCATTAAATCAACATTCCAGCCCCGTAAAGTGACTATTCCCATTCAGCAAAGTTACATTGCACACTCAGTAAAGTTACTGTCTTGTTCTCAGTCAAAGTCATATTCCAGACCATCAAGTTAACATTCCAGTTGAGTAATGATACATTCCAGTGGCTGGTTATGGTGCTGGGTGGCGGGGCGATGGGGCGGGGCGGGGCGGGGCGGGGCGGGGAATAGATAAGCGCGAGTGATAGACATGTGATGGTTCTTATCGGTGCCTCTAGAGAGGCCCTTATGTCTGGCTTAGGATCGGGTTGTAATCCTACCCAGATAACCGTGTAGGATCCAGGCGGGTGTCCTGCGCGCGGGCCATTACCCGGTTAAGTGGCAGACGGTGTAAGGTGGAGGGCCCGGTGTGGGTGGGTCTGGGGTCCTCTGGCTTCGTGATTTAAGCTGGGTTTACGCCCGCCCGATGGCGGCCAACCATACATCACTTCCGTCCTTAAAGGATCCTACAGGAGGGAAGGACTCCTGAGCGGGGAGTTCCTCTGAGACGTGGTGTGAGTCTCGTGTGTGGGATGGGTGTGTGGGGACAGTGTGGGTGTGTGGGGACTGTGGGGTGGGTGGGCACAGTGTGGGATGGGTGGGCACAATGTGGGATGGTTGTGGTGTGAGGTGGTTTGATCGAGTAAATAACGTAAGGGTAAGAGAGATGTGTGGAAATAAAAAGAGCGTGGTTGAGAGAGCAGAAGAGGGTGTTTTGAAATGGTTTGGGTACATGGAGAGAATGAGTGAGGAAAGATTGACCAAGAGAATATATGTGTCGGAGGTGGAGGGAACGAGGAGAAGAGGGAGACCAAATTGGAGGTGGAAAGATGGAGTGAAAAAGATTTTGTGTGATCGGGGCCTGAACATGCAGGAGGGTGAAAGGAGGGCAAGGAATAGAGTGAATTGGAGCGATGTGGTATACTGGGGTTGACGTGCTGTCAGTGGATTGAATCAAGGCATGTGAAGCGTCTGGGGTAAACCATGGAAAGCTGTGTAGGTATGTATATTTGCGTGTGTGGACGTATGTATATACATGTGTATGGAGGTGGGTTGGGCCATTTCTTTCGTCTGTTTCCTTGCGCTACCTTGCAAACGCGGGAGACAGCGACAAAGCAAAAAAAAGAAAAAAAAAAATATATATATATATATATATATATATATATATATATATATATATATATATATATATATATATATATATATATATATGGTTTCAGAAGTGGTAGAGGATGTGTGGATCAGGTGTTTGCTTTGAAGAATGTATGTGAGAAATACTTAGAAAAGCAAATGGATTTGTATGTAGCATTTTTGGATCTGGAGAAGGCATATAATAGAGTTGATAGAGATGCTCTGTGGAAGGTATTGAGAATATATGGTGTGGGAGGCAAGTTGTTAGAAGCAGTGAAAAGTTTTTATCGAGGATGTAGGGCATGTGTACGTGTAGGAAGAGAGGAAAGTGATTGGTTGGTTCTCAGTGAATGTAGGTTTGCGGCAGGGGTGTGTGATGTCTCCATGGTTGTTTAATTTGTTTATGGATGGGGTTGTTAGGGAGGTGAATGCAAGAGTTTTGGAAAGAGGGGCAAGTATGAAGTCTGTTGGGGATGAGAGAGCTTGGGAAGTGAGTCAGTTGTTGTTCGCTGATGATACAGCGCTGGTGGCTGATTCATGTGAGAAACTGCAGAAGCTGGTGACTGAGTTTGGTAAAGTGTGTGGAAGAAGAAAGTTGAGAGTAAATGTGAATAAGAGCAAGGTTATTAGGTACAGTAGGGTTGAAGGTCAAGTCAGTTCGGAGGTGAGTTTGAATGGAGAAAAACTGGAGGAAGTGAAGTGTTTTAGATATCTGGGAGTGGATCTGGCAGCGGATGGAACCATGGAAGCGGAAGTGGATCATAGGGTGGGGGAGGGGGCGAAAATTCTGGGAGCCTTGAAGAATGTGTGGAAGTCGAGAACATTATCTCGGAAAGCAAAAATGGGTATGTTTGAAGGAATAGTGGTTCCAACAATGTTGTATGGTTGCGAGGCGTGGGCTATGGATAGAGTTGTGCGCAGGAGGATGGATGTGCTGGAAATGAGATGTTTGAGGACAATGTGTGGTGTGAGGTGGTTTGATCGAGTAAGTAACGTAAGGGTAAGAGAGATGTGTGGAAATAAAAAGAGCGTGGTTGAGAGAGCAGAAGAGGGTGTTTTGAAATGGTTTGGTCACATGGAGAGAATGAGTGAGGAAAGATTGACCAAGAGGATATATGTGTCGGAGGTGGAGGGAACGAGGAGAAGAGGGAGACCAAATTGGAGGTGGAAAGATGGAGTGAAAAAGATTTTGTGTGATCGGGGCCTGAACATGCAGGAGGGTGAAAGGAGGGCAAGGAATAGAGTGAATTGGAGCGATGTGGTATACCGGGGTTGACGTGCTGTCAGTGGATTGAATCAAGGCATGTGAAGCGTCTGGGGTAAACCATGGAAAGCTGTGTAGGTATGTATATTTGCGTGTGTGGACGTATGTATATACATGTGTATGGGGGTGGGTTGGGCCATTTCTTTCGTCTGTTTCCTTGCGCTACCTCGCAAACGCGGGAGACAGCGACAAAGCAAAAAAAAAAAAAAAAAAAAAAAATTCCTATGAGTCCACGGGGGAAAATGAAACACGATAAGGTTCCCAAGTGCACTTTCGTGTAATAATCACATCATCAGGGGAGACACAAGGAGGACAACAGACACAGGAGGACAACAGACGGAGGAGGACAACAGACACAGGAGGACAACAGACACAGGAGGACAACAGACGTAGGAGGACAACAGACACAGGAGGACAACAGACGGAGGAGGACAACAGACACAGGAGGACAACAGACGGAGGAGGACAACAGACACAGGAGGACAACAGACGGAGGAGGACAACAGACACAGGAGGACAAGACACAGGAGGACAACAGACGTAGGAGGACAACAGACACAGGAGGACAACAGAAGAGTCTCCGTCAGCAGTAGGCATGTCAGGCGAGGCCCCACTGGAGGCTTAACATTGTGGAACAAATAAAGGTCAGGTTACCCCAGGTCACCCGGGGTCGGGGTCACCTTCTGACCTCCTGGAGAACTTGAGGTCGCACGAGTGTGTGGACCGGGGAGGATGGGGTGGGGTGCGTAGGAGAGTGTGTGGGTGTGGTGGTGTGTGGGGGAGGATGGTGGGGGAGCGTAGGAGAGTGTGTGGGTGTGGTGGTGTGTGGGGGAGGATGGTGGGGGAGCGTAGGAGAGCGTGTGGGTGTGGTGGTGTGTGGGGGAGGATGGTGGGGGAGCGTAGGAGAGCGTGTGGGTGTGGTTGTGTGGGGGGAGGATGGTGGGGGAGCGTAGGAGAGCGTGTGGGTGTGGTTGTGTGGGGGGGAGGATGGTGGGGGAGCGTAGGAGAGCGTGTGGGTGTGGTTGTGTGGGGGGGAGGATGGTGGGGGAGCGTAGGAGAGCGTGTGGGTGTGGTTGTGTGGGGGGGAGGATGGTGGGGGAGCGTAGAGGAGCGTGTGGGTGTGGTTGTGTGGGGGGGAGGATGGTGGGGGAGCGTAGGAGAGCGTGTGGGTGTGGTTGGGTGGGGGGAGGATGGTGGGGAGCGTAGGAGAGCGTGTGGGTGTGGTTGTGTGTGGGGGAGGATGGTGGGGGAGAGTAGGAGAGTGTGTGGGTGTGGTTGTGTGGGGGGAGGATGGTGGGGAGCGTAGGAGAGCGTGTGGGTGTGGTTGTGTGTGGGGGAGGATGGTGGGGGAGCGTAGGAGAGCGTGTGGGTGTGGTTGTGTGTGGGGGAGGATGGTGGGGAGCGTAGGAGAGCGTGTGGGTGTGGTTGTGTGTGGGGGAGGATGGTGGGGGAGCGTAGGAGAGCGTGTGGGTGTGGTTGTGTGTGGGGGAGGATGGTGGGGGAGCGTAGGAGAGCGTGTGGGTGTGGTTGTGTGTGGGGGAGGATGGTGGGGGAGCGTAGGAGAGCGTGTGGGTGTGGTTGTGTGTGGGGGAGGATGGTGGGGGAGCGTAGGAGAGCGTGTGGGTGTGGTTGTGTGTGGGGGAGGATGGTGGGGGAGCGTAGGAGAGCGTGTGGGTGTGGTTGTGTGGGGGGAGGATGGTGGGGGAGCGTCGCGGAGCGTGTGGGTGTGGTTGTGTGGGGGGAAGGATGGTGGGGGAGAGTAGGAGAGCGTGTGGGTGTGGTTGTGTGTGGGGGAGGATGGTGGGGGAGCGTAGGAGAGCGTGTGGGTGTGGTTGTGTGGGGGAGAGGATAGTGGGGGAGTGTAGAGGGAGTACGTGGGTGTGGTTGTGTGTGTGTGTGTGTGTGTGTGTGTGGGGGAGACAGGTGTATGATGGTGAGGACTTGGGGGGAAGAGAGGGGGGGGGAGGGAGAGGGAGGGGAAGCATGGAATAAGGGGAACCGGCGAGGGGAAGTGATAAGCCCCAGATAAGCTGTGGGGGAAGAGGACTATATAAAGCCATAAAAGATAAGAAAGATAAGAGAGATGATAAGCTCGGCGCCCACACACACACAGTGGGTCGTCGTGTGGCAGCCATCTTGAGGACGACCAGACGACACCCTGGGTATAGAATGACCTCACCTCTGAAGGGTCAGGTCAAAGGTCACGCCTTCATGCCCCCCCCTCCCCCGTCCCGCCCCCGGGGGGGGGGTCTGCCCAGCCCACTCCACAACCTGCTTAATCCCCCACTCAAAACGACCTCCTTCTCCCCCAGGTCAAAAATCCCCCCCCCCCCGGCCCCCCTGTGATAACGGAGGGGGATTACCACACGCCTCTGTAATCCCCCTCCACCCCCAATCCCTAGGCCAACCTCGATACAAGGAATAATTGGTCCATCCGGCCCAGTAATCCCCCCACATCATCAGAGGGGATTTAACTCGGGGTTTTCTATGTATATTTTCTCAACCACACATTTTGTAAGTCATTTTCTATGTCAAAATCTAAAGGACGTAATGTGGGGGGGGGGTCAAATATGAGCAGGATGTTAAACCCTGAC
>NC_092273.1:22944071-22954071 GCF_036320965.1 Panulirus ornatus
ACATTACTACGTGGAGGGTCACAGTGGGGGTAGGTGGTGACATTACTACGTGGAGGGTCACAGTGGGGGGTAGGTGGTACATTACTACGTGGAGGGTCACAGTGGGGGTAGGTGGTACATTACTACGTGGAGGGTCACAGTGGGGGTAGGTGGTACATTACTACGTGGAGGGTCACAGTGGGGGTAGGTGGTACATTACTACGTGGAGGGTCACAGTGGGGGTAGGTGGTGCATTACTACGTGGAGGGTCACAGTGGGGGGTAGGTGGTAGCATTACTACGTGGAGGGTCACAGTGGGGGTAGGTGGTACATTACTACGTGGAGGGTCACAGTGGGGGGTAGGTGGTACATTACTACGTGGAGGGTCACAGTGGGGGGTAGGTGGTACATTACTACGTGGAGGGTCACAGTGGGGGTAGGTGGTACATTACTACGTGGAGGGTCACAGTGGGGGTAGGTGGTGCATTACTACGTGGAGGGTCACAGTGGGGGTAGGTGGTACATTACTACGTGGAGGGTCACAGTGGGGGTAGGTGGTGCATTACTACGTGGAGGGTCACAGTGGGGGGTAGGTGGTACATTACTACGTGGAGGGTCACAGTGGGGGTAGGTGGTACATTACTACGTGGAGGGTCACAGTGGGGGTAGGTGGTGCATTACTACGTGGAGGGTCACAGTGGGGGTAGGTGGTGCATTGCTACGTGGAGGGTCACAGTGGGGGGTAGGTGGTACATTACTACGTGGAGGGTCACAGTGGGGGTAGGTGGTGCATTACTACGTGGAGGGTCACATTGGGGGTAGGTGGTACATTACTACGTGGAGGGTCACAGTGGGGGTAGGTGGTGCATTACTACGTGGAGGGTCACAGTGGGGGGTAGGTGGTACATTACTACGTGGGAGGGTCACAGTGGGGGTAGGTGGTGCATTACTACGTGGAGGGTCACAGTGGGGGTAGGTGGTACATTACTACGTGGAGGGTCACATTGGGGGTAGGTGGTACATTACTACGTGGAGGGTCACAGTGGGGGTAGGTGGTGCATTACTACGTGGAGGGTCACAGTGGGGGTAGGTGGTACATTACTACGTAGAGGGTCACAGTGGGGGTAGGTGGTGCATTGCTACGTGGAGGGTCACAGTGGGGGGTAGGTGGTACATTACTACGTGGAGGGTCACAGTGGGGGTAGGTGGTACATTACTACGTAGAGGGTCACAGTGGGGGGTAGGTGGTACATTACTACGTGGAGGGTCACAGTGGGGGTAGGTGGTGCATTACTACGTGGAGGGTCACAGTGGGGGTAGGTAGTACATTACTACGTGGAGGGTCACAGTGGGGGGTAGGTGGTACATTACTACGTGGAGGGTCACAGTGGGGGTAGGTGGTGCATTACTACGTGGAGGGTCACAGTGGGGGGTAGGTGGTACATTACTACGTGGAGGGTCACAGTGGGGGTAGGTGGTGCATTACTACGTGGAGGGTCACAGTGGGGGTAGGTGGTACATTACTACGTGGAGGGTCACAGTGGGGGTAGGTGGTGCATTACTACGTGGAGGGTCACAGTGGGGGTAGGTGGTACATTACTACGTGGAGGGTCACAGTGGGGGTAGGTGGTACATTACTACGTGGGGCTTAAATAGTGGGGTGGGGGGGGGGAAGTGGGAGATGGACAATATACCAGCAGTATGTTGGGAGGGGGGAGGGGGGAGGGGGTCAGAGAACGGATATGTTGAGTGGGGGGACGCGGGGGGGGAGCGGGGTCTGGGCCGTATGTACACACGTGGCCATGTGGTGCTAACGTTAACATACGTTAATGTAGGATGTTAACTATGGCAGGTGTACAACCCCCCCAACCCCTCCCCCACCTCCACACGAGGATAAATATGTGGTATATATGTGCCATTCCTCATAATATGTACAGTTACTGAGTGTTCCCTGTACGTGTGTACAATGTACAGGATGTCTGTACGTGTGTACAATGTACAGGATGTCTGTACGTGTGGTACAGTATATACAAGACCTCTTCTGTACCATCTGTGGTGGGTCGAACTTGGAGATGGAACAGGTAGAGGGATAGAAGGACTTAGTGGGGGACCTCCCCAGCGTGAAGGACCTAGTGGGGGACCTCCCCAGCGTGAAGGACCTAGTGGGGGACCTCCCCAGCGTGCAGGACCTAGTGGGGGACCTCCCCAGCGTGCGGGACCTAGTGGGGGACCTCCCCAGCGTGCAGGACCTAGTGGGGGGACCTCCCCAGCGTGAAGGACCTAGTGGGGGACCTCCCCAGCGTGAAGGACCTAGTGGGGGACCTCCCCAGCGTGAAGGACCTAGTGGGGGACCTCCCCAGCGTGAAGGACCTAGTGGGGGACCTCCCCAGCGTGCAGGACCTAGTGGGGGACCTCCCCAGCGTGAAGGACCTAGTGGGGGACCTCCCCAGCGTGCGGGACCTAGTGGGGGACCTCCCCAGCGTGAAGGACCTAGTGGGGGACCTCCCCAGCGTGAAGGACCTAGTGGGGGACCTCCCCAGCGTACAGGACCTAGTGGGGGACCTCCCCAGCGTGCGGTACCTAGTGGGGGACCTCCCCAGCGTGAAGGACCTAGTGGGGGACCTCCCCAGCGTGCGGGACCTAGTGTGGGACCTCCCCAGCGTGAAGGACCTAGTGGGGGACCTCCCCAGCGTGAAGGACCTAGTGGGGGACCTCCCCAGCGTGCAGGGACCTAGTGGGGGACCTCCCCAGCGTGAAGGACCTAGTGGGGGACCTCCCCAGCGTGCAGGACCTAGTGGGGGACCTCCCCAGCGTGCAGGACCTAGTGGGGGACCTCCCCAGCGTGAAGGACCTAGTGGGGGACCTCCCCAGCGTGAAGGACCTAGTGGGGGACCTCCCCAGCGTGCAGGACCTAGTGGGGGACTTCCCCAGCGTGCGGGAGCTAAGGGAGCGACCCTTCCCACTCTCCCATGGCGTGGGTGTTCACAGGGGCGTGTGCATGTGGCCTGGATACATGACAAAGGTTCACCCCAGACGTAAGGCGTTTCTCCACCTGGTCATGGCGTCGAACCAGAGGCCCCACATGAATGCATTTCATTCATTGACGATCTTTATTTATCTCAATGAAAGCTCCTTCACCTGTACAGGTCCGCTAACGGACGTCAACCGACCAGTAAATGGATAAATGAATAAATGGGTCTTTTTCCCTGGTGTCTACTTGATGGATACCCGGGTCTGTCCGGGGATGGTTGAGGTGTGCATGACACCTGCATGGAAGCAAACCTTCATCTTGAGTTTACATTGTCATGAGCGACCCTGGTATCCACCCCCGGGTGATGTCATGGCCAACATGCACTAGCATGGCCACGACTTCCTGGCTCTGTTATTCCTGGCCATGTTGAACACTGGTTATAACACAGGGCACACAGGCGGAGGGGGTGGTTCTCTCTCTCTCCCCCGCCCCGACCCGCCCCGCCCCTCGTGTGGCGACTGTGTTTTGAGCCCTCTAAGGGCAAGAACCCTTTCTATTGTCTTTCCTGCCACCTCTGTAACACACACACACACACACACACACACACACACACACACACACACACACACACACACACCTGCGTCCACAGACACACCCTAGCCCTCCACCAAGGAAGCCTGGGGATCTACGGACGAGGCTGTGGGGGTGGAAGAATGCCCCTGAAACCAACGTGTAAGGTCACAGGGATGGGTGTGACTTGTGTTGATAGCCACGACCAGACCCGGGTGAACTTTCGTGTATTATACATCCTTAGGGAGACGAGTCGATTCGTACTCTTTCCTGAAGATGTAATACATGAATGTGCACTCGGGACGTAACCATGGTTGTTTGTATATGGATGGGGTGGTTAGGGAGGTAAATGCAAGAGTTTTGAAGAGAGGGACGAGTATGCTGTCTGTGGGGATGAGAGGGCCTAGGAAGGGAATCAGTTGTTGTTCGCCGATGATAACAGCGCTGGTGGCTGATTCGAGTGAGAAACTGCAGAAGTTGGTGATCGAGTTGGGAAAAGTGTGTGAAAGGAGAAAGGTGAGAAAAAATATCAGCAAAAGCAAGTGCATTAGGTTCAGCAGGATTGATGAACAGTTGAGCTGGGGGTGTGAGTTTGAACAGAGAAAACTTAGAGGAAGTGAAGTGTTTTAGATACTTGGGAGTGGACATGACTGCGAATGAAAACATGGAACCAGAAGTATGTCATAGGGTTGGGGAGGGGGCGAAGGTTCTGGGAGCGATGAAGAATGTGTGGAAAGAGAGATCATTATCTCGGAAAGCAAAAATGGGTATGTTTGAAGGAATAGTGGTTCCAACAATGATATATGGTTGCGAGGCGTGGGCTATGGATAGAGTTGCACGGAGGAGGATGGATGTGTTGGAGAGGAACATGTTGTGTGAGGTTGTGTAACGCCCTAAGGTATTTACCAGCTTAGCGCCACGGTACGACCCTTGGGTACCACGGTACGACCCTTGAGCACGACGATACGTACCCGGAGCACGACGGTACGACCCCTGAGCACGACGGTACGACCCCGGAGCACTACGGTACGACCCCTAAGCACGACGGTACGACCCCGGAGCACGACGGTACGACCGCTGGGTATGAATGCCTGGCCTCTGACCCGATTCTCACCAGTTGGGTCAAAGGTCATTCCTTCATAAGGGTCGTACCGTCGTGCTTAAGGGTCGTATGTGTGTGCCGGAAGGTCGTAGCATCGTGCCCAAGGGTCGTACCGTCGTACTATCACCCAACTACTCCCACAACAGAGCCACAATACCGTAGATCTGAGTGTAAACAAGGCCATTTGCTGATGAGAAATCAGGTCACCGCACTGTTTACTGCAGGTCACTCCAATGTTCACTGCAGGTCACTCCACTGTTCACTGCAGGTCACTGCACTGTTCACTGCAGGTCACTCCCTTCCGCAGGTCACTCCAATGTTCACTGCAGGTCACTCCACTGTTCACTGCAGGTCACTGCACTGTTCACTGCAGGTCACTCCACTGTTCACTGCAGGTCACTCCACTGTTCACTGCAGGTCACTCCACTGTTCACTGCAGGTCACTCCACTGTTCACTGCAGGTCACTCCACTGTTCACTGCAGGTCACTCCACTGTTCACTGCAGGTCACTCCACTGTTCACCGCAGGTCACAGCTCTCAACGCTTGTCACCACCTTTAACAGTGAACGTTCAACGCACTCTACCCTCCCCCCCCCCTCACACATAGCCCAGCTTCTCCCCCCAGAGACTGGGGGGTGGTTTACGTAGGTATGCAAGGCGTAGTGTGGTACAGGGAGGGGGCTGGCGGGGCGGGGCCTGCTCGCTCCCCAACACTGAGCGCCCCAAGTCTCCCACACAGTGGCTGTCGCAGGGGTACAACTGAGCGCCTTCGTCCACCCTCCCTCTTCGTCCACCCCCCCCCCTTCGTCCACCCCCCCTCCCTTCGTCCACCCCCCCCTTCGTCCACCCCCCCCCCTTGTCGCGGATTCAGTCGCTGCGTCGTCCACCACCACCGGGGGGAGGGGGGGAGGGTCATGATGCGTGCCCCTTGCTTGACTGCAAATGGCCCAGCAATGAGAGTGTGGGAGAGAGAGAGATGATTCCATCTCTCATTTATAAGAGACTGTTGTAGCGTCCCCCCCACCCCCACCCTGTTGTAGCATCCCCCACCCCACCCTGTTGTAGCATCCCCCCACCCTGTTGTAGCATCCCCCACCCCACCCTGTTGTAGCATCCCCCACCCCACCCTGTTGTAGCATCCCCCACCCCACCCTGTTGTAGCATCCCCCACCCCCACCCTGTTGTAGCGTCCCCCCCACTCTGTTGTAGCGTCCCCCCCCCCACCCTGTTGTAGCATCCCCCCCACCCCACCCTGTTGTAGCATTCCCCCCCCCCACCCTGTTGTAGCATCCCCCACCCCACCCTGTTGTAGCATCCCCCACCCCACCCTGTTGTAGCATCCCCCACCCCACCCTGTTGTAGCATCCCCCCCACCCTGTTGTAGCATCCCCCACCCCACCCTGTTGTAGCGTCCCCCCCACCCTGTTGTAGCATCCCCCCCACCCTGTTGTAGCATCCCCCCCACCCTGTTGTAGCGTCCCCCCCCCACCCTGTTGTAGCATCCCCCCCACCCTGTTGTAGTATCCCCCACCCCCACCCTGTTGTAGCATCCCCCACCCCCACCATGTTGTAGCGTCCCCTCCACCCTGTTGTAGCATCCCCCCCACCCTGTTGTAGCATCCCCCCACCCTGTTGAAGCATTCCCCCCACCCTGTTGTAGCATCCCCCCCACCCTGTTGTAGCATCCCCCTCCACCCTGTTGTATGCGATTGCTATGGGCCGGCCGTGGGGGGATGAGGGACGTGCGAGGTGTGTGTGTGTGTGTGTGTGTGTGTGTGTGTGTGTGTGTGTGTGTGGTGTGGTGTGTGTGTGGTGTGTGTGTGTGTGTGTGTGTGTGTGTGTGTGTGTGTGTGTGTGTGTGTGTGTGTGGTGTGTGGTGTGTGTGTGTGTGTGTGGTGTGTGTGTGTGTGTGTGTGTGTGTGTGGTGTGTGGTGTGTGTGTGTGTGTGTGTGTGTGTGTGTGTGTGGTGTGTGTGTGTGTGGTGTGTGTGTGTGTGTGTGGTGTGTGTGTGTGTGTGGTGTGTGTGTGTGTGGTGTGTGTGTGTGTGTGTGGTGTGTGTGTGTGTGTGTGTGGTGTGTGTGTGTGTGTGTGTGTGGTGTGTGTGTGTGTGTGTGTGTGTGTGTGTGTGTGTGTGTGTGTGTGGTGTGTGTGTGTGTGTGTGTGTGTGTGTGTGTGTGTGTGACTGTGGTGTCGAGGTGCAGGTGTGAGGGAGAGGGAGAGGGTCACACACACACACACACACACACACGTACGTCGAGCTTGGCCCTCCACAACCACCTCCTCCACCTGAATGTTGGATCATGACTCTCGCTAGCCACCACACCTCGTGGGACAGATAAACTAACTAGTTGTGGGAGGGAAACCTGCTGGTCCTAGGGTCAGGGTCAAGGGTTGGGTTTGGCCTAGGGTCAGGGCCTGAGGACTTGAGGGCTGGTCTTGGCCTAGGGTCAGGGCCTGAGGGCTTGAGGGCTGGTCTTGGCCTAGGGTCAGGGCCTAAGGGCTGGTCTTGGCCCTGTGGTGGTCGTTAGAGGTCGTTCGGCGTTATTAGCTGTAATTTAAAGCCCATTTGAGTAGGACGGTACGACCCTTGATGACAGTAGTGCGACCTGAGGGTGTAAACGACTGACTTTTGACCTTTGACCTGACCTTTAAGGTTTTACGTCATAGGACAAGCTGCCATACCCAAAGGTCGTACCGTTGTGCTCAAGGGTCGTATACCGTCGTGTTCAAGGGTCGTACCGTCGTGCTCAAGGGTCGTATACCGTCGTGCTCAAGGGTCGTACCGTCGTGCTCAAGGGCCGTATACCGTCGTGCTCAAGGGTCGTATACCGTCGTGCTCAAGGGTCGTATACCGTCGTGCTCAAGGGTCGTATACCGTCGTGCTCAAGGGTCATATAACGTCGTGCTCAAGGGTCGTATACCGTCGTGCTTAAGGGTCGTATACCGTCGTGCTCAAGGGTCATATACCGTCGTGCTCAAGGGTCATATACCGTCGTGCTCAAGGGTCATATACCGTCGTGCTCAAAGGTCATATACCGTCGTGCTCAAGGGTCGTATACCGTCGTGCTCAAGGGTCATATACCGTCGTGCTCAAGGGTCGTATACCGTCGTGCTCAAGGGTCATATACCGTCGTGCTCAAGGGTCGTATACCGTCGTGCTCAAGGGTCATATACCGTCGTGCTCAAGGGTCGTATACCGTCGTGCTCAAGGGTCATATACCGTCGTGCTCAAGGGTCATATACCGTCGTGCTCAAGGGTCGTATACCGTCGTGCTCAAGGGTCATATACCGTCGTGCTCAAGGGTCGTATACCGTCGTGCTCAACGGTCATATACCGTCGTGCTCAAGGGTCGTATACCGTCGTGCTCAAGGGTCATATACCGTCGTGCTCAAGGATCGTATACCGTCGTGCTCAAGGATCGTATACCGTCGTGCTCAAGGGTCATATACCGTCGTGTTCAAGGGTCGTATACCGTCGTGCTCAAGGGTCGTACCGTCGTGCTCAAGGGTTGTATACCGTCGTGTTCAAGGGTCATACACCGTCGTGCTCAAGGGTCGTATACCGTCGTGCTCAAGAGTCGTACCGTCGTGCTCAAGGGTTGTATACCGTCGTGCTCAAGGGTCGTATACCGTCGTGTTCAAGGGTCATATACCGTCGTGCTCAAGGGTCGTATACCGTCGTGCTCAAGGGTCATATACCGTCGTGTTCAAGGGTCGTATACCGTCGTGTTCAAGGGTCGTACCGTCGTGCTCAAGGGTCGTACACCGTCGTGCTCAAGGGTCGTATACCGTCGTGCTCAAGGGTCGTACCGTCGTGCTCAAGGGTCGTATACCGTCGTGCTCAAGGGTCGTATACCGTCGTGTCAAGGGTCATACCGTCGTGCTCAAGGGTCGTATACCGTCGTGCTCAAGGGTCATATACCGTCGTGTTCAAGGGTCGTATACCGTCGTGTTCAAGGGTCGTACCGTCGTGCTCAAGGGTCGTACACCGTCGTGCTCAAGGGTCGTATACCGTCGTGCTCAAGGGTCATATACCGTCGTGTTCAAGGGTCGTACCGTCGTGCTCAAAGGTCATATACCGTCGTGCTCAAGGGTCGTATACCGTCGTGCTCAAGGGTCGTACCGTCGGGCTCAAGTGTTACGACAGGTGGTGATAACTTCTGTAACCTTGATAAACAAGTTATCTGTATTCGTTCTCTTAAGTTATGAAATCTGAAATACATTTTTATTGGTTTGAATTTATTGTCATTTATGATCATAGTTACCGCTAACGAACCTTGGCATCTGGGGGCTTGGTATATACTCATAAATTATATATTTTCTATAATTATTGATATATCTTATATATCTTA
Organism: Panulirus ornatus; assembly: GCF_036320965.1. Taxonomy (NCBI): domain Eukaryota; kingdom Metazoa; phylum Arthropoda; class Malacostraca; order Decapoda; family Palinuridae; genus Panulirus; species Panulirus ornatus. The sequence continues at coordinate 22,953,046 of NC_092273.1, forward strand.
TATTAAATATATGAATATAGGATGAGGTTGTATGTGTCCTCAGCTTTATGCAAGTTAGCCGAGACCCTCAACACGTTTTCTATGAAGGATCAGACATTCGCCTTCTCACAAATTGAAAAAGATATCTTTGGATGCCACAGTTTAAAAGAATTTTTAATGAAAATTACATTAAGAATTACATTATATTGCTTAACTGAATTCATTAAGTTTTTAACTTCTCAGGATTACTTTATAAGGTAACTTCAAGATTACTTTATAAGGGAACTTCAGGATTACTTTATAAGGGAACTTCAGGATTACCTTTTAAGGGAACTTCTCTTTAGGATTACTTTATAAGGGAACTTCTCTTCAGGATTACTTTATAAGTGAACTTTGAAAACCTGATATAATTAAGGGAATGATATAATTACTTTTCCATGCTGGGCAACCGAAATGCATCAGTAATGTAATTACATGGATGGAGACTGGGTCAAGGTTACATATTGGGCGTATGTGGTGTAGATGATGGAGGATTACATGTAAGCCACATACATCGAGTGTATGTGGCCACATAATTACCTTAGGAAGCTGTTAAGGGGTTTTGGGTCTGGTGATTACATTGTGACGTGGGCAGCCCTAACGACCGTTGGGAGGTGATGTCCCCTCCAGGTTGTCCTGTCCACCAAGCTTCCAGCCCTGTCCCACCCCCCTACTGTCTCACTAGACCCCAGTCCCGTCCAGGTTGTCCTGTCCACCCAGCTTCCAGCCCTGTCCCACACACCCCCTACTGTCTCACTAGGCCCCAGTCCCCTCCAGGTTGTCCAGTCCACCAAGCTTCTCGTGTCAGTCAGGGGGGGACACGCTAAGCTGGAGGGGACACGTCAGCACCATCATCCAGCTATCGTCTTACCCTCCCTCCTCCACCCCCTTACCCACCACACAACAGGGGCGACTGGAAGACGTACAGAGAAGAGCACACAAGATCATTCTTGACCCATCTTTACACCAGGTGTCAAGAGGTGTTCAACACCACACTGGTCCTCCTTC
>NC_092273.1:22959071-23009071 GCF_036320965.1 Panulirus ornatus
ACACCACACTACCCTACACTACACTGTACTATACTACACTGTACTACACCACACTACACTACACTACACTATACTATACTACACTGTACTACACCACACTACCCTACACTACACTGTACTATACTACACTGTACTACACCACACTACACTACACTATACTACATCACACTACCCTACACTGTACTACACCACACTACCCTACACTACACTGTACTATACTACACTGTACTACACCACACTACCCTACACTACACTGTACTATACTACACTGTACTACACCACACTACCCTACACTGTACTATCTTGAGACAGGATTCGCCAGTTTATTTTCAAAGTTGACTCTTAACATGATGTTACTGTCATACTAATCTTTCATACTATTCGCCATTTCCCGCGTTAGCGATGTAGCGTTAAGAACAGAGGACTGGGCCTTTGAGGGAATATCCTCACTTGGCCCCCTTCTCTGTTCCTTCTTTTGGAAAATGAAAAAAAAACGAGAGGGGAGGATTTCCAGCCCCCCGCTCCCTCCCCTTTTAGTCGCCTTCTACGACACGCAGGGAATACGTGGGAAGTATTCTTTCTCCCCTATCCCCAGGGATATATATATAATTCTTATTATACTTAGTCGCTAGGTGTAGCGTGTGCTTGCCTGGGTGTAGCGTATGCGTGCCTGGGTGTAGTGTATGCTTGCCTGGGTATAGCATGTCCTGGCTGGGTGTAGCGTGTACTTGCTGGGTGTAGTGGACAGGAAACACTATGGGGTAGTCATGGAGGTGTTTTGGGGGAAGGGGGGGGGGTTAGGGGGTGTATAGTGTCGAGGGTGTCGAGTCCAGTGGTTGGGGGGGGGGTGAAGTGGTGGGGTGGTGGTGGGGGGGGGAGTAGAAAACCTTCCCCTCCTACTGACCGGAGCGCACCGCTCTGGACCCTGGAGTAAACTGTGGTTTTACTCTACAACTCAGAGGGGGGGGGGGGGGAACCCACAACTGTTACCCCCCTCCCTTCCCCCCACCCTTACCCCTGTTTTCCACTTCCCATTTTCGTTGTCATGTATCTCGTTTTCTCTTCAGACCGTAGGGCTTGTACGGCTGTTAGTGTGACCCACCAGTACCAGGGACCTGGCAGGTACTGTCCTGGTACCAGGGACCTGCCAGGTACTGTCCTGGTAGCCAGACCTTGAATATGAAGATAACAAGAAGGAAAAGTAATGAGGAAATCATGAAAATATTTGGAGGAACTGGATATCTGCTTCTAAACAACCACAACCACAACCACAACCACAACAACCACAACCATAACCACAACCACAACAACAACAACCACAACAACCACAACCACCACAACCACAACAACCACAACCATAACCACAACAACCACAACCATAACCACAACAACCACAACCACAACAACCACAACCATAACCACAACAACCACCACAACAACCATAACCACAACCACAACCACAACCATAACCACAACAACCACAACCACAACAACCACAACCATAACCACAACAACCACAACCACAACAACCATAACCACAACAACCACAATAACCACAACCACCACAACCACAACCATAACCACAACAACCACAACCACAACAACCACAACCATAACCACCACAACCACCATAACCACAACCACAACCACAACCACAACAACCACAACTACAACAACCACAACCACCACAACCACAACAACCACAAACACAACCATAACCACAACAACCACAACCACCACAACCACAACAACCACAACCACAACCACAACCACCACAACCACCACAACCACAACAACCACAAACAACCATAACCACAACAACCACAACCACAACAACCACAAACACAACCATAACCACAACAACCACAACCACAACCACAACCACCACAACCACAACCACAACAACCACAAACAACCACAACCACAACCACCACAACCACAAACACAACCACCACAACCACAACAACCACAAACACAACCATAACCACAACCACCACAACCACAAACACAACCATAACCACAACCACAACAACCACAACCACCACAACCACAACCACAAACACAACCATAACCACAACAACCACAACAACCACAACCACAACCACAAACACAACCACCACAACCACAAACACAACCATAACCACAACAACCACAACCACCACAACCACAACCACCACAACCACAACAACCACAACCATAACCACAACCACAAACACAACCACCACAACCACAACAACCACAAACACAACCATAACCACAACAACCACAACCACCACAACCACAAACACAACCACCACAACCACAACCACAACAACCACAAACAAAACCACCACAACCACAACCACCACAACCACAAACAACCACCACAACCACAACAACCACAACCACCACAACCACAAACACAACCACCACAACCACAACCACAACAACCACAAACAAAACCACCACAACCACAACCACCACAACCACAAACAACCACCACAACCACAACAACCACAACCACAACAACCACAAACACAACCATAACCACAACAACCACAACCAAACAAAACCACCACAACCACAACCACCACAACCACAAACACAACCACTACAACCACAACAACCACAAACACAACCATAACCACAACAACCACAACCACCACAACCACAACAACCACAAACAAAACCACCACAATCACAACAACCACAGCCACAACCACAACAACCACAAACACAACCACAACAACCACAAACACAACCATAACCACAACAACCACAACCATAACCACAACAACCACAAACAAAACCACCACAACCACAACCACAACAACCACAAACACAACCATAACCACAACAACCACAACCACAACCATAACAACAACCACAACCATAACCACAACCACAACCACAACAATAACCACAACCACCACAACCACAACCACCACAAACAACCATAACCACAACAACCACAACCACAACCATAACCACAACAACCACAACCATAACCATAACAACCACAACCACAACAACAACCACAACCACAACCATAACCACAACCACAACCACAAGGGTCAACCACAACAACCACAGACAACCACAACCACAACCAGGGTCAGGTTGTAGCTACCAGGAGACTACGAGAAAGGTCAGGGGGTTGTGAAGTTTGGCGAGGTATTTGGTTACCAGTTGTAGACTAGGGAGATCATGGAGTAACTGACGAACACTCGGGGGTATTTGGTTACCAGAGTGTGTGTGTGTGTGTGTGTGTGTGTGTGTGTGTCATTCCCTCATTAGCATTACTGATGATTATTTACCTCATTAAGCTGGTTATGAGGAAGTTGTTAGTAATCAGTTGTAGATCTACAACCTCAGTAGCCTTTTTTTTCTTCTAAATAGCTGTCCATGTACGACATCGCCGTTTTCTGTTTACCGCAGCACTCCCTTCTCCGTTTTCTTCTGGTTACTACAGCATTAACCACCCGCTTTCCGTTTTCTGGTGATGTTTACTATAGCCTTCCTCCCCCCCATCTTACACCCCCACGTACTCCCCTCCCTTCCCTTCCCCTCCCCTCTTACACCCCCACGTACTCCCCTCCCTTCCCTTCCCCTCCCCTCTTACACCCCCACGTACTCCCCTCCCTTCCCTTCCCCTCCCCCTCTTACACCCCCACGTACTCCCCTCCCTTCCCTTCCCCTCCCCTCTTACACCCCCACGTACTCCCCTCCCACCCAGGACCCACCCCCCCCTCTTCTCCCCAGGGGAGTGGGGTGAGTAGGGGGGGGGGGGTTAGTGTTGTGGTCTGTGGAGGGGGAGGGGTCTGCCACCCCAGGCCAGCGTGGACCTGACCTACTCAACTGTTCCCTCCTGGTCCTCGCACTCACAGACCCTCATGCCCTCACAGACCCTCATACTCATTCACAACTCTCACACACCCTCATACCCTCACTCACACACCCTCGCTCTCACTGACCCTCATACTCTCACTCACGGACCCTCACATCCTCACTCATGGACCCTCTTATCCTCACTCAGACCCTCATACCCTCACGCACAGACCCTCATGCCCTCACAGACCCTCATACTCATTCACAAACCCTCACTCACACACCCTCGCACTCACTGACCCTCATAGCCTCACTTACGGACCCTCATATCCTCACTCAGACCCTCATACCCTCACTCACAGACCCTCATACACTCATTCACAGACCCTCGTACCCTCAGACTCATTATTTTTGTTGTCATTAACATGAAGGTGGCGCGGGCCAAACACTTTCTTACAATGTCAAATACACCGGCAGTAAAAATGAATTGAAAAATGATTTCATGCTTCAGTTTATATATATATATATATATATATATATATATATATATATATATATATATATATATATATATATATATATAAATTTATGCACGTCGTTGTCAACTCATTGCCAGACACCGTTATAAGAACTCCCTGCGCTTATCCCTGCCTTCACGTCTATGGATTTTTGCTCGTGCGATAATTTCCTTCACATTATCATCCGCCATCATCGTGATGAAGGAGGAAGAGACGAGGAGATGATGATGATGATAATTATCATCCCAGAGGCGTCCGCCACGTAGCCAGCCATATCTGCCGCCCTGAGGCAACTGGAAACCTGGGCGGGAAGGCCTAACATGGTGCCACACCACCCTAAACAAGATTTCTTTATCTCCCATACATAAATGACCTTTAATGATAGCCACTATGCCTTCTACTGAGCCAGTTTACTTTCCCCTAAGTGCCAAGAAGTTAAATAAATATTTATGTTTATAATTAGATGTAATAATGCGTTTGTAGGATCCGCGGGTGGGGGAACACGCGTTGGCAACAGTGGGCAGGGCTGTTTCCTCTCTCATGTTGTGATGGCGGTTCCCGCGGCCGGCCCGCCCCCCCGCCGGCGCCGCCATGTATTAATGGTGCCTCACCGTGGGACACCTACAGTCCCGTGATGACGGGGATTACATGGGAGTGAAAGCTTGGAGTGGGAGGGAGAGTAATTAGCCATCTTTAGGAGGGAAGAGTCTGTGGGAGGGGAGGGGAGTCTCTGGTTCCGTTCCTCGTGTTCCTCCTGTCCTGACCCAGCCCGCTGGCCAAGGGTTGTCAACTAAGCGGAAAAGGCCGCTAAATATAGCAATTTTAGGTCCAATTATTATCAGCGAATTTGATTTTGCATATTGCAAAATAAGCCAATAACCTCGATTTTGAAACTGATTGAAGAAAATAAAGGAAAATATTCTTTAAATAAGTGATAGACCATGTTTACTAGACAGTAAAATATGTGCTAAAGGGTCGCTGGTGTTATTAATTAACTGTTCGTGAAGTTCTTGAGGCTATTTTACGCTTCCAAAATATAATATCGCTCTTGTGGATGACTGAAAACATTTTCCAAAGTAATATCTCGCTTTATATGGCAGGGGGAAGCGATGCTGTTCCCACTGGGGCGGGGTGGCGACGGAAATGGATGAAGGCAAGCAAGTATGAATATGTACATGTGTATATATATGTATATGTCTGTTTATGTGTATGTAAACGTATATGGGCGTTTATGTATATATATGTGTGTATATGAGTGGATGGGCCATTCTTCGTCTGTTTCCCGACGCTACCTACCTGACGCGGAAAACAGCGATTATATATATATATATATATATTTAATGTATGTATGACTCATGGTGAGGTGCCTGAGGATTGGCGGAATGCGTGCATAGTGCCATTGTACGAAGGCAAAGGGGATAAGAGTGAGTGCTCAAATTACAGAGGTATAAGTTTGTTGAGTATTCCTGGTAAATTATATGGGAGGGTATTGATTGAGAGGGTGAAGGCATATACAGAGCATCAGATTGGGGAAGAGCAGTGCGGTTTCAGAAGTGGTAGAGGATGTGTGGATCAGGTGTTTGCTTTGAAGAATGTATGTGAGAAATACTTAGAAAAGCAAATGGATTTGTATGTAGCATTTATGGATCTGGAGAAGGCATATGATAGAGTTGATAGAGATGCTCTGTGGAAGGTATTAAGAATATATGGTGTGGGAGGCAAGTTGTTAGAAGCAGTGAAAAGTTTTTATCGAGGATGTAAGGCGTGTGTACGTGTAGGAAGAGAGGAAAGTGATTGGTTCTCAGTGAATGTAGGTTTGCGGCAGGGGTGTGTGATGTCTCCATGGTTGTTTAATTTGTTTATGGATGGGGTTGTTAGGGAGGTAAATGCAAGAGTCTGGAAAGAGGGGCAAGTATGAAGTCTGTTGGGGATGAGAGAGCTTGGGAAGTGAGTCAGTTGTTGTTCGCTGATGATACAGCGCTGGTGGCTGATTCATGTGAGAAACTGCAGAAGCTGGTGACTGAGTTTGGAAAAGTGTGTGGAAGAAGAAAGTTAAGAGTAAATGTGAATAAGAGCAAGGTTATTAGGTACAGTAGGGTTGAGGGTCAAGTCAATTGGGAGGTGAGTTTGAATGGAGAAAAACTGGAGGAAGTGAAGTGTTTTAGATATCTGGGAGTGGATCTGTCAGCGGATGGAACCATGGAAGCGGAAGTGGATCATAGGGTGGGGGAGGGGGCGAAAATTCTGGGAGCCTTGAAAAATGTGTGGAAGTCGAGAACATTATCTCGGAAAGCAAAAATGGGTATGTTTGAAGGAATAGTGGTTCCAACAATGTTGTATGGTTGCGAGGCGTGGGCTATGGATAGAGATGTGCGCAGGAGGATGGATGTGCTGGAAATGAGATGTTTGAGGAAAATGTGTGGTGTGAGGTGGTTTGATCGAGTAAGTAACGTAAGGGTAAGAGAGATGTGTGGAAATAAAAAGAGCGTGGTTGAGAGAGCAGAAGAGGGTGTTTTGAAATGGTTTGGGCATATGGAGAGAATGAGTGAGGAAAGATTGACCAAGAGGATATATGTGTCGGAGGTGGAGGGAACGAGGAGAAGAGGGAGACCAAATTGGAGGTGGAAAGATGGAGTGAAAAAGATTTTGTGTGATCGGGGCCTGAACATGCAGGAGGGTGAAAGGAGGGCAAGGAATAGAGTGAATTGGAGCGATGTGGTATACCGGGGTTGACGTGCTGTCAGTGGATTGAATCAAGGCATGTGAAGCGTCTGGGGTGAACCATGGAAGGCTGTGTAGGTGTGTATATTTGCGTGTGTGGACGTGTGTATGTACATGTGTATGGGGGGGGGGGTTGGGCCATTTCTTTCGTCTGTTTCCTTGCGCTACCTCGCAAACGCGGGAGACAGCGACAAAGTATAAAAAAAAAAAAATATATATATATATATATATATATATATATATATATATATATATATATATATATATATATATATATATACCCAGTGCTTTTCATTGATTCGTTCAGTGAGCCGCAGACTGTCGGTGTGGGTAGACCACTGGTGTTCTCCAGTGGTCTACCCACACGACCACTGGAGAACACTTGTTATGAACAAGATGTTCAGCGAAGGTTCGTGTCAAGATGAACGTTTCAAGGAACTTCCTATACCAAGTTCAGAGAAAGTTCAAAGCTTTCTATTACTTAACCTTAATGAGATGATTAAGGTAATTAGTGAGACATTACTTAAACGAACGAGATGAAAATGATAATAATGAATTTGTAATAATAATAATAATAATAATAATAATAATAATTATAATGATAATAATAATAATAATTATAATGATAAATAATAATACTAATAATAATACTAATAATAATAATAATAATAATAATAATAATAATAATAAAAATGAGAATAATAACAATGATAATAATATTGATAATAGTAATAATAATAATAATAATAATGATAATAATAATAATACTAATAATAATAATAATAATAATAATAATAATAATAATAATATCTGCCAGATGATATATACACCAGCAAACATAATGTGTATATATAATGTGTATATATAATGTGTATAGACCCGTAAGGGTCATGTATCAGCATGGGTCAGGGACCTGCCTCCCACCTGGACCTCACGGTAGGGTTAAGTGGTCAGGTCACTTCCGCTCACTGGGATACTATGGCGCTTATAGTAGCCACGTTTAGCGCTATCATTAGCGACATTTTGGCGATTACATTTGCGGCGTTTGGCGCTTATATTAGCGACGTTTTGGCGATTATAGTTGCGACCTTTGGCGCTTATATTAGCAAAGTTTGGCGCTTACATTAGCGAGATTTTGGCGATTACATTTGCGACCTTTGGAGCTTATATTAGCGACGTTTGGCGCTTATATTAGCGACATTTTGGAGCTTATATTAGCGACGTTTGGCGCTTATATTAGCGACATTTTGGCGATTACATTTGCGACCTTTGGCGCTTATATTAGCAAAGTTTGGCGCTTATATTAGCGATATTTTGGCGATTATCTTTGCGACTTTTGGCGCTTATATTAGCGACGTTTGGCGCTTATATGAGACATTTTAGGTGCTTATATTAGCGACATTTGGCGCTTATATGAGACATTTTAGGTGCTTATATTAGCGACATTTGGCGCTTATATGAGACATTTTAGGTGCTTATATTAGCGACATTTGGGCTTATATTAGAGACTTTTGGAGCTTATATGAGACAATTTAGGCGCTTGTATTAGCGACCTTTGGCGCATACATTAGTGACTTTTATCGCTTATACTAGCGATATTTTGGCGATTACATTAGCGACTTTTAGCGCTTACGTTAGCGACATTTTAGCGCTTACATCTGCAACGTTTGGCGCTTATATGAGAGACTTTTGGAGCTTTAATTAGCGATGTTTGGCGCTTAAATATGCGACATTTGGCGCTTAAAAAGGCGATGTTTGGCGCGTACATGAGAGACTTTTGGCTCTTAAATTAGCGACGTTTAGCGCTTATATTAGCGACGTTTGGCGCTTACATGAGACTTTTGGCGCTTTAAATTAGCGACATCTGGCGTTTATATTAGCGACTTTCGGCGTTTGTCTTAGCGAATTTTTGGCGCTTCTGTGAGACTTCTGGCGCTTATATTAACGACGTTTGGCGCTCATACCAGAGACTTTTGGCGGACATGTGCGAGACTTTTGGCGCTGGCATGCGAGACATTGGATGGTTGTATGTAGCGAGGTTTGCTGGTGATGTAAGGCAGGCGACGTGGGTGTGACAGTGGGCAGTGTTGACCTGGTCAACAACCCTCACCAGACTAGCTATTTGGCACGACCAAGAAACTTTTACAAAAAATGTCTCTTATCTCGTATGTCTGTGATCTCGTATATCTCTTATCTTTTATATCTCTTATCTCTGATCTCGTATATCTCGTATCTCTTACATCTCTGATCTCGTATATCTCTTATCTCTGATCTGTATATCTCTGATCTCTTATATCTCTTATCTCTGATCTCGTATATCTCTTATCTATTATATCTCTGATCTCTGACCTCGTATATCTCTTATCTATTATATCTCTTATCTCTAATCTCGTATATCTCTTATCTATTATATCTCTGATCTCTGACCTCGTATATCTCTTATCTATTATATCTCTGATCTCTGATCTCGTATATCTCTTATCTTTTATATCTCTTATCTCTGATCTCGTATATCTCGTATCTCTTACATCTCTGATCTCGTATATCTCTTATCTCTGATCTCTTATATCTCTTATCTCTGATCTCGTATATCTCTTATCTATTATATCTCTGATCTCTGACCTCGTATATCTCTTATCTATTATATCTCTTATCTCTAATCTCGTATATCTCTTATCTATTATATCTCTGATCTCTGACCTCGTATATCTCTTATCTATTATATCTCTTATCTCTGATCTCGTATATCTCTTATCTATTATATCTCTTATCTCTGATCTCGTATATCTCTTACCTATTATATCTCTTATCTCTGATCTCGTATATCTCTTATCTATTATATCTCATCTCTAATCTCGTATATCTCTTATCTATTATATCTCTGATCTCTGACCTCGTATATCTCCTATCTATTATATCTCTTATCTCTGATCTCGTATATCTCTTATCTATTATATCTCTTATCTCTGATCTCGTATATCTCGTATCTCTTACATCTCTGATCTCGTATATCTCTTATCTCTGATCTCGTTTATCTCTGATCTCGGGACTTGCGAATGGTACAGTGTTGACCCCTCCCCCCCCCACACAGAGGTCAAGACAACATACCTACCCCCCCCCCCCCCCGCCCCTGACGGCCACAGATCTACATGGATACGACTATTACGCAATGGTCATGCGTACATATTGTTACGCAGTGGTCATGCGTACATATTATTACGCAGTGGTCATGCGTACATATTATTACGCAGTGGTCATGCGTACATATTATTACGCAATGGTCATGCGTACATATTGTTACGCAGTGGTCATGCGTACATCATATTACGCATTGGTCATGCGTACATATTATTACGCAGTGGTCATGCGTACATATTATTACGCAGTGGTCATGCGTACATATTATTACGCAATGGTCATGCGTACATATTATTACGCAATGGTCATGCGTACATATTATTACGCAGTGGTCATGCGTACATATTATTACGCAATGGTCATGCGTACATATTATTACGCAGTGGTCACGCGTTATGTTATAAACCCGTTTCCAACGGGGACTCCTGTCCTCACGGCTACGCATGTAATTGCGTCAATAATTGCGTCAATAATTCTTGTGAAGAGTATAATACCTTGTTTACGAAGGTTAATGAGGCTAAGGAAGACGCCCTTGTGGCCAGCCTAACACTTCGATGTTAATATCTAACAGGATTGTGTTAATGTGTGTTAAGTTAATTTTTAACTCACGTTAGCGTGGGTCACCCACCAGCAATTTTTTTTAATTGGCGTTCAAAGAGCAAAAAGGCACTGAACTCCTGACTGCAATGTTAATGTTATCATTTACCATACGTTAACATGTTAAATTAGTGGTGGATGGGGTATTAACAGGGCCAGAGTCTCCACCTCAGGAGCTTCTAGTCTGCTCTCTCTCTCTCTCTCTCTCTCTCTCTCTCTCTCTCTCTCTCTCTCTCTCTCTCTGTGTATATATTTCTCTCTTGTGTCTCCCTTGATGATGTGATTATGAAACGAAAGTGCACTTGGGAACTTGTCGTGTTTCATTTTTCCCCCGTGGACTCATAGGAATATACGTGATCACGCGCAAAATTGTGATCCTTTCCAATAAATAAATATATACATTCATATATATGTACATGGGTATATATGTATATGTCTGTGTGTGTGTATATATATGTGTACATTGAGATGTATAGGTATGTATATTTGCGTGTGTGGACGTGTATGTATATACATGTGTATGTGGGTGGGTTGGGCCATTTCTTTCGTCTGTTTCCTTGCGCTACCTCGCTAACGCGGGAGACAGTGACAGGCGACTAAAAGGGAAGGGAGCGGGGGGCTGGAAATCCTCCCCTCTCGTTTTTAATTTTCCAAAAGAAGGAACAGAGAAGGGGGCCAAGTGAGGACATTCCCTCAAAGGCCCAGTCCTCTGTTCTTAACGCTACCTCGCTATCGCGGGAAATGGCGAATAGTATGAAAGAAAGAAGAAATATATATTGGTGTGGGTTGCGTGTTCTCTTCACGTTTAAATATCATAATTCGTGTGGGCGTTTTATTACAATAACGCATCTCTTCCGTTTATCGTTATTTAAAAAAAAATATTTATCTGAATATTTACGTAGGTCATTAGGTCACCTTGCACCTGGGTTGGATGACTACCACTACACCCAAGTGTGTGTGTGTGTGTGTGTGTGTGTGTGTGTGTCTGGGGGGAGGCGGGGCTATGGCAGGGGGAGGGGCGTAGCCAGGATGCGGGAGGAGGGGGAGGGGGAGGGGGAGGGGGGGCTGGGGTCTTCCCCGGGTAGGTATTGTCATTTGGTGGAGGGAGGGGGAGGGGGAGGGGGGGAGGGGGGGGTGGTAAGATCCCTGTGGGATGGGAGAGAGATAGGGGGGGGGGCGGGGTGGGGTGGGAACCCCCCCCCTCCTGGGGCATGGGAGGGCTATCCCTTGGGGTCTGGTTGAGAAGGGGTCCCGGGGGAGGGAGGGAGGGGAGGGAAGGTGTAAGTGGAGGGGTAGGTTAGTGTTGTGTCCTCCGGTAGGTGGGGAGGGAGGGAGGGATCCTAGGGAGGGGCGGGTGGGTTGGGGAGATCATCAGGGGGGTCAGGGGGTGGAGGAGGGAGGGAGGGAGGGAAGGAGGGAGGGAGGGAGGGAGGGAGGGAGGGAGGGAGGGAAGGAGGGAGGAGCTAGAGGTATACAGAGACCACGTGTGTGGGGCCGAGCTCAGTGTGACTGTGGTGCGTGTGAGGTGCGCGTCGCTCCGCTCCCTTCCCGCGCCTTTTTAGGCGGAAGTTTTCCCGCGCTGCTCAACACCCAAAGTGCTGTTATCTTACATATATCTGGTTCTCCGCGGCTATAACTTGTTCTTCGTGCCCCCGTAACACTACCACCAGGTCATATATATATATATATATATATATATATATACACTCCAATATATATATATCATTTGAATATACGTTCATATAGTGGCCACCACTGAGTCCACCCCAGTGGCGTATACTCCCAAGTTCCTTGGTGTGTGTGTGTGTGTGTGTGTCTGTGTGTGTGTGTCTGTGTGTGTGTCTGTGTGTGTATGTGTCTGTGTGTAATATCCTGGTGTGTCCACCCACCTGCATAACCACTGGGGAGTAACCACTGGCCCTTCTGCTGCCACTGTGTAAGTACTGACCCAACCTGTTGTGGGGGCTAGGGTACCTTATTGTGGGGCTATATATATATATATATATATATATATATATATAGGAATATGAGTCCACGGGGAAAATGAAACACGAAAAGTTCCCAAGTGCACTTTCGTGTAATAATCACATCATCAGGGGAGACACAAGAGAGAAATATAACAGTCAGTAGATAATGAAGAGACGAAGCTAGGACGCCATATATATAATATATATATATATATATATATATATATATATATATATATATATATATATATATATATATATATATATATATATATATATATGGTCGTGCCGGGGACAAGGGCCGTGCAGACGTACACACAGACGCGCGACGGGTCGTACCGTCGTGTTCAAGTGCCCAAGACGTGTGTGTATTGTTAATAAATACAGTCAATTATTATTATTATTTTTATTATTATTATTGTTATTATTATTATTATTATTATTATTATTATTATTATTACTATTATCATTATTATTATTATTATTATTATTATTATTATTACTATTATTACTATAGAGATGCTCTGTGGAAGGTATTAAGAATATATGGTGTGGGAGGAAAGTTGTTAGAAGCAGTGAAAAGTTTTTATCGAGGATGTAAGGCATGTGTACGTGTAGGAAGAGAGGAAAGTGATTGGTTCTCAGTGAATGTAGGTTTGCGGCAGGGGTGTGTGATGTCTCCATGGTTGTTTAATTTGTTTATGGATGGGGTTGGTACGGAGGTGAATGCAAGAGTTTTGGAAAGAGGGGCAAGTATGAAGTCTGTTGGGGATGAGAGAGCTTGGGAAGTGAGTCAGTTGTTGTTCGCTGATGATACAGCGCTGGTGGCTGATTCATGTGAGAAACTGCAGAAGCTGGTGACTGAGTTTGGTAAAGTGTGTGAAAGAAGAAAGTTAAGAGTAAATGTGAATAAGAGCAAGGTTATTAGGTACAGTAGGGTTGAGGGTCAATTCAATTGGGAGGTGAGTTTGAATGGAGAAAAACTGGAGGAAGTGAAGTGTTTTAGATATCTGGGAGTGGATCTGGCAGCGGATGGAACCATGGAAGCGGAAGTGGATCATAGGGTGGGGGAGGGGGCGAAAGTTCTGTGAGCCTTGAAGAATGTGTGGAAGTCGAGAACATTATCTCGGAAAGCAAAAATGGGTATGTTTGAAGGAATAGTGGTTCCAACAATGTTGTATGGTTGCGAGGCGTGGACTATGGATAGAGTTGTGCGCAGGAGGATGGATGTGCTGGAAATGAGATGTTTGAGGACAATGTGTGGTGTGAGGTGGTTTGATCGAGTAAGTAACGTAAGGGTAAGAGAGATGTGTGGAAATAAAAAGAGCGTGGTTGAGAGAGCAGAAGAGGGTGTTTTGAAATGGTTTGGGCACATGGAGAGAATGAGTGAGGAAAGATTGACCAAGAGGATATATGTGTCGGAGGTGGAGGGAACGAGGAGAAGAGGGAGACCAAATTGGAGGTGGAAAGATGGAGTGAAAAAGATTTTGTGTGATCGGGGCATGAACATGCAGGAGGGTGAAAGGAGGGCAAAGAATAGAGTGAATTGGAGCGATGTGGTATACCGGGGTTGACGTGCTGTTAGTGGATTGAATCAAGGCATGTGTATGGGGGTGGGTTGGGCCATTTCTTTCGTCTGTTTCCTTGCGCTACCTCGCAAACGCGGGAGACAGCGACAAAGCAAAAAAAAAAAAAAAAAAAAAAATTACTATTATTATTATTATTTTTATTATTATTATTATTATTATTATTATTATTATTATTATTATTATGTTATTATTAGTTATTATTACTATTAAAGACACTGTTGTGTTCTCTGACGATTTAAGTCAAACAAGAAAAAGAATAAATTACCATTAATGATATGTTGTGAATCACATTTTGTATCATAACTTTAAAGTTTTCTTTGTTTTCAATATGGACTTATCAGTCCCATCCCTGTAGGATCCCTTCTGTCCCACACTCTCCTGCCCATCCTATAATAGTGTCTTTTCCATCATGCACTGTCCCTCCCATCCTATAGAGTCTATCCCATCCCACAGTTTCTATCCCATCCCGGAATGTCTATCCCATCTCAGTGTCTATCGCATCCCACAGTGTCTATCCCATCCCACAGTGTCCATCGCATCCCACAGTGTCTATCCCATCCCTCAGTGTCTATCCCATATCAGTGTTTATCCCATCCCACAGTGTCTATCCCATCCCACAGTGTCTATCCCATCCCACAGTGTCCATCGCATCCCACAGTGTCTATCCTATCCCTCAGTGTCTATCCCATATCAGTGTTTATCCCATCCTACAGTGTCTATCCCATCCCACAGTGTCCATCGCATCCCAGTGTCTATCCCATCCCACAGTGTCTATCGCATCCCACAGAGTCTATCCCATCCCACAGTGTCCATCGCATCCCACAGTGTCTATCCCATCCCTCAGTGTCTATCCCATCTCAGTGTTTATCCCATCCCACAGTGTCTATCCCATCCCACAGTGTCCATCGCATTCCAG
This sequence comes from Panulirus ornatus, assembly GCF_036320965.1. Lineage (NCBI taxonomy): Eukaryota > Metazoa > Arthropoda > Malacostraca > Decapoda > Palinuridae > Panulirus > Panulirus ornatus. The sequence goes on from NC_092273.1 coordinate 22,974,325, forward strand.
TGTCTATCCCATCCCACAGTGTCTATCGCATCCCACAGTGTCTATCCCATCCTACAGTGTCTATCCCATCCTACAGTGTCCATCGAATCCTACAGTGTCTATCCCATCCCACAGTGTCTATCCCATCCCACAGTGTCTATCCATCCCAGTGTCTATCCCATCTCAGTGTTTATCCCATCCCACAGTGTCTCTCCCATCCCACAGTGTCCATCGCATCCCAGTGTCTATCCCATCCCACAGTGTCTATCCCATCCCACAGTGTCCATCGCATCCCAGAGTCTATCCCATCCCACAGTTTCTATCCCATCCCACAGTGTCTATCACATCCCACAGTGTCTATCCCATCCCACAGTGTCTATCACATCCCACAGTGTCTATCCCATCCCACAGTGTATCCCATCCAATAGTGTCTATCCCATCCCACAGTGTCTATCCCATCCCAAAGTGTATCCCATCCAATAGTGTCTATCCCATCCCACAGTGTCTATCCCATCCCACAGTGTCTATCACATCCCACAGTGTCTATCCCATCCCACAGTGTCTATCACATCCTACAGTGTCTATCCCATCCCACAGTGTCAATCACATCCCACAGTGTCTATCACATCCCACAGTGTCTATCCCATCCCACAGTGTCTATCCCATCCCACAGTGTCTATCCCATCCCACAGTGTCTATCCCATCCCACAGTGTCCATCGCATCCCAGTGTCTATCCCATCCCACAGTTTCTATCCCATCCCACAGTGTCTATCACATCCCACAGTGTCTATCCCATCCCACAGTGTCTATCACATCCCACAGTGTCTATCCCATCCCACAGTGTATCCCATCCAATAGTGTCTATCCCATCCCACAGTGTCTATCCCATCCCACAGTGTATCCCATCCAATAGTGTCTATCCCATCCCACAGTGTCTATCACATCCCACAGTGTCTATCCCATCCCACAGTGTCTATCACATCCCACAGTGTCTATCCCATCCCACAGTGTCTATCACATCCCACAGTGTCTGTCACATCCCACAGTGTCTATCACATCCCACAGTGTCTATCCCATCCCACAGTGTCCATCGCATCCCAGTGTCTATCCCATCCCACAGTGTATCCCATCCAATAGTGTCTATCCCATCCCACAGTGTCTATCCCATCCCACAGTGTCTATCACATCCCACAGTGTCTATCACATCCCACAGTGTCTATCCCATCCCACAGTGTCTATCCCATCCCACAGTGTCTATCCCATCCCACAGTGTCTATCCCATCCCACAGTGTCCATCGCATCCCAGTGTCTATCCCATCCCACAGTTTCTATCCCATCCCACAGTGTCTATCACATCCCACAGTGTCTATCCCATCCCACAGTGTCTATCACATCCCACAGTGTCTATCCCATCCCACAGTGTATCCCATCCAATAGTGTCTATCCCATCCCACAGTGTCTATCCCATCCCACAGTGTATCCCATCCAATAGTGTCTATCCCATCCCACAGTGTCTATCCCATCCCACAGAGTCTATCCCATCCCACAGAGTCTATCCCATTCCACAGTGCCCTTCTCAATTTTTGTTTGTTTACGTAGGAGGTTGCCTCAGCCTGGGACAGAAGTCCACATTAAGGCCGGAGTATTAATGGAAATATAGAGAAAAATTATGGAAAAGGAAATGGAAGAGACAGGGGAAAGTAATTGCGAATTCTGGAGGAAGTGATGAACCTGTTCTTTAAAACATGCGGCAGGTCATAGATATTGGGAAAGACATGAGAAGGGAGAGAGTTCCAAAGCTTCGACGTGTAGGGAAAGAAACAGTTATCAAAACGGCCCACCCTCGAGTGGCCAACGTCCACACAGTAATCACGTGAGGCAGCAGGTTGGAGAGTATTGTGTGATCTAGTTAGTGGTGGGGGGCACACAAGCAGCCAGCTCTCGGGTGCACAAACCAAAGTAATACCTGCAGAAGAGGGAAAGTGAACCAACATTGCGGCGTCGGGCAAGGGAGTCAAGCTTGGAAGTTTAACCTGGGAGACCTGATACGTCTTATCGTGTCCTTCCCATCCTACAGAGTCTTTCCCATCCTGTAGAGTCCTTCCCATCCTACAGAGTCCTTCCCATCCTACAGTCCTTCCCATCCTGTACGAATCCTTCCCATCCTGTAGAGTCCTTCCCATCCTGTACGAGTCCTTCCCATCCTGCACGAGTCCTTCCCATCCTGTACGAGTCATTCCCATCCTGTACGAATCTTTCCCATCCTGTACGAGTCATTCCCATCCTGTACGAATCCTTCCCATCCTGTACGAGTCCTTCCCATCCTGTACGAGTCCTTCCCATCCTGTACGAGTCATTCCCATCCTGTACGAGTCCTTCCCATCCTGTACGAGTCATTCCCATCCTGTACGAGTCCTTCCCATCCTGTACGAGTCATTCCCATCCTGTACGAGTCCTTCCCATCCTGTACGAGTCATTCCCATCCTGTACGAGTCCTTCCCATCCTGTACGAGTCATTCCCATCCTGTACGAATCTTTCCCATCCTGTACGAGTCCTTCCCATCCTGTACCCATCCTGTACAAGTCCTTCTCATCCTGTTCGAGTCATTCCCATCCTGTACGATTCATTCCCATCCTGTACGAGTCATTCCCATCCTGTACGATTCATTCCCATCCTGTACGAGTCTTTCCCATCCTGTAGAGACCTTCCCATCGTGTACGAGTCTTTCCCATCCTGCAGAGTCCTTCCCATCCTGTAGAGTCCTTCCCATAGGGGAAAGAAAGAACTTCAAATCAATTCGTGGATTCAGGGACACATGGTGTCATGTATACGTATGAGTCAGGCAGGTGCAATCAGGGATACATAAAGGGTCAGGGATACATGGGATAAAGGGATACATGAGTAAGGGACACATGGGATAAAGGGATACATGAGTAAGGGACACATGGGATAAAGGGATACATGAGTAAGGGACACATGGGATAAAGGGATACATGAGTAAGGGACACATGGGATAAAGGGATACATGAGTAAGGGACACATGGGATAAAGGGATACATGAGTCAGGGACACATGGGATAAAGGGATACATGAGTGAGGGACACTTGGGATAAAGGGATACATGAGTGAGGGACACTTGGGATAAAGGGATACATGAGTGAGGGACACATGGGATAAAGGGATACATGAGTGAGGGACACTTGGGATAAAGGGACACATGAGTCAGAAGTGTCATCTGGGATACATGGATTCAGGGATATGTAGGAGACGTGTCACCGTATCTTCCGCTCCTGGAAAGGTGTGACCATGGCGTCTTGACGCCGAAAATGCGTATGATGGTAGTAACTGTGCAAAGTGGGAGACGGATGTACAACTCATTAACAACCAGATCACAACCACGCGGTTGTAATAACCATGCCATGTCCTCCAGCGCCTCTATAGATCCTCATTCTTATATGTGACACACACACAAGCCACAGGTTCGTATCCTATCCTTTGAAGATGACATTTGAATAAGCATGAACATGGCTGCACTAGAGGGCGCTGTGAGCTTACGAGGAGACATTAATGCAGTCTCCCTGTGGGCCACCGAAGACATACGTGTCAGAGGAGGTGAACTGTAGCTCCTGACGTAGCTGAGTGAATGAATGAATGAAGGAAAATGTAGAATATCAGACTGACACAGACACTGTCATAAAATAGATGGATAATGTGAAAGACTTCGGTGTAATAATGCCTTAACGACCTTGCCTTTAGCGAACACATTATAACAACAGTTGCTTCCACCTGAAGTAAGGTGGGAAGGATCCTGCAGACTTTCAAGACAAGGAAAGAAAAGACGATGATGATGATGCTTTTCACGTCACCAGTTATCCCATGAATATAACATTGCTGTTCTAACGTCTCATACTACAAGGCAGGCGAAATGACCGAACAAGAGGAAATTCAGATCTCTCTCACGAAGCACATTAATGCCAACTTGTGGCCAATGAAACAAGTCCCTGGCAGTAGCTGAAATTACTGAGTCTGTCCTCCCCAGGGCGCGGACATGAGAAGTCTATCATCCACCCTACCTGGATGTCCTTGAAGGCAGAGCTTATCTCTGAGACGAAAAGATTCTATATATAGACAGTGACCTGGACGAGTGTTTACGAAGTGTACTGGACCAGCCAGTCCACCGGCTGCAGCTTCCAACAGCTTGGTCGACCAACGGCCTAACCCGTGAGCCTGGGCCCAACCTGGACTCCTGGGGTAGAAGCTCTCCCCCCGAGGGGTAGAAGACCCCCGAAGACGGGGTAGAAGACCCCTCCGAAGACCACACTAGGTGCACCAAGTATTCATTCCAATCACGACCGGTACCCCAGGCGACAGTTCGAGAAGAAGCAAGTGCATCACCCCCGCCACCGTTACCTCATGCTGGCAGAAATCCAACGTCCCCGAGTTGGTGTTCGCCACCACAGTCACATCAAGGCCGGCCAACCCAGCTGGTACAGGTCGGTTAATGAAGAACCTCACCCCAACCACATTGGACATCCTCCATCACCAGTAGTGTCTGTATGGTGTCTGTGCAACATCCCCCTCCCCTATGTGACTAGTCCACATCTATTCTAAATTATCATCTGCACTGATCAGGTCACGACATGAGGATTGGACATTAACTGAACTACAGGTATAGAATGATTTCTTCCCTTTAAATCGTGACTTTGGACACGTATGATATATCTTGAGCGCTGGACGCCAGACCTGTTTACCATAGTGTGAGGAAGGTCCAATCTGTGTGCTGGACTGATTTAGAATTCGTCTCAATCATCTATGATGCGTTTGATGGCTCCAATCTTCAAACTTTGATATCATTTTCTTAGAATTACATACGTGCTTCCTGCCCCATCACTCCCTCCTGACTCTACGAGTCTCCTGCAGCGCCCAGGGAGATAACCACGTCCACCGGGCGAGGTCATAAAGCGCTCAATGAATGGAAGTTGGAGTTTATTATCGACTATCCTCGTCTTGGAAAGACTTGTGACTGAATTAAGAATCTGTCGCCAGTGGTCACCCGCACTGTACAGTCGACATGATCCCCGGGTTTCCCATTTTCTGTTAAGGTGTAACCTACCGTAGAATTGAGGGGTTCCTCATCTTCTATGATCATGTTCGAAGATTTGGAATAGATATCTGTATTTTGTTGGCTCCTGAGACGGGATATTTTGCCCTGATGTATATGTATGTGTGGGACGACAAGGCCCCCGGGATAACAGGGCTTGGGACGACCCCCTGGGACGACCCATGTTAAAACGACTATCCCAGGCAGACTCCAGTGTAATATAATCTTTTCCATTTCCAGAGGCAGACGAACGACACGAACGACCGATCAGAGACGACCACACTGCGTCATCTGTGGTTGTTGCTGACCCAACCGTAAGTACACGACGCATTCTACACCTGTCGTCCTCGTCGTCCGTGTCCTTGACCCACCCCGTCCGTGACCCTCAGACCCTAAGTGGCTCTGGACCTGACCCGTGTCCTTAATACCGTCCGTGTCCTTGACCCCCGTCCGTGTCCTTGACCCCCGTCCGTGTCCTTGACCCCCCGTCCGTGTCCTTGACCCCCCGTCCGTGTCCTTGACCCCCGTCCGTGTCCTTGACCCCCGTCCGTGTCCTTGACCCCCCGTCCGTGTCCTTGACCCCTCGTCCGTGTCCTTGACCCTTGTTCATGTACTTTTTCCTGTACTTTCTGACCAATTTTTGGTCCTTGATATTCCCATGTAAACCGTTGCATGTTCTCTGTATTTTCTTTATATATTATTCAAATACTGTATTTGCCATTTATACAGCTGTAGGTGTATTAAATAGAGCAGTCCGTACTGGATTCAAGCGCCTGGCTGTTGTATTAAATATCTGGGGCTTCACTACTGTATACTGTTGTATTTAATATCTGGGGCTTCACTACTGTATACTGTTGTATTAAATATCTGGGGGCTTCACTACTGTATACTGTTGTATTAAATATCTGGGGGGCTTCACTATTGTATACTGTTGTATTAAATATCTGGGGGGCTTCACTACTGTATACTGTTGTATTAAGTATCTGGGGGCTTCACTACTGTATACTGTTGTATTAAATATCTGGGGGCTTCACTACTGTATACTGTTGTATTAAATATCTGGGGGCTTCATTACTGTATACTGATGTATTAAATATCTGGGGGCTTCACTACTGTATACTGTTGTATTAAATATCTGGGGCTTCACTATTGTATACTGTTGTATTAAATATCTGGGGGGCTTCACTACTGTATACTGTTGTATTAAATATCTGGGGGCTTCACTACTGTATACTGTTGTATTAAATATCTGGGGGCTTCACTACTGTATACTGTTGTATTAAATATCTGGGGGCTTCACTACTGTATACTGTTGTATTAAATATCTGGGGGGCTTCACTACTGTATACTGTTGTAGTAAATATCTGGGGGCTTCACTACTGTATACTGTTGTATTAAATATCTGGGGGCTTCACTACTGTATACTGTTGTATTAAATATCTGGGGGCTTCACTACTGTATACTGTTGTATTAAATATCTGGGGGCTTCACTACTGTATACTGTTGTATTAAATATCTGGGGGCTTCACTACTGTATACTGTTGTATTAAATATCTGGGGCTTCACTACTGTATACTGTTGTATTACATGTCGGGGCCTACTGTATTACATGTAATCGCGATACTGCGTGATACTGTATTTTGTTTTTATTATCAATTATCGTTATTATAGTTCATGATTAACGATAATAATATTATTATTATTATTATGAAGGATCAAGTTATATAGAAAATGGGATGTAGTTTTTTAAGTTAGCTAGGACGGCACGGGCAACTGAGGCCCAATCAAGGTTATCCCATTAACGATATATATATATATATATATATATATATATATATATATATATATATATATATATATATATATATATATATATTATTTTTTTTATTATACTTTGTCGCTGTCTCCCGCGTTTGCGAGGTAGCGCAAGGAAACTGACGAAAGAAATGCCCCCCCCCCATACACATGTATATACATACGTCCACACACGCAAATATACATACCTACACAGCTTTCCATGGTTTACCCCAGACGCTTCACATGCCTTGATTCAATCCACTGACAGCACGTCAACCCCGGTATACCACATCGCTCCAATTCACTCTATTCCTTGCCCTCCTTTCACCCTCCTGCATGTTCAGGCCCCGATCACACAAAATCTTTTTCACTCCATCTTTCCACCTCCAATTTGGTCTCCCTCTTCTCCTCGTTCCCTCCACCTCCGACACATATATCCTCTTGGTCAATCTTTCCTCACTCATTCTTTCCATGTGCCCAAACCACTTCAAAACACCCTCTTCTGCTCTCTCAACCACGCTCTTTTTATTTCCACACATCTCTCTTACCCTTACGTTACTCACTCGATCAAACCACCTCACACCACACATTGTCCTCAAACATCTCATTTCCAGCACATCCATCCTCCTGCGCACAACTCTATCCATAGCCCACGCCTCGCAACCATACAACATTGTTGGAACCACTATTCCTTCAAACATAGCCATTTTTGCTTTCCGAGATAATGTTCTCGACTTCCACACATTCTTCAAGGCTCCCAGAATTTTCGCCCCCTCCCCCACCCTATTATCCACTTCCGCTTCCATGGTTCCATCCGCTGCCAGATCCACTCCCAGATATCTAAAACACTTCACTTCCTCCAGTTTTTCTCCATTCAAACTCACCTCCCAATTGAATTGACCCTCAACCCTACTGTACCTAATAACCTTGCTCTTATTCACATTTACTCTTAACTTTCTTCTTCCACACACTTTACCAAACTCAGTCACCAGCTTCTGCAGTTTCTCACATGAATCAGCCACCAGCGCTGTATCATCAGCGAACAACAACTGACTCACTTCCCAAGCTCTCTCATCCCCAACTGACTTCATACTTGCCCCTCTTTCCAAAACTCTTGCATTTACCTCCCTAACAACCCCATCCATAAACAAATTAAACAACCATGGAGACATCACACACCCCTGCCGCAAACCTACATTCACTGAGAACCAATCACTTTCCTCTCTTCCTACACGTACACATGCCTTACATCCTCGATAAAAACTTTTCACTGCTTCTAACAACTTTCCTCCCACACCATATATTCTTAATACCTTCCACAGAGCATCTCTATCAACTCTATCATATGCCTTCTCCAGATCCATAAATGCTACATACAAATCCATTTGCTTTTCTAAGTATTTCTCACATACATTCTTCAAAGCAAACACCTGATCTACACATCCTCTACCACTTCTGAAACCACACTGCTCTTCCCCAATCTGATGCTCTGTACATGCCTTCACCCTCTCAATCAATACCCTCCCATATAATTTACCAGGAATACTCAACAAACTTATACCTCTGTAATTTGAGCACTCACCCTTATCCCCTTTGCCTTTGTACAATGGCACTATGCACGCATTCCGCCAATCCTCAGGCACCTCACCACGAGTCATACATACATTAAATAACCTTACCAACCAGTCAACAATACAGTCACCCCCTTTTTTAATAAATTCCACTGCAATACCATCCAAACCTGCTGCCTTGCCGGCTTTCATCTTCCGCAAAGCTTTCACTACCTCTTCTCTTTTTACCAAATCATTTTCCCTAACCCTCTCACTTTGCACACCACCTCGACCAAAACACCCTATATCTGCCACTCTATCATCAAACACATTCAACAAACCTTCAAAATACTCACTCCATCTCCTTCTCACATCACCACTACTTGTTATCACCTCCCCATTTGCGCCCTTCACTGAAGTTCCCATTTGCTCCCTTGTCTTACGCACTTTATTTACCTCCTTCCAGAACATCTTTTTATTCTCCCTAAAATTTAATGATACTCTCTCACCCCAACTCTCATATATATATATATATATATATATATATATATATATATATATATATATATATATACCCTAGCCTGAGCCAGGTACCCATTTTATCGACCAACCCTTAAGGGTGTATGATGAACAGCTGGGTTGACTGTGGACCAATGACCGCAACCAGGATTCGAACCGATGCCATGTTCGACCCTTGGGCGATCTAAGCGGGCGGGCTCATCACAAACACACCCACCCCCACCCCGTTTTCTTAATAATTTAAAAGAAAACTAAGGACTATATGATTTATATTACCTCTCAAATTATCTTTATTTTAACCAATTTATCGTAGGGGGATGCTTCCCTTACCGGGTAATTAAGGAGATGCGAGGCGCTAATTTGGATCAGGGCAATTAAGTATAGCCACAGGAGGGTATATATGTAAGCATATATGACAGGTATATAGGAAGGAATTATATACGGTGTTGTAAGGTCGATAATAACTTAGCATTATATAGTTCATGAGACATAACTGGGCTGGCACTGTTAGTTATTTAGATGAAGAATTTGTGGGTTATTATAACTTGGGGTTGTATATATATATATATTGTAGGTAGGTATTGTGGCTTTTGTTGGAGGGGGGGGAGGGGGGTTATTTTAGTCTAGTGTGGGTGCTATTGTGGGCGGAGTTTGTAGAATTGTGGGCGTGGTTTGTAGAATTGTGGGCGTGGTTGATCGATATTGTGGGTCTGTGACCTAGCCTTACGATGGTTTGGGAAGTCTTATACCCCCCACAGCTGGGGTCTGTAACCTATCCTTTCGATGGTTTGGGAGGTCTTCTACCCCCACAGCTGGGGTCTGTAACCTAACCTTACGATGGTTTGGGAGGTCTTCTACCCCCCACAGCTGGGGTCTGTAACCTATCCTTTCGATGGTTTGGGAGGTCTTCTACCCCCACAGCTGGGGTCTGTAACCTAACCTTACGATGGTTTAGGAGGTCTTCTACCCCCCCCACAACTGGGGTCTGTAACCTAACCTTACGATGGTTTGGGAGGTCTTCTACCCCCACAGCTGGGGTCTGTAACCTAACCTTACGATGGTTTGGGAGGTCTTCTACCCCCACAGCTGGGGTCTGTAACCTAACCTTACGATGGTTTGGGGGTCTTCTACCCCCACAGCTGGGGTCTGTAACCTAACCTTACGATGGTTTGGGAGGTCTTCTACCCCCACAGCTGGGGTCTGTAACCTAACCTTACGATGGTTTGGGAGGTCTCCTACAACGATGGTTTGGGAGGTCTTCTACCCCCACAGCTGGGGTCTGTAACCTAACCTTACGATGGTTTGGGAGGTCTCCTACAACGATGGTTTGGGAGGTCTTCTACCCCCCAAAGCTGGGGTCTGTAACCTAACCTTACGATGGTTTGGGAGGTCTTCTCTCCCCCCCCCCCCCCCTTCCCCACAGCTGGGTCTGGGGCCTGCGAAAACCATGGCAAGGCTCACGGGCTGAGGGCAAAGAATAGAACAATTTAACTTTATAGATGTTAACAAGGAACATCCGTGTGTGGCCAGCAGGTTAACTTCTTGTTAAATCAAGGTAGGAAGGAGGCATTCTCCACGTACGGGCCAACACGGACGTAGTGAGGCCGGGCCAACACGGACGTAGTGAGGCCGGGCCAACACGGACGTGGTGAGGCCGGGCCAACACGGACGTAGTGAGGCCGGGCCAACACGGACATAGTGAGGCCGGGCCAACACGGACGTAGTGAGGCCGGGCCAACACGGACATAGTGAGGCCGGGCCAACACGGACATAGTGAGGCCGGGCCAACACGGACGTAGAGGCCAGGCCATCACGGACGTAGTGAGGCCGGGCCAACACGGACGTAGTGAGGCCGGGCCAACACGGACATAGTGAGGCCGGGCCAACACGGACGTAGTGAGGCCGGGCCAACACGGATATTAGCAATTTGATATAGTTTTGGCTTAACGCGTCCATCTACATACCCTCCTTCCCCCCCCCCGCCATCTATATACCCTCCCAGCCATCTATATACCCTCCCCCAGCCATCTATATACCCTCCCAGCCATCTATATATCCTCCCAGCCATCTATATACCATCCCCCAGCCATCTATATATCCTCCCCCAGCCATCTATATACCCTCCCAGCCATCTATATTCCCTCCCCCAGCCATCTATATACCCTCCCAGCCATCTATATACCCTCCCCCAGCCATCTATATACCCTCCCCCAGCCATCTATATACCCTCCCCCAGCCATCTATATACCCTCCCAGCCATCTATATTCCCTCCCCCAGCCATCTATATACCCTCCCAGCCATCTATATTCCCTCCCCCAGCCATCTATATACCCTCCCCAGCCATCTATATACCCTCCCCAGCCATCTATATACCCTTCCAGCCATCTATATACCCTCCCCCAGCCATCTATATACCCTTCCAGCCATCTATATACCCTCCCCCAGCAATCTATATACCCTCCCAGCCATCTATATACCCTCCCCCAGCCATCTATATACCCTTCCAGCCATCTATATACCCTCCCCCAGCCATCTATATACCCTTCCAGCCACCTATATACCCTCCCCCAGCCATCTATATACCCTCCCCAGCCATCTATATACCCTCCCCCAGCCATCTATATACCCTTCCAGCCATCTATATACCCTCCCCCAGCCATCTATATACCCTCCCCCAGCCATCTATATACCCTTCCAGCCATCTATATACCCTCCCCCAGCCATCTATATACCCTTCCAGCCATCTATATACCCTCCCCCAGCCATCTATATACCCTCCCCAGCCATCTATATACCCTCCCCCAGCCATCTATATACCCTCCCCCAGCCATCTATATACCCTCCCCCAGCCATCTATATACCCTCCCAGCCATCTATATACCCTCCCCCAGCCATCTATATACCCTTCCAGCCATCTATATACCCTCCCCCAGCCATCTATATACCCTTCCAGCCATCTATATACCCTCCCCCAGCCATCTATATACCCTTCCAGCCATCTATATACCCTCCCCCAGCCATCTATATACCCTCCCCCAGCCATCTATATACCCTTCCAGCCATCTATATACCCTTCCAGCCATCTATATACCCTTCCAGCCATCTATATACCCTCCCAGCCATCTATATACCCTCCCCCAGCCATCTATATACCCTCCCAGCCATCTATATACCCTCCTCCAGCCATCTATATACCCTCCCCCAGCCATCTATATACCCCCCCAGCCATCTATATACCCTCCCAGCCATCTATATACCCTCCCAGCCATCAATATACCCTCCCCCAGCCATCTATATACCCTCCCAGCCATCAATATACCCTCCCCCAGCCATCTATATACCCTCCCGGCTGTGTGGAGGGAAGTGCGAGGTGTTGTTGATGGTCAGTTATGGTATGCCTTGTGCCTGGTGGAGATCACGCAGTTCCAGGTTGCTGTACTGTTCTGTGGGAGGTGCGAGCCGCGCCCTCCCACAGCTTGGTTGACCAATGATGCCCCCCCCCCCACTACCCCCCCCCCCCCCAGCAGACCTGGCGCTCCTCTTAACTCAATCGCATTCGGCATCTATACTTTACGTATAGAATCTATATTTCACTCTCATCGTTCCTCACACACACACACACACACACACACACACACACACACACACACGCGCGCGCGCGCGCGCCAGCAGTCCCCCCCCTCCCCCTCCTCCTCCCAGCGCACACCCCACAGATGCTGTATCCTGTGGAGTTGTGGCGAGACGCTGCTGGACCCAGACGACCTGAGGCTCGTCGACCCCCCTCTTTCACCCATAGCCAAATTGTGTTTTCCCATCTGTCTACGTTGGTACAGCGTCTGGTGAGGCAAGGCTGGCGCGTTCCAATACTAGAATATTTTAGCTCAAAATTCTTGATATATATTATACATATTGAGCACGACGGTACGATCCTTGAGCACGACGGTATACGATCCTTGAATACGACGGTACGATCCTTGAGCACGACGGTATACGATCCTTGAGCACGACGGTACGATCCTTGAGCACGACGGTACGACCCTTGAGCACGACGGTATACGATCCTTGAGCACGACGGTACGATCCTTGAGCACGACGGTATACGATCCTTGAGCACGACGGTATACGATCCTTGAGCACGACGGTATACGATCCTTGAGCACGACGGTATACGATCCTTGAGCACGACGGTATACGATCCTTGAGCACGACGGTATACGATCCTTGAGCACGACGGTATACGATCCTTAAGCACGACGGTATACGATCCTTGAGCACGACGGGACGATCCTTGAGCACGACGGTACGACCCTTGAGCACGACGGTACGATCCTTGAGCACGACGGTACGATCCTTGAGCACGACGATACGACCCTTGAGCACGACGGTACGATCCTTGAACTGAAGGATCGTACCGTCGTGCTCAAGGGTCGTACCGTCGTGCACGGGGGAGGAAGTAAATGTATACACACAACATCGTGGGCAACCGAACGCCTTCAAATACCGGTTCCTCTTGCCGGAAGAGGAACCATACCATCCGTATCCGGACGAGCGTAGCTGATGGCCGGTTACAGGAGTGAGACAGGGGTTCATCCGTACCCGGACGAGCGTAGCTGATGGCCGGTTACAGGAGTGAGACAGGGGTTCATCCGTACCCGGACGAGCGTAGCTGATGGCCGGTTACAGGAGTGAGGCAGGGGTTCATATGTATCCGGACGAGTGTAGTTGATGGCCGGTTACAGGAGTGAGGCAGGGGTTCATATGTATCCGGACAGTGTAATCCGTTACTGGCGGGAGCGGAGGAAAGACGTAGGTGTAGGTAAACATGGTGGTCAACATATCCACGAGGCTGCGACACAGTGAGGGAGGCTGCGACACAGTGGGGGAGGCTGCGACACAGTGAGGGAGGCTGCGACACAGTGAGGGAGGCTGCGACACAGTGAGGGAGGGTGCGACACAGTGAGGGAGGCTGCGACACAGTGAGGGAGGCTGCGACACAGTGAGGGAGGGTGCGACACAGTGAGGGAGGGTGCGACACAGTGAGGGAGGCTGCGACACAGTGGGGGAGGCTGCGACACAGTGAGGGAGGGTGCGACACAGTGAGGGAGGCTGCGACACAGTGAGGGAGGCTGCGACACAGTGAGGGAGGCTGCGACACAGTGAGGGAGGCTGCGACACAGTGAGGGAGGCTGCGACACAGTGAGGGAGGGTGCGACACAGTGAGGGAGGGTGCGACACAGTGAGGGAGGCTGCGACACAGTGAGGGAGGGTGCGACACAGTGAGGGAGGGTGCGACACAGTGAGGGAGGCTGCGACACAGTGAGGGAGGGTGCGACACAGTGAGGGAGGCTGCGACACAGTGAGGGAGGCTGCGACACAGTGAGGGAGGCTGCGACACAGTGAGGGAGGCTGCGACACAGTGAGGGAGGCTGCGACACAGTGAGGGAGGGTGCGACACAGTGAGGGAGGCTGCGACACAGTGAGGGAGGGTGCGACACAGTGAGGGAGGCTGCGACACAGTGAGGGAGGCTGCGACACAGTGAGGGAGGCTGCGACACAGTGAGGGAGGGTGCGACACAGTGAGGGAGGCTGCGACACAGTGAGGGAGGGTGCGACACAGTGAGGGAGGCTGCGACACAGTGAGGGAGGCTGCGACACAGTGAGGGAGGCTGCGACATGAACCAACGCCAGTCATGACTGAACCAGCGCCAGTCATGACTGAACCAGCGCCGGTCATGACTGAACCAGCGCCAGTCATGACTGAACCAGCGCCGGGCCAAGATAAGGCCAGAGCCGCCTTGGTTATCTCCGGTTCATGATAAGGTGGCCGGGCGGCGCGCTGTGACCCCCCTGTTATCAGCCAGCGACAAGGGAGGTCAGGAGGGGAGAGTGACGCACTGCCCCGCCCCGCCCCGCCCCGCCCCGCCCCGCTACGAATGATAGTCGTGTTATCGGCGATTATCGGCGATTATCGGGGCTAGTCTTACCATGGGAATGGAGGAGCCAGGGCCCGATGCGTCGTCCCCCCCGATACCGGCGGGGCGATGTTGGCAGTACCGGGGCGATGTTGGCAGCACCGGGGCGATGTTGGCAGCACCGGGGTGAT
Source organism: Panulirus ornatus (assembly GCF_036320965.1). Lineage (NCBI taxonomy): Eukaryota > Metazoa > Arthropoda > Malacostraca > Decapoda > Palinuridae > Panulirus > Panulirus ornatus. The sequence goes on from NC_092273.1 coordinate 22,989,377, forward strand.
GTTGGCAGCACCGGGGCGATGTTGGCAGCACCGGGGCGATGTTGGCAGCACCGGGGTGATGTTGGCAGCACCGGGGCGATGTTGGCAGCACCGGGGTGATGTTGGCAGCACCGGGGCGATGTTGGCAGCACCGGGGTGATGTTGGCAGCACCGGGGCGATGTTGGCAGCACCGGGGTGATGTTGGCAGCACCGGGGCGATGTTGGCAGCACCGGGGCGATGTTGGCAGCACCGGGGCGATGTTGGCAGCACCGGGGCGATGTTGGCAGCACCGGGGTGATGTTGGCAACACCGGGGTGATGTTGGGAGCACCGGGGTGATGTTGGCAACACTGGGTTACGTAATGTTGGCAGCACCGGGGTGATGTTGGCAGCACCGGGGTGATGTTGGCAACACCGGGGTGATGTTGGCAGCACCGGGGTGATGTTGGCAACACTGGGGTAGGTAATGTTGGCAGCACCGGGGCGATGTTGGCAGCACCGGGGTGATGTTGGCAGCACCGGGGCGATGTTGGCAGCACCGGGGTGATGTTGGCAGCACCGGGGTGATGTTGGCAACACTGGGGTGATGTTGGGAGCACCGGGGTGATGTTGGCAGCACCGGGGTGATGTTGGCAACACCGGGGTGATGTTGGCAGCACCGGGGTGTTGTTGGCAACACTGGGGTGATGTTGGGAGCACCGGGGTGATGTTGGCAGCACCGGGGTGATGTTGGCAGCACCGGGGTGATGTTAGCAGCACCGGGGTGATGTTGGCAGCACCGGGGTGATGTTGGCAGCACCGGGATGATGTTGGCAGCACCGGGGTAATGTTGGCAGCAATAGGGGGTGATGTTGGCAGCACCGGGGTGATGTTGGCAGCACCGGGGTGATGTTGGCAACACTGGGGTGATGTTGGCAGCACCGGGGTGATGTTGGCAACACTGGGGTAATGTTGGGAGCACCGGGGTGATGTTGGCAGCACCGGGGTGATGTTGGCAACACTGGGGTGATGTTGGCAGCACCGGGGTGATGTTGGCAGCACCGGGGTGATGTTGGCAGCACCGGGGTGATGTTGGCAGCAATAGGGGGTGATGTTGGCAGCGCCGGGGTGATGTTGGCAGCACCGGGGTGATGTTGGCAGCACCGGGGTGATGTTGGTAGCACCGGGGTGATGTTGGCAGCACCGGGGTGATGTTGGCAGCACCGGGGTGATGTTGGCAACACTGGGGTGATGTTGGCAGCACCGGGGTGATGTTGGCAACACTGGGGTAATGTTGGGAGCACCGGGGTGATGTTGGCAGCACCGGGGTGATGTTGGCAACACTGGGGTGATGTTGGCAGCACCGGGGTGATGTTGGCAGCACCGGGGTGATGTTGGCAGCACCGGGGTGATGTTGGCAGCAATAGGGGGTGATGTTGGCAGCGCCGGGGTGATGTTTGCAGCACCGGGGTGATGTTGGCAGCACCGGGGTGATGTTGGCAACACCGGGGTGATGTTGGCAGCACCGGGGTGATGTTGGCAGCACCGGGGGTGATGTTGGCAGCACCGGGGGTGATGTTGGCAGCACCGGGGTGATGTTGGCAGCACCGGGGGTGATGTTGGCAGCACCGGGGGTGATGTTGGCAGCACCGGGGTGATGTTGGCAGCACCGGGGTGATGTTGGCAGCACCGGGGGTGATGTTGGCAGCACCGGGGGTGATGTTGGCAGCACCGGGGTGATGTTGGCAGCACCGGGGTGATGTTGGCAGCACCGGGGTGATGTTGGCAGCACCGGGGTGATGTTGGCAGCACCGGGGGTGATGTTGGCAGCACCGGGGTGATGTTGGCAGCACTGGGGTGATGTTGGCATCACCGGGGTGATGTTGGCAGCACCGGGGTGATGTTGGCAGCACCGGGGGTGATGTTGGCAGCACTGGGGTGATGTTGGCAGCACCGGGGTGATGTTGGCAGCACCGGGGGTGATGTTGGCAGCACTGGGGTGATGTTGGCATCACCGGGGTGATGTTGGCAGCACCGGGGTGATGTTGGCAGCAGTAGACGTATGTTGGTAGTGCTGTCCCGCCACAGCTTAGCTTGAGGACCAAGCTTTGCCATCACAGCTTAGAACCAAACCACCTGGTTGTGTGAGGCAGCAGTAGGTGAAGGTGGTTCAGTCCAGGTGGTGGTCTGTGTGAGGCAGCAGTAGGTGAAGGTGGTTCAGTCCAGGTGGTGGTGTGTGTGAGGCAGCAGTAGGTGAAGGTGGTTCAGTCCAGGTGGTGGTGTGTGTGAGGCAGCAGTAGGTGAAGGTGGTTCAGTCCAGGTGGTGGTGTGTGTGAGGCAGCAGTAGGTGAAGGTGGTTCAGTCCAGGTGGTGGTGTGTGTGAGGCAGCAGTAGGTGAAGGTGGTTCAGTCCAGGTGGTGGTCTGGGCCAGCAGGGGAGGACGCACCCAAGGTGAGGTGAATGTCACCTGCCAGGTGGCCGCTCTGGTCAGTCTTGCGCACCTGCGGAAATCTTAACAGCCACCAGCCACCAGCCAGCCACCAGCCAGACACCAGCCAGCCAGTCACCAGCCAGCCACCAGCCAACCAGCCACCAGCCAGCCAGACACCAGCCAGCCACCAGCCAGCCAGTCACCAGCCAGCCAGCCACCAGCCAGCCAGCCACCAGCCAGCCAGACACCAGCCAGCCACCAGACACCAGCCAGACTCCAGCCAGCCAACCAGCCACCAGCCAGCCACCAACGAGACTCCAGACACCAGCCAGACACCAGCCAGCCACCAGCCAGACACCAGCCACCAGCCAGCCAGCCAGACTCCACCCAGCCACCAGCCAGTCACCAGCCAGACACCAGCCAGACACCAGCCAGCCACCAGCCAGACTCCAGCCAGCCACCAACGAGACTCCAGACACCAGCCAGTCACCAGCCAGCCACCAGCCAGCCACCAGCCAGACTCCAGCCAGTCATCAGTCATCAGCCACCAGCCAGCCACCAGCAGGTCGCCTGGTATTCCAAATCCACTGGGGTTGAGGTCGTGTGAGTGGCGTGGGAACCTGGGGTAAGCAGGTGTGTCCCCCCCAGCCAGCCAGCCAGCCAGCCAGCTGGGGGGGGGAGGGGCGCAGCGCCCCTGTGTGGTACAGCCAGGTCAACCCCAGTAGGGGGGGCTGCTCCCCCTGTGGAGGCTCGAACGAGGGGGGGGGGTGCTCAAGTTTACCAGGTCGACTGGATAACCACTGAGCCACGACTCACCGTTAGAGGACAGTGCGAGGAGGAGGTAGCGGGAAGAGCCGGGAGGAGGAGGAGGAGGTAGCGGGAAGAGCCGGGAGGAGGAGGAGGAGGTAGCGGGAAGAGCCGGGAGGAGGAGGAGGTGGTGGAGGAGAGGTTAGCGGGAAGAGCCGGGAGGAGGAGGAGGTGGTGGAGGAGAGGTTAGCGGGAAGAGCCGGGAGGAGGAGGAGGTAGCGGATAGAGCCGGGAGGAGGAGGAGGAGGTAGCGGGAAGAGCCGGGAGGAGGAGGAGGTGGTGGAGAAGAGGTTAGCGGGAAGAGCCGGGAGGAGGAGGAGGTGGTGGAGGAGAGGTTAGCGGGAAGAGCCGGGAGGAGGAGGAGGTGGTGGAGGAGAGGTTAGCGGGAAGAGCCGGGAGGAGGAGGAGGTGGTGGAGGAGAGGTTAGCGGGAAGAGCCGGGAGGAGGAGGAGGTGGTAGAGGAGAGGTTAGCGGGAAGAGCCGGGAGGAGGAGGAGGTGGTAGAGGAGAGGTTAGCGGGAAGAGCCGGGAGGAGGAGGAGGAGGTGGAGGAAAGGTTAGCGGGAAGAGCCGGGAGGAGGAGGAGGAGGATGTGGAGGAGAGGTTAGCGGGAAGAGCCGGGAGGAGGAGGAGGTGGTGGAGGAGAGGTTAGCGGGAAGAGCCGGGAGGAGGAGGAGGTGGTGGAGGAGAGGTTAGCGGGAAGAGCCGGGAGGAGGAGGAATGTGGTGTGAGGTGGGTGGGCGTGCACCAAGCACCAGGTTTGGCAGCCAGTAACCGGTTCCCCCACGCTGGCCCGGCACCCCGCCGGCGACGCCCTCCACGTCCGCTGCCACTGTGGCCGCCAGGTACCAACCAGGCACCAGGCCAGGTACCAGGACGCTACCAGGCCAGGTACTAGGCAGGCACCAGGACGGTACCAGGCACCAGGACACAGCCAGCGTCAGGGGAGGTTGCCGTGCAGGGAACCCACACGAGGCACTCTGAACCCACGAACCTCACCAGCAGGAGGGTTCCCCACCTCACCAGCAGGAGGGTTCCCCACCTCACCAGCAGGAGGGTTCCCCACCTCACCAGCAGGAGGGTTCCCCACCTCACCAGCAGGAGGGTTCCCCTCCTCACCAGCAGGAGGGTTCCCCACCTCACCAGCAGGAGGGTTCCCCACCTCACCAGCAGGAGGGTTCCCCACCTCACCAGCAGGAGGGTTCCCCACCTCACCAGCAGGAGGGTTCCCCACCTCACCAGCAGGAGGGTTCCCCACCTCACCAGCAGGAGGGTTCCCCACCTCACCAGCAGGAGGGTTCCCCACCTCACCAGCAGGAGGGTTCCCCACCTCACCAGCAGGAGGGTTCCCCACCTCACCAGCAGGAGGGATCCCCACCTCACCAGCAGGAGGGTTCCCCACCTCACCAGCAGGAGGGTTCCCCACCTCACCAGCAGGAGGGTTCCCCACCTCACCAGCAGGAGGGTTCCCCACCTCACCAGCAGGAGGGTTCCCCACCTCACCAGCAGGAGGGTTCCCCTCCTCACCAGCAGGAGGGTTCCCCACCTCACCAGCAGGAGGGTTCCCCACCTCACCAGCAGGAGGGTTCCCCACCTCACCAGCAGGAGGGTTCCCCACCTCACCAGCAGGAGGGTTCCCCACCTCACCAGCAGGAGGGTTCCCTACCTCACCAGCAGGAGGGTTCCCCACCTCACCAGCAGGAGGGTTCCCCACCTCACCAGCAGGAGGGTTCCCCACCTCACCAGCAGGAGGGATCCCCACCTCACCAGCAGGAGGGTTCCCTACCTCACCAGCAGGAGGGTTCCCCACCTCACCAGCAGGAGGGTTCCCCACCTCACCAGCAGGAGGGTTCCCCACCTCACCAGCAGGAGGGTTCCCCACCTTACCAGCAGGAGGGTTCCCCACCTCACCAGCAGGAGGGTTCCCCACCTCACCAGCAGGAGGGTTCCCTACCTCACCAGCAGGAGGGATCCCCACCTCACCAGCAGGAGGGTTCCCTACCTCACCAGCAGGAGGGTTCCCCACCTCACCAGCAGGAGGGATCCCCACCTCACCAGCAGGAGGGTTCCCCACCTTACCAGCAGGAGGGTTCCCCACCTCACCAGCAGGAGGGTTCCCTACCTCACCAGCAGGAGGGATCCCCACCTCACCAGCAGGAGGGTTCCCCACCTTACCAGCAGGAGGGTTCCCCACCTCACCAGCAGGAGGGTTCCCCACCTCACCAGCAGGAGGGTTCCCTACCTCACCAGCAGGAGGGTTCCCCACCTCACCAGCAGGAGGGTTCCCTACCTCACCAGCAGGAGGGATCCCCACCTCACCAGCAGGAGGGATCCCCACCTCACCAGCAGGAGGGTTCCCCACCTCACCAGCAGGAGGGTTCCCCACCTCACCAGCAGGAGGGTTCCCCACCTCACCAGCAGGAGGGTTCCCCACCTCACCAGCAGGAGGGTTCCCCACCTCACCAGCAGGAGGGTTCCCCACCTCACCAGCAGGTGTGGACAACCCAGCCAGCCTCCTCCCTCCCTCCCTCCCTCCCTCCCTGTAGGTCTCCCTTCCCATTTTCTCCCTCGCACGAGGCAAGAGACTCCTCCATTTTCTATGACAGCTCTTCAGTCACCAGTCATTCCATCAGTCACCCAACCCCCCACACTGCCACTTCAGTCACCAGTCATTCCATCAGTCACATCCCCACACTGCCAGTTCACTCACAGTCCTGCGCCTCGACCCAGGTCAGAGCTGTGTCTCGTATGATACCTGTTGGCCTCGCCTCCTGGCCAGTCTATCGAGCCAGAGATAAAGCTGATAGATTGTATTTATCAGTGTGGGTGTTCAGGGCTGAGTGTGGCTGCCTTTACGTAAGTCATGGTTAAAGGGCTTAAGGGCTGGTAAGGGGGTTACCTAATTTTGGCTTCCAGGGTGATAGAATATATATATCCTATGAGTCCACGAGGAAAATGAAACACGATAAGTTCCCAAGTGCACTTTCGTGTAATAATCACACACACATTATATATATATATATATATATATATATATATATATATATATATATATATATATATATATATATATACTAACATGTTGCATGACCGTAACAACCATGGGGGGGGGGGGTGCGGGGGGGTGGAGATACCTGCATGTGTTGCCCGCTGTCAACATACCCTCGTCCCTTGATCTTCCTCTTCCTTCTGCAGTGTGTTGCAGGCGGGGGAAGCGCCCCACACACACACACACACACACACACACACACACACACACACATGCAACACTAAGGGAGGGGGTAGTGGGTTTGGGGGTAGGATGCGAAGGGGGGGGTGTGGGTCGGCTCATCTCGTGGTCCAGCGCAACGCAAAACCGACAACACTGCGGGACGCAACACACGAGGTCAGGGGTCACATTCTCTCTCTCTCTCTCTCTCTCTCTCTCTCTCTCTCTCTCTCTCTCTCTCTCTCTCTCTCTCTCTCTCTCTCTCTCTCTCTCGTAGCCTCTTCTGGGGGGTGAGGGAGGGCTGGCTGGTCCTCCTCCCCCCCCCCAGATCACCCCCAATCTATGACGTGTCCGGTGGGGGGGGAGGGGGCTTCGGTTTGCAGAACACAAGGTGTCGAACCTGCTCGTATATAGCCTGTGTGTGTGTGTGTGTGTGTGTGTGTGGTGTGTGTGTGTGTGTGTGTGTGTGTGTGTGTGTGTGTGGTGTGTGTGTGGGTGGTGTGTGGTGTGTGTGTGTGTGTGTGGGTGGTGTGTGGTGTGTGTGTGTGTGGTGTGTGTGTGGTGTGTGTGTGTGTGTGTGTGTGTGTGTGTGTGTGTGGTGTGTGTATGGTGTGTGTGGTGTGTGTGTGTGTGGTGTGTGTGTGTGTGTGTGTGGTGTGTGTGTGTGTGTGTGTGTGGTGTGTGTGTGTGTGTGTGTGTGTGTGTGTGTGGGTGGTGTGTGGTGTGTGTGTGTGTGGTGTGTGTGTGGTGTGTGTGTGGTGTGTGTGTGTGTGTGTGTGTGTGTGTGTGTGTGTGTGTGGTGTGTGTGTGTGTGTGTGTGTGTGTGTGTGTGTGTGTGTGTGTGTGTGTGTGTGTGTGTGTGTGGTGTGTGTGTGTGTGTGTGTGTGTGGTGTGTGTGGGTGGTGTGTGGTGTGTGTGTGTGTGTGTGTGTGGGTGGTGTGTGGTGGGTGGTGTGTGGTGTGTGTGTGTGTGGTGTGTGTATGGTGTGTGTGTGTGTGTGTGTGTGTGTGTGTGTGTGTGTGTGTGTGTGGTGTGTGTATGGTGTGTGTGGTGTGTGTGTGTGTGGTGTGTGTGTGTGTGTGTGTGGTGTGTGTGTGTGTGTGTGTGTGTGGTGTGTGTGTGTGTGTGTGTGTGTGTGTGTGTGTGTGTGTGTAGCCAGCCACTGAGTACGCTCCTTTTAAACGCAGGGACAGCCCAGCCATTTAAATTGAAAGGCAGCCCCTTGTTCCACTTTAAAAGACATGCCTGGGTCTACAATTTTAAACTCAGCCTCGCTTTTAAACTGTATGAGAACATCTGGCATTTAAATTTAAATGCAGAACCTCGCGTGTGTAGATGGAAGGCCAGATCCCCCCACACACCCTTTTTTTTCGTAATGTGAATTATCGTCAGGTTCAAGGGGGACTCGTAGGGTTGTTATGTTGGCCCTTAGGTGGTTAAGGGTCGGTAAGGGCGGGCCTTTAAGTCTCAGAAGGTTTAGCTCAAGTTCTGGTGTTACTGTCTTATGGTTCAAGGGTCGTATACCGTCGTGTTCAAGGGTCGTATACCGTCGTGTTCAAGGGTCGTATACCGTCGTGCTCAAGGGTCGTATACCGTCGTGGTCAAGGGTCGTATACCGTCGTGCTCAAGGGTCGTATACCGTCGTGCTCAAGGGTCGTATACCGTCGTGCTCAAGGGTCGTATACCGTCGTGCTCAAGGGTCATATACCGTCGTGTTCAAGGGTCTTATACCGTCGTGTTCAAGGGTCGTATACCGTCGTGTTCAAGGGTTGTACACCGTCGTGTTCAAGGGTCGTATACCGTCGTGTTCAAGGCGGTGCAGGTCGCCGGGTGGGGGCAGGTCCACCTGACGTGTGTGGTGGTCAGCTCTGCTCACGCTGACCACACTGGTGGAAGCTGGCACCAGCTGGTCGAAGGGCCAGCAGGCTCCTGGCCACCACCTACCAGCTGGTCTACCAGTACCGACCCGAAATCGTCTCGCGAAGACTTTCCCATTAAGATACAGACCCCCTGGGTCTGTTTGTGGCAGAGACGAAGACCTTACAGACACGTGTGGCGTCCACAAGAGTAAACATGAACAAAGACACAGGTGGACTTGCTGTATTTGCTGTGGATTGTACTTGTTTGTATTTGTGTCCTGGTCTATGGGCCGTCCGTGGGGGGGCCCAAGACGGGGTGGGATCAGTCAATTAATTGATCTTGGTCTGAGATTTGTCGTCTGACTGGTCAGGGTGGGTTCGAAAATGGCCATGAGAGAGAGAGAGAGAGAGAGAGAGAGAGAGAGAGAGAGAGAGAGAGAGAGAGAGAGAGAGAGAGAGAGAGAGAGAGGTGACCTGGGAGTCGTCGCTGGCACTGACCACGGCAGAACACACGAGGTGTGTGTGTGTGTGTGTGTGTGTGTGTGTCAGTGTGTCCTGGTGTGTGTGTGTGTGTGTGTGTGGCGCCCCACACCACCTCCACCTCCGCTCCCTTTGTTTCCCCTGCTCACAGGGGCTGAGGGACTCCTCCTTAGTTCCCGGGGGCGTATGGGGCTGCGGTGGCTGTCGAAGTCCCCTCTCTCTCTCTCCCATGGTCGTCCTCCTGTCGTCGCACCTCGTCATGTGTCGTCTGTGTCGCCTCCTTCGTCCGTGTTGTGCCGTGTGGCGACGACCCCTCCGCCATCACCCTCCACCCCTGCCACTGTCATCAAATGGCGCCCCATTCCTCCTCCTCCTCCTCCTTCTCCGCCTCACTCCACCACCTCACCGCTCCACCCCTGGTCCACTCGTCATGTCTGATCCACCCACCTGCTGCAGGACATCACCTGTTCCTCCACATCATCCATGGGCCAGGTAGGATCCCACAGCGGGGCGAGAGGCGAGTTGGAGGGGGAGCAGCAAGGAGGTCCAGGGGGAGGTGGCCGAGTGGGAGGGTCGAGGAGGAGGTGGAGAGGGGTGAGGTGTGGTGTTGGGGGAGTACAGGGGTGAGGTGTGAGTGTTGGAGGAGCACCGTGGGTGAGGTGTGAGTGTTGGAGGAGCACCGTGAGTGAGGGCTGAGTGTTGGAGGAGCACCATGGGTGAGGGTGGCTGAGTGTTGGAGGAGCACCATGGGTGAGGGTGGCTGAGTGTTGGAGGAGCACCATGGGTGAGGGTGGCTGAGTGTTGGAGGAGCACCATGGGTGAGGGCTGAGTGTTGGAGGAGCACCATGGGTGAGGGCTGTGTTGGAGGAGCACCATGGGTGAGTGTTGGCGAGTGTAGGAGAGAGGGAGAGGCAGAGGGACGAGGCATATTTTCGTATGTATACATTAAGATTATTCCAGATTAGACTCGTCATGTTTATTTGATTCGTACTGCTCTGGGAGGGAGGGGACGTGACCTGGGTGGTGGAGAGAGGTGTCCTGGTACGCGACCTGGGTGGTGGAGAGAGGTATCCCGGGACGCGACCTGGGTGGTGGAGAAATGTGTCCTGGGTGGTGGAGAGATGTGACCTGGGTGGTGGAGAGATGTGTCCTGGGTGGTTGAGAGATGTGTCCTGGGTGGTGGAGAGATGTGTCCTGGGTGGTGGAGAGATGTGACCTGGGTGGTGGAGAGATGTGTCCTGGGAGCGTGACCTGGGTGGTGGAGAGATGTCCCTGGACGTGACCTGGGTGGTGGAGAGACGTGACCTGGGTGGTGGAGAGATGTGTCCTGGGACGTGACCTGGGTGGTGAAGAGATGTGTCCTGGGAGCGTGACCTGGGTCGCAGTATTTTTGTCTCGCTCCTCATGTGTCAGTACTGGGGAGACAGACCAACTCTCTCTCACATAGAGAAAATGGAGAGAGAGAGAGAGAGAGAGAGAGAGAGAGAGAGAGAGAGAGAGAGAGAGAGAGAGAGAGAGAGAGAGAGAGAGAGAGAGGATGTGATCCCCAAATACTTAAATGTATATACACGGTAAATACTTAAATAAACTTGATGAATATTTGAACATGATAAATACTTAAATAAACTTGATAAATCCTTTTTAAATATGTGATAAATTCTTAAATAAACATGACAAATACTTAAATATACGTGATAAATTCTTAGATGAACATGATAAATATTTAAATATACGTGATAAATTCTTAGATAAACATGATAAATATTTAAATATACGTGATAAATTCTTAAATAAACATGATAAATACTTAAATAAACATGTAAATACTTAAATAAACTTGATAAATACTTAACTAAACGTGATAAATACTTGAATAAACTTGATAGATACGTCAATAAACACGATAGACACTTAAATAATCATGATAAATATTTAAATAAACATGATAAATACTTAAATATACGTGATAAACACCTGGCTTCCGGCCCACGAGTGAACATGAGAATAACATGTTCTGTATCTAGGCATGTTCTTGTCTGTCTACCTCCTAGACCACAGCCACCTGTCTGTCTGTCTGTCTGTCTGTGGTGATGTGGCTTCCACTGTCAACAAACCACATCCACACCACCCCACTAGGCTCTTGCTCTCTGAATTGCCTTTCTGGTTTGTCTTTGTGTTTTTAATTGGAATTTGAGTATATAGTGTCCGGCTGTGGAAATATTGGCTGCTTTGCTGACACACTGCAATGTCTGTGTGTCTTCCACAATGTCTGTATGTCTTCCACAATGTCTGTATGTCTTCCACAATGTCTGTATGTCTTCCACAATGTCTGTGTGTCTTCCACAATGTCTGTATGTCTTCCACAATGTCTGTGTGTCTTCCACAATGTCTGTATGTCTTCCACAATGTCTGTATGTCTTCCACAATGTCTGTGTGTCTTCCACAATGTCTGTGTGTCTTCCACAATGTCTGTATGTCTTCCACAATGTCTGTATGTCTTCCACAATGTCTGTATGTCTTCCACAATGTCTGTATGTCCTCCACAATGTCTGTAAGTCTTCCAATGTCTACATGTCATCCACAATGTCCGTATGTCTTCCACAATGTCTGTATGTCTTCCACAATGTCTGTGTGTCTTCCACAATGTCTGTATGTCTTCCACAATGTCTGTATGTCTTCCACAATGTCTGTATGTCCTCCACAATGTCTACATGTCATCCACAATGTCCGTATGTCTTCCACAATGTCTACATATCATCCACAATGTCTGTCTGTCTTCCACAATGTCTATATGTCTTCCACAATGTCTATATGTCTCCCACAATGTCTGTATGTCTTCCACAATGTCTGTATGTCTTCCACAATGTCTGTATGTCTTCCACAATGTCTGTGTGTCTTCCACAATGTCTGTATGTCTCCCACAATGTCTGTATGTCTTCCACAATGTCTGTATGTCTTCCACAATGTCTGTATATCTTCCACAATGTCTGTATGTCTCCCACAATGTCTGTATGTCTTCCACAATGTCTGTATGTCTTCCACAATGTCTGTATGTCCTCCACAATGTCTACATGTCATCCACAATGCCTACATGTCTTCCATAATGTCTATAAAGACATATTAGTAATATAATTGGCTTCTATACACCTGTTTCTCTTGTGGCACATGGGGAGGGGGAACACACACACACACACACACACACACACACACACACACACCACACACACACACACACACACACACACACCACACACACACACACACACACACACACACCACACACACCACACACACACCACACACACACACACACACACACACACACCACACACCCACACACACACACACACCACACACACACACACACACACACACACACACACACACACACACACCACACACACACACACACACACACACCACACACACGTCGCTGCATTCCCTCCTCTTCTGGGTTTAGAATGTGATAATACAGAAGGCGAGGGTTTCCAGCCACCCCTCTGCCTCTCACCCCCCCCCCATGCCTCCTCCCCCTCCCCTCCAGAGATAGATAGTAACAGATAAGTGAGATAATTTACATAATCAAACACTCGTAATTATGTACATCTCTGTGGTGTAGCAGTTAGCGTTGCTGACCACCGATCGGGACCGAGCCCGCGTGGGGGTTCGAACCCTGGTCGAGGCGGTCGTGGAGTTTACACGGGGGGGGGAGAAGGTGGGGGGGGGGGTGTGTACAATGTCGTGGAGGCAGTGTAGCCAACCGTCTGGTGCTGGGGGGGTGTCGTCTTGAGACGGGAGACGTTGTCAACACTGATCTCAGACCGGGGTCCCGCCCATGGGCCACGTTTGTCCCCCCCCCCCTCCCCCCCTCATCCCTGGGATGGTTAGGGGGAGGGGGGTTTAAACTCTCTCTCTCTCTCTCTCTCTCTCTCTCTCTCTCTCTCTCTCTCTCTCTCTCTCTCTCTCTCTCTCTCAGGGCCTACCCTCCCCCCCCCCCTTGGTACAACACCCCACACGACCCCAGACTGGAACACTTGTGTTGCTTCGTTTGTAGACTCACTTTACAATGATACTTTACAAGTGAGACGCTCGCACTTACGTAATGTACTAGGGAAATACCTGTACTAGAATGATGTACTAGGGAAATACCTGTACTAGAATGATGTACTAGTGAAATACCTGTACTAGAATGATGTACTAGTGAAATACCTGTACTAGAGTGATGTACTAGGGAAATACCTGTACTAGAATGATGTACTAGTGAAATACCTGTACTAGAGTGATGTACTAGTGAAATACCTGTACTAGGGAAATACCTGTACTAGAAGGTTGTACTAGGGAAATACCTGTACTAGAATGATGTACTAGGGAAATACCTGTACTAGAATGATGTACTAGTGAAATACCTGTACTAGAGTGATGTACTAGGGAAATACCTGTACTAGAGTGATGTACTAGGGAAATACCTGTACTAGAATGATGTACTAGGGAAATACCTGTACTAGAATGATGTACTAGGGATATACCTGTACTAGGGAAATACCTGTACTAGAAGGTTGTACTAGGGAAATACCTGTACTAGAATGATGTACTAGGGAAATACCTGTACTAGAATGGTGTACTAGGGAAATACCTGTACTAGAAGGTTGTACTAGGGAGATACCTGTACTAGAATGATGTACTAGGGAAATACCTGTACTAGATTGATGTACTAGGGAAATACCTGTACTAGAATGGTGTACTAGGGAAATACCTGTACAAGAATGATGTACTAGGGAAATACCTCTACTAGAATGGTGTACTAGGGAAATACCTGTACTAGAATGATGTACTAGGGAAATACCTGTACTAGAATGGTCTACTAGGGAAATACCTGTACTAGAATGATGTACTAGGGAAATACATGTACCAGAATGTCTTAACTAGTGTGAACCCAGTAAGAGAACTAGTGACACATACCTGTCGGTACCTGGAGGTGTCGTGGGGCCCACAGGGGGGGCGTGTGTGACCATACCTGCTGGTCACCTGGACCTGCAGGCTGTCCGTGGCTGCATCACGCACACACTACCTGTAACGTATACATACGTACGTGAATATGCATAACAAATGGGGTGGAAAGGCTTGACCCGGGGGGAAGGGGAGAGGGTGGAAAGGCTTGACCCAGGGGGAAGGAAGGGGGTGGAAAGGCTTGACCCGGGGGGAAGGGGAGAGGGTGGAAAGGCTTGACCCAGGGGGAAGGAAGGGGGTGGAAAGGCTTGACCCGGGGGGAAGGGGAGTGGAAAGGCTTGACCCAGGGGGTGGAAAGGCTTGACCCGGGGGAAGGGGAGGGGAGTGAAAAGGCTTGATCTAGGGGGAAGGAAGGGGGTGGAAAGGCTTGACCCAGGGAAGGGAAGGGGAGTGAAAAGGCTTGACCTGGGGGAAGGGAAGGGGGTGGAAAGGCTTGACCCGGGGGGACAGGGGGTGTTATGTGATATCTTCCCTATGCGTTTCACGAGTGATTTCAAACCTACATATAAACAATGGTGTTCTCCCCCTCCTGTATTAGCACCGTGTGCAGACCTGGGGGTTCATTTTGTGAGCAAATACGTTTCTCAAGTATAAGTGATAATGTGGTAGTGTAAGTAGCCGTCGTGGTTGGATAAGTAAGTAGCGCTGTAGTGCCGTCACTTGTACTGTCGTGTGGGGTAAAAGTGGAAAGTGACGCGTTAAGTGTGGTGTAAGTAAAGTGGGCACTGTAGTAGTAGTGGTGTAAGTGTGTGTTAAGTAGTAGTGGTAGTGTAGGGATGTTGGCCAGACGGGTGAGAGAGGTGGGGGGGGGGGGTGTGGAGGGGCCCAGTTTTTCTACCCAACTCCGAGGGCGTGACCTCCACTCTCCCTCCCTCCCTCCCCTCCACAGTGCCCTCCACGACCCTCCCTAAACATAGGCTATGTTCCTAGGGCCATTTTCACCCTCCCTCCCTCCCTCCCTCACCCCTCCACAATATGGTGTCTTTGGTCTTTAAAACCCCCCACCTTACCCCCTCACCCCCACTTTGAGCACGACCCTTGAACACGACGTTGCGACCCTTGAACACGACGGTACGACCCTTAGACACGACGTTGCGACCCTTGAACACGACGGTATGAACCATGAGCACGACGGTATACGACCCTTGAACACGACGGTATACGACCCTTGAACACGACGGTATACGACCCTTGAACACGACGGTATACGACCCTTGAGCACGACGGTATACGACCCTTGAACACGACGGTATGCGACCCTTGAACACGACGGTATACGACCTTTGAGCACGACGGTACGACCCTTGAACACGACGGTACGACCCTTGAGTATGATGGCCAGTTCACTGACCCGAAACCTCAAAAGTGAGGTTCAGAGGCCAGGCCGTCGCATCCAAGGGTCGTACCGTCGTGTTCAAGGGTCGTACCGTCGTGATCAAGGGTCGTACCGTCGTGTTCAAGGGTCGTACCGTCGTGTTCAAGGGTCGTACCGTCGTGATCAAGGGTCGTACCGTCGTGTTCAACAGTCGCACCGTCTTGTTCAAGGGTCACAACGTCGTGTCCAAGGGTCGTATACCGTCGTGCTCAAGGGTCGTACCGTTGTGTTCAAGGGTCTTACTGTCGTGTTCAAGGGTCGTATACCGTCGTGCTCAAGGGTCGTACCGTCGTGCTCAAGGGTCGTATACCGTCGTGCTCAAGGATCGTATACCGTCGTGCTCAAGGGTCGTACCGTCGTGTTCAAGGGTCGTATCGTAGTGCTCAAGGTCGTGTACCGTCGTGTTCAAGGGTCGTACCGTCGTGCTCAAGGGTCGTACGTGTACATGACATCACAAATTTAACAGAAGTACAATTCCTGAGGGTGGCAGGTGTGAGCTGGGGTGACCCTGGGGGAGGCAGGTGTGAGCTGGGGTGACCCTGGGGGAGGCAGGTGTGAGCTGGGGTGACCCTGGGGGAGGCAGGTGTGAGCTGGGGTGACCCTGGGGGAGGCAGGTGTGAGCTGGGGTGACCCTGAGGGAGGCAGGTGTGAGCTGGGGTGACCCTGGGGGAGGCAGGTGTGAGCTGGGGTGACCCTGGGGGAGGCAGGTGTGAGCTGGGGTGACCCTGGGGGAGGCAGGTGTGAGCTGGGGTGACCCTGGGGGAGGCAGGTGTAAGCTGGGGTGACCCTGGGGGAGGCAGGCGTGACCTGGGGTGACCCTGGGGGAGGCAGGTGTGAGCTGGGGTGACCCTGGGGGAGGCAGGTGTGAGCTGGGGTGACCCTGGGGGAGGCAGGTGTGAGCTGGGGTGACCCTGGGGGAGGCAGGTGTGAGCTGGGGTGACCCTGGGGGAGGCAGGTGTGAGCTGGGGTGAACCTGGGTGAGGCAGGTGTGAGCTGGGGTGACCCTGGGGAGGCAGGTGTGAGCTGGGGTGACCCTGGGGGAGGCAGGTGTGAGCTGGGGTGACCCTAGGGGAGGCAGGTGTGAGCTGGGGTGACCCTGGGGGAGGCAGGTGTGAACTGGGGTGACCCTGGGGGAGGCAGGTGTGAGCTGGGGTGACCCTGGGGGAGACAGGTGTGAGCTGGGGTGACCCTGGGGGAGGCAGGTGTGAGCTGGGGTGACCCTGGGGAGGCAGGTGTGAGCTGGGGTGACCCTGGGGAGGCAGGTGTGAGCTGGGGTGACCCTGGGGGAGGCAGGTGTGAACTGGGGTGACCCTGGGGGAGGCAGGTGTGAGCTGGGGTGACCCTGGGGAGGCAGGTGTGAACTGGGGTGACCCTTGGGGAGGCAAGTGTGAGCTGGGGTGACCCTGGGGGAGGCAGGTGTGAGCTGGGGTGACCCTGGGGTGCTGAGTGCTGCTGCCCTGAACACCTAAGGTGCTGGGTCACACACACACACACACACACACACACACACACACACAGGGGTTGGGGTGGGTGGCGGCGGGCGTGGAGACATGGTCGTGGTGGGTGGTGTTGGCGTGGACAACAGCGTTGCAAGCCGCGCCCTGGAGGGCACGCCGGGGGTGGAGTGTGCCGTATATGGCGTGGGTGGGTGCCAGCCAGCCCCTCCCCGCGCCCCTCGTATACATGGAGGTGGGCTGGGGGTGCATTGGGTGGGTCACGGCGGGTGGTGGAGGTGGGCGTGGGTCGCCAACCCACACGGGTGGGGTTGTGTGTGAGTGCCTGAAGCCCTCCCTCAACCTCACTCACACCACCACAACCACAACTACCACCTCCACCACAACTACCACCTCCACCACAACCACAACTACCACCTCCACCACAATCACAACTACCACCTCCACCACAACCACAACTACCACCTCCACCACAACCACAACTACCACCTCCACCACAACTACAACTACCACCTCCACCACAACTACCACCTCCACCACAACTACCACCACAACCACAACTACCACCACAACCACAACTACCACCACAACCACAACTACCACCACAACCACAACTACCACCACAACCACAACTACCACCTCCACCACAACTACCACCACAACCACAACTACCACCACAACCACAACTACCACCATCCACCACAACTACCACCACAACCACAACTACCACCACAACCACAACTACCACCTCCACCACAACTACCACCACAACCACAACTACCACCACAACCACAACTACCACCACAACCACAACTACCACCACAACCACAACTACCACCACAACCACAACTACCACCTCCACCACAACTACCACACCACAACCACAACTACCACCACAACCACAACTACCACCACAACCACAACTACCACCACAACCACAACTACCACCACAACCACAACTACCACCTCCACCACAACTACCACCACAACCACAACTACCACCACAACCACAACTACCACCTCCACCACAACTACCACCACAACCACAACTACCACCACAACCACAACTACACCACACAACTACCACCACCCCAACTAACCACCACAACACCACCACAACTACCTACCACAACCAACAACTACCACCACAACCACAACTACCACCACAACCACAACTACCACCACAACCACAACTACCACCCCCAACCACCCAACAACCAACACCAACAACCACAACTACCAAACCCTCCACCACAACTACCACCACAACCACAACTAACCACCACAACCACAACTACCACCTCCACCACAACTACCACCAACAACCACAACTACCACCACAACCACAACTACCAACCTCCACCACAACTACCACCACAACCACAACTACCACACAACCACAATAAATACCACAACTACCACCACAACCACAACTACCACCACAACCACAACTACCACCACCACACTAACCACAACCACCTACCCCGCACCTCAACAGACCACAACCGGTATCCCAACCCACACTTGTCATCCCAACCTCACCCCACAACCACAACTACACCAACCACAACCACAACCTACCACCACAACCACCACTACCACCACA
Organism: Panulirus ornatus; assembly: GCF_036320965.1. Classification (NCBI taxonomy): domain Eukaryota; kingdom Metazoa; phylum Arthropoda; class Malacostraca; order Decapoda; family Palinuridae; genus Panulirus; species Panulirus ornatus. Next base: position 23,007,561 of record NC_092273.1, read on the forward strand.
ACCACAACTACCACCTCCACCACAATCACAACTACCACCTCCACCACAACCACAACTACCACCTCCACCACAACTACCCATCCACCCACCACAACTACCACTCCACCACACACAACTACCACCTCCACCACAACTACAACTACCACCTCCACCACAACCACAACTACCACCACAACCACAACTACCAACCACAGCACTATCCACCTCACTGAAGCATTCCACCCTCCAGAACTACCACCACCTGAAGCAGTTCCAGCCTCCGGAAGGCATGGTTTCCAGCCTCTGAAGCATGGTTTCCACCTCCTGAAGCATGGTTTACCAGCCTCCTGAAGCAGTTCACCTCCTGGAAGGCATTTCCACCTCCGAAGCATGGTTTCACCTCCTGAAGCATGTTCCACATCCTGAAGGTAGGTTTCCAGCCCCTGGAAGGTAATGGTTTCCAGCCCTGAACTGTTTCCACTCCGAAGGAGTTCCACACTCCAGAAGGAAAGTTTTCCAGCCTCCTGGAAGGCATGGTTTCCAGCCTCCTGGAAGGTATGGTTTCCAGCCTCCTGGAAGGTATGGTTTCCAGCCTCCTGGAAGGCATGGTTTCCAGCCTCCTGGAAGGTATGGTTTCCAGCCTCCTGGAAGGCATGGTTTCCAGCCTCCTGGAAGGTATGGTTTCCAGCCTCCTGGAAGGTATGGTTTCCAGCCTCCTGGAAGGTATGGTTTCCAGCCTCCTGGAAGGTATGGTTTCCAGCCTCCTGGAAGGTATGGTTTCCAGCCTCCTGGAAGGCATGGTTTCCAGCATCCTGGAAGGTATGGTTTCCAGCCTCCTGGAAGGTATGGTTTCCAGCATCCTGGAGGCTTGGTTTCCAGCCTCCTGGAAGGTATGGTTTCCAGCCTCCTGGAAGGTATGGTTTCCAGCCTCCTGGAAGGTATGGTTTCCAGCCTCCTGGAAGGTATGGTTTCCAGCCTCCTGGAAGGTATGGTTTCCAGCCTCCTGGAAGGTATGGTTTCCAGCCTCCTGGAAGGCATGGTTTCCAGCCTCCTGGAAGGTATGGTTTCCAGTCTCCTGGAAGGTATGGTTCCAGCATCCTGGAAGGTATGGTTTCCAGCCTCCTGGAAGGTATGGTTTCCAGCATCCTGGAAGGTATGGTTTCCAGCCTCCTGGAAGGTATGGTTTCCAGCCTCCTGGAAGGTATGGTTTCCAGTCTCCTGGAAGGTATGGTTTCCAGCCTCCTGGAAGGCATGGTTTCCAGCCTCCTGGAAGGTATGGTTTCCAGCCTCCTGGAAGGTATGGTTTCCAGCCTCCTGGAAGGTATGGTTTTCAGCCTCCTGGAAGGTATGGTTTCCAGCCTCCTGGAAGGCATGGTTTCCAGCCTCCTGGAAGGTATGGTTTCCAGCCTCCTGGAAGGTATGGTTTTCAGCCTCCTGGAAGGTATGGTTTCCAGCAGCCACTCAGAAAAGATTCTGTAACAGCGAGGCAGGAATGGTAGCCTGGAAGGCATTCCAGTGGAGTCACGAAGCTC
>NC_092273.1:23014071-23016571 GCF_036320965.1 Panulirus ornatus
TATTAAGAACGCTAGAAGGTCGTTATTAAGAACGCTAGAAGGTCGTTATTAAGAACGCTAGAAGGGCGTTATTAAGAACGTTAGAAGGGCGTTATTATAAATTGCTAGAAGGGCGTTATTAAGAACGCTAGAAGGGCGTTATTAAGAACGTAAGAAGGGCGTTATTTTAAATTGCTAGTAGGGCGTTATTAAGAACGCTAGAAGGGCGTTATTAAGAACGCTAGAAGGTCGTTATTACGAACGCTAGAAGGTCGTTATTAAGAACGCTAGAAGGTCGTTATTAAGAACGCTAGAAGGGCGTTATTAAGAACGTTAGAAGGGCGTTATTATAAATTGGTAGTAGGGCGTTATTAAGAACGCTAGAAGGTCGTTATTAAGAACGCTAGAAGGGCGTTATTAAGAACGTTAGAAGGGCGTTATTAAGAACGTTAGAAGGGCGTTATTAAGAACGCTAGAAGGGCGTTATTAAGAACGCTAGAAGGTCGTTATTAAGAACGCTAGAAGGGCGTTATTAAGAACGTTAGAAGGGCGTTATTAAGAACGTTAGAAGGGCGTTATTATAAATTGCTAGAAGGGCGTTATTAAGAACGCTAGAAGGGCGTTATTATAAATTGCTAGAAAGGCGTTATTAAGAACGTTAGAAGGGCGTTATTAAGAACGCTAGAAGGTCGTTATTACGAACGCTAGAAGGTCGTTATTAAGAACGCTAGAAGGTCGTTATTAAGAACGGTAAAGGTCGTTATTAAGAACGTTAGAAGGGCGTTATTATAAATTGCTAGAAGGGCGTTATTAAGAACGGTAAAGGTCGTTATTAAGAACGTTAGAAGGGCGTTATTATAAATTGCTAGAAGGGCGTTATTAAGAACGTTAGAAGGGCGTTATTATAAATTGCTAGAAGGGCGTTATTAAGAACGGTAAAGGTCGTTATTAAGAACGTTAGAAGGGCGTTATTAAGAACGTTAGAAGGGCGTTATTAAGAACGTTAGAAGGGCGTTATTAAGAATACTGCTTTGAATACTGTCAGGAGAGAGAGAGAGAGAGAGAGAGAGAGAGAGAGAGAGAGAGAGAGAGAGAGAGAGAGAGAGAGAGAGAGAGAGAGAGAGAGAGAAGGTTGGGTTTTTGTTCGCATATCTTGAGCAGGTCTGTCGTACACAAAGCAATGTGCTGTATGCAAATCTATGCTTGATATGTGGGGGGGGGGGGGGGGATGACCGTACCTGGTTGTGATTGTGGTCTTACAAAGGCGTGGAAGAAGTGGTTGTAGAACTGGAGGTGCAAGTAGTTTGATGCAGGTCTTGAGGTTGTAGCGCTGGTGACGATGTTGTAGATTATGACACACGTGGTGTATAATGTTGTAGATCCTGACACACATGATGTAGTGTTGTAGATTATGACACACGTGGTGTAGTGTAGTACATTATGACACAGTTGGTGTAGTGTTGTAGATTATGACATACGTGTAGTGTTGTAGATTATGACACACATGCAACAATGTTGTAGATTGTGACACGTGCTCTAGTGCTGTAGATTATGACACACGTGGTGTAGTGTTGTAGATTATGACACACGTGGTGTAGTGTTGTAGATTATGACACGTGGTATAGTGTTGCAGATTATGACACGTGCTATATTGTAGATTATGATACACGTGTTATAGTGTTGTAGATTATGACAGGTGTAGGGTTGTAGATTGAGACACATGTGGTATAGTGTTGTAGATTATGACACGTGGTGTGGTGTTGCAGATTATGGCACATGCTGTAGTGTAGATTATGATTCACGTGTTGAAGTGTTGTAGATTATGGCACAGATGTAGTGTTGTAGATTGTGACACGTGGTGTAGTGTTGTAGATTATGACACACGTGGTGTAGTGTTGTAAATTATGATACACGTGCTGTAGTGTTGTAGATTATGTAGTGTTGGAGATTATGACACGTACTGTAGTGTAGATTATGATACACGTTGTAGTGTTGTAGATTATGACACAGGTGGTGTTGTAGATTGTGACACATGTGGTGTAGTGTTGTAGATTATGACACAGGTGGTGTTGTAGATTGTGACACATGTGGTGTAATGTTGTAGATTATGACACAGGTGGTGTTGTAGATTGTGACAAATGTGGAGTAGTGTTGTAGATTATGACACACGTGGTGTAGTGTTGTAGATTATGACACACGTGGTGTAGTGTTGTAGATTATGACGCACATGGTGTAGTGTTGTAGATTATGACACATGCTGTAGTGTTGTAGATTATGACACACGTGGTGTATTGTTGTAGATTATGACATGTTACAGTGTTGTAGATTATGATACACGTGCTATAGTGTTGTAGATTATGACACACGTGCTGTGGTGTTGTAGATTATAAGACATATACACCAAAGACTGAAAGAAAACGTGAAGTGGTTCTGGGTCGTGAGACGACACGGTAGGGTGGGTGTGTCCTGAGCTGACCTCATGACCAGCGTTGTTGTGAGGAAGACAGAGAACACACACACA
>NC_092273.1:23021571-23031571 GCF_036320965.1 Panulirus ornatus
TGTATTACTATACAGTGGGTGTATTGTTATACAGTGGATGTATTGCTATACAGTGGTTGTATTGCTATACAGTGGTTGTATTGCTATACAGTGGTTGTATTGCTATACAGTGGTTGTATTACTATACAGTGGGTGTATTGCTATACAGTGGGTGTATTGCTATACAGTGGGTGTGTTGCTTCACTCCATTCCTTCCTCTATATTCAGCCGGGAATTTAAAGAAAGAATTTTTACATAGCAAAACATAATGAGGATGTATAGGGGTGTACAGTGGGAAACGCTCCATGTTTTTTAAAAATAAGATTTTCCAATGTATTTTGACGCCACGTATTCTCTCCTTAGTTTACCATATGACGCAACCAAACAGCCCTTTTCCCACAGCAGTTTCCCCACAGGACTTTCCCCACAGAGGACTTTCCCCACACAGGACTTTCCCCACACAGGACTTTCCCCACACAGGACTTTACCCACACAGGACTTTTCCAGAGGCTGGAAGCTGTGGGCCTTCCCAGCCTCCAGTTCCAACCGTAAACAAAGTCTTTTTTGAGATTGGCCATTTTTTGTTTCTCCCAGAACATTTTGCATCTGGTTTTGGCCTCTGTCCAGACTGATGCTTAAGGTCAAGTGACCTGTCTGATGGATGCCATTTACGACTCTACCAAGAGGTCGGGTCAAAGGTCAAGTGACCCGTCCAAGGCTACGTACATGTACCTCCAGGTCAGACTGTGTGTAGGGTAAACATGAATGTAAACCACGTAAACTAGAAGGTAAACCTCTGGTAAACAGTAAGGTTAACCTAGAGTTAAACTTTAAGGTAAATATTTGTTAAACTCTAAGGTAAACCTCTGGTAAACCATAAGGTAAACCCTAGGGTGAGCCTCTGGTAAACCCAAAGGTGAACCCCTAGTTATTCCGAGGTTCAACCTGTGGTATACCCAAAAGTAAACCTTAATGTAAACCTCTGGTAAACTTTGTTGCGTAGTGCAGTACGCAGTAACTGGAGGGTCTCATGGTTTACATCTCAGCGTCATTACGACGGTACGACCCTTGAGCACGACAGTATGCGACCCTTGAGCACGACGGTACGACCCTTGAGCACGACAGTATGCGACCCTTGAGCACGACGGTATACGACCCTTGAGCACGACGGTATACGACCCTTGAGCACGACAGTATGCGACCCTTGAGCACGACGGTATACGACCCTTGAGCACGACAGTATGCGACCCTTGAGCACGACGGTATACGACCCTTGAGCACGACGGTATACGACCCTTGAGCACGACGGTATGCGACCCTTGAGCACGACGGTATATGACCCTTGAGCACGACGGTATACGACCCTTGAGCACGACGGTATACGATCCTTGAGCACGACGGTATATGACCCTTGAGCACGACGGTATACGACCCTTGAGCACGACGGTATATGACCCTTGAGCACGACGGTATACGACCCTTGAGCACGACGGTATACGATCCTTGAGCACGACGGTATATGACCCTTGAGCACGACGGTATACGACCCTTGAGCACGACGGTATACGATCCTTGAGCACGACGGTATACGACCCTTGAACACGACGGTATACGACCCTTGAGCACGACGGTATACGACCCTTGAGCACGACGGTATACGACCCTTGAGCACGACGGTATACGACCCTTGAGCACGACAACCCGTCGTCTGACCTGTCGTGCCTCAGGGGTTGGCTGGAACAGGTCAGAGACGCGTCGTTACATCCAGGTCTCGCAAGGGCGCGACCGTCTTGACGGCGACGTATGCAAATTAGACGCATTATGAAGGTGTGTACAGTTGCGCTTCTGGATCCTCATACGTCGGGTCGTAAGATGGCGGCCCGGGGTTGTGGTATTCCCCCGGTGCTGGAAAGTCTAGTGTGGGTGGGTTTCCCCCGTGGGGTGTGGGGGTGTGGGGTGTGGGGTGTGTGGGGGGAGGGAGATATTGTTGGCGCGTTCTGGAGCGGCTCGACCAATCAGCTTCCAGCGCGCGCCGCCGCCATTTTGTTGGCTCCGTCGCTCCCGCTCGTCCAGTCGCCAGCGTTATTCGCCCCCCGGGGGGGGGGGGGGGGTCGTGTGTGTGTGTGTGTGTGTGTGTAATGGAGGGGTGGGTGGGTGGGTGGGGGGGGTGAGGGGGAGGCGCGTGAGGTTCTGCATGTGTGCCTGTGGGCTGGCTGGACCGCCCCCCCCCCCTCCCTCTCTCTCCCTGGGGGAGGGCTGGGGTAAAGGTGGGGTGGGTGGGGGGGGGGACTGTCCCCATGGGATGGGGAGGGGGGGGTGTGTGATCCTAGGGGTGCGGGAGGGGGGGTCCACGTCTCCGGACACTCCCCCCCTCCCTGTTGGCCGGGAGCCCTGGGACGTGTCCCGGGACACAACTTGACCAATGTGACCTCCCATGACGCCCGGGTCAATAGGTCAAGTCAGGTCAGGTCACTATATAGCTTAACCTCTTGAGCACGACGGTACGACCCTCGCGTACGACAGACAGGTCCCCCAGGGACCTTCGTGTTCAAGGGTCGTATACCTTCGTTTTCAAGGGTCGTATACCGTCGTGCTCAAGGGTCGTATACCGTCGTGTTCAAGGGTCGTATACCGTCGTGGTCAAGGATCGTGTACCGTCGTGCTCAAGGGTCGTATACCGTCGTGTTCAAGGACCATATACCGTCGTGTTCAAGGACCATATACCGTCGTGTTCAAGGGCCATATACCGTCGTGTTCAAGGGCCATATACCGTCGTGTTCAAGGGTCGTATACCGTCGTGTTCAAGGGCCATATACCGTCGTGTTCAAGGGCCATATACCGTCGTGTTCAAGGACCATATACCGTCGTGTTCAAGGACCATATACCGTCGTGTTCAAGGACCATATACTGTGGTGTTCAAGGGTCGTATACCGTCGTGTTCAAGGGTCGTATACCGTCGTGTTCAAGGGTCGTATACCGTCGTGTTCAAGGGTCGTATACTGTCGTGTTCAAGGACCATATACCGTCGTGTTCAAGGGCCATATACCGTCGTGTTCAAGGGCCATATACCGTGGTGTTCAAGGGCCATATACCGTCGTGTTCAAGGGTCGTATACCGTCGTGTTCAAGGGTCGTATACCGTCGTGTTCAAGGGTCGTATACCGTCGTGTTTAAGGGCCATATACCGTCGTGTTCAAGGGCCATATACCCTCGTGTTCAAGGGCCATATACCGTGGTGTTCAAGGGTCGTATACCGTCGTGTTCAAGGGCCATATACCGTCGTGTTCAAGGGCCATATACCGTCGTGCTCAAGGGCCATATACCGTGGTGTTCAAGGGTCGTATACCGTCGTGCTCAAGGGTCGTATACCGTCGTGTTCAAGGGCCATATACCGTCGTGCTCAAGGGCCATATACCGTGGTGTTCAAGGGTCGTATACCAGACACCACACCTGCAGCCTCCTGGGCCCTCACTACACTGCACCACAGCCCGGCCCACACCACACCCAGGTGTCACCACTCACCTGCCTCCTCACCCCCCCCGGGGGGGGGAGGAGGGTTGTCCCGGGCGCTTGGCGAGGGGGGGAGGAGGGAGGGAGGGGACCCTTCCTCCCGTCGGGAGAAACCGCAGCTTCCGGGACCACGTTTCCGTCCCTGTCCCACGACGCCGGCCCCTGGGACAGAGTGGGACGGGAAGGACAGGGCCGGGTGGGAAGGAAGGGAGGACAGGGCCGGGTGGGAAGGATAGATCCCTTGCCCGTCCCTTGGCCGGCGGGACGTGACGAAGGTAGCGACGTGCTGGGGGGGGGGGGGGGGACTGTGTGCTGGGTCCCACGCTGTTTCTCAGACACGTCAGGGAGCGCCTCCCCTCGATGAACATCCCCTTACGCGTCTGGCGCCTCTCTCTCACTTTACCTGTCTATATCTGTCTCGTCCTCCGTATATATATATATATATATATATATATATATATATATATATATATATATATATATATATATATAAAAGCAGTGAAAAGTTTTTATCGAGGATGTAAGGCATGTGTACGTGTAGGAAGAGAGGAAAGTGATTGGTTCTCAGTGAATGTAGGTTTGCGGCAGGGGTGTGTGATGTCTCCATGGTTGTTTAATTTGTTTATGGATGGGGTTGTTAGGGAGGTAAATGCAAGAGTCTTGGAAAGAGGGGCAAGTATGAAGTCTGTTGGGGATGAGAGAGCTTGGGAAGTGAGTCAGTTGTTGTTCGCTGATGATACAGCGCTGGTGGCGGATTCATGTGAGAAACTGCAGAAGCTGGTGACTGAGTTTGGTAAAGTGTGTGGAAGAAGAAAGTTAAGAGTAAATGTGAATAAGAGCAAGGTTATTAGGTACAGTAGGGTTGAGGGTCAAGTCAATTGGGAGGTGAGTTTGAATGGAGAAAAACTGGAGGAAGTGAAGTGTTTTAGATATCTGGGAGTGGATCTGTCAGCGGATGGAACCATGGAAGCGGAAGTGGATCATAGGGTGGGGGAGGGGGCGAAAATTTTGGGAGCCTTGAAAAATGTGTGGAAGTCGAGAACATTATCCCGGAAAGCAAAAATGGGTATGTTTGAAGGAATAGTGGTTCCAACAATGTTGTATGGTTGCGAGGCGTGGGCTATGGATAGAGTTGTGCGCAGGAGGATGGATGTGCTGGAAATGAGATGTTTGAGGACAATGTGTGGTGTGAGGTGGTTTGATCGAGTAAGTAACGTAAGGGTAAGAGAGATGTGTGGAAATAAAAAGAGCGTGGTTGAGAGAGTAGAAGAGGGTGTTTTGAAATGGTTTGGGCACATGGAGAGAATGAGTGAGGAAAGATTGACCAAGAGGATATATGTGTCGGAGGTGGAGGGAACGAGGAGAAGAGGGAGACCAAATTGGAGGTGGAAAGATGGAGTGAAAAGGATTTTGTGTGATCGGGGCCTGAACATGCAGGAGGGTGAAAGGAGGGCAAGGAATAGAGTGAATTGGAGCGATGTGGTATACAGGGGTTGACGTGCTGTCAGTGGATTGAATCAAGGCATGTGAAGCATCCGGGGTAAACCATGGAAAGCTGTGTAGGTATGTATATTTGCGTGTGTGGACGTGTGTATGTACATGTGTATGGGGGGGTTGGGCCATTTCTTTCGTCTGTTTCCTTGCGCTACCTCGCAAATGCGGGAGACAGCGACAAGGTATAAAAAAAAAAAAAAAAAATATATATATATATATATATATATATATATATATATATATATATATATATATATATTTTTATATATATATATATATATATATATATATATATATATATATATATATATATATATATATATATATATAATATTGTGGTTGAATATATTGTTGTGACCAGGTGAAGGAAGAGTGAGGCTGCTCAGCTGAATATTGATGTCCCTCCACGTAAGTATTGATGTCACCACCTGAATATTGATGTCCCCGCCTGTGGCTGGCTGTGGTGGACTGTGGCTGGCTGTGGTGGACTGTGGCTGGCTGTGGTGGACTGTGGCTGGCTGTGGTGGACTGTGGCTGGCTGTGGTGGACTGTGGCTGGCTGTGGTGGACTGTGGCTGGCTGTGGTGGACTGTGGCTGGCTGTGGTGGACTGTGGCTGGCTGTGGTGGGCTGTGGCTGGCTGTGGTGGGCTGTGGCTGGCTGTGGTGGGCTGTGGCTGGCTGTGGTGGACTGTGGCTGGCTGTGGTGGGCTGTGGCTGGCTGTGGTGGACTGTGGCTGGCTGTGGTGGGCTGTGGCTGGCTGTGGTGGACTGTGGCTGGCTGTGGTGGACTGTGGCTGGCTGTGGTGGACTGTGGTTGGCTGTGGTGGACTGTGGCTGGCTGTGGTGGGCTGTGGCTGGCTGTGGTGGGCTGTGGCTGGCTGTGGTGGGCTGTGGCTGGCTGTGGTGGACTGTGGCTGGCTGTGGTGGACTGTGGCTGGCTGTGGTGGACTGTGGTTAACAGGGCCAGTGGTCTTCGTCGTCCGTGAGATGTGGAGGACCATTGTGGTCTGCGTGAGGTGTGGAGGACCACTGTGGTGACAGACCATTACCGGATTAGCAGTGGAACGAGCGAGACGCGACTTGATATTTAGGGTAATTAAGGTAATTAAGGTAATTAGGGTAATTAAGGACCATAGAGTCCCTCCCCCCATCTCGTCCGGGTAAGACCGTGGGTCCGTGAGGGTTCCCGGGTCCGGTACCGGACGCCTCCGCTGAGACTAATGCTCACCGCACGCAAGCTTGCGTGACGCAAGCGATGTCGTCACATGCACGCACCCACTGCACGCAACGCACGCTACCAGTGCACGCAACCAGAGCACGCACCGCACGCTACCACTACACGCAAACTGCACGGAATACACACTACCAGTGCACGCAATGCACGCTACCAGGTACCAGTACACGCAACCAGTGCACGGAATGTAGGCTACGTGCACGCAACGCACGCTACCAGTGCACGCAACCAGTGCATGGAATGTAGGCTACGTGCACGCAACGCACGCTACCAGTGCACGCAACCAGTGCATGGAATGTAGGCTACGTGCACGCAACGCACGCTACCAGTGCACGCAACCAGTGCATGGAATGTAGGCTACGTGCACGCAACGCACGCTACCAGTGCACGCAACCAGTGCATGGAATGTAGGCTACGTGCACGCAACGCACGCTACCAGTGCACGCAACCAGTGCATGGAATGTAGGCTACGTGCACGCAACGCACGCTACCAGTGCACGCAACCAGTGCATGGAATGTAGGCTACGTGCACGCAACGCACGCTACCAGTGCACGCAACCAGTGCATGGAATGTAGGCTACGTGCACGCAACGCACGCTACCAGTGCACGCAACCAGTGCATGGAATGTAGGCTACGTGCACGCAACGCACGCTACCAGTGCACGCAACCAGTGCATGGAATGTAGGCTACGTGCACGCAACGCACGCTACCAGTGCACGCAACCAGTGCATGGAATGTAGGCTACGTGCACGCAACGCACGCTACCAGTGCACGCAACCAGTGCATGGAATGTAGGCTACGTGCACGCAACGCACGCTACCAGTGCACGCAACCAGTGCATGGAATGTAGGCTACGTGCACGCAACGCACGCTACCAGTGCACGCAACCAGTGCATGGAATGTAGGCTACGTGCACGCAACGCACGCTACCAGTGCACGCAACCAGTGCATGGAATGTAGGCTACGTGCACGCAACGCACGCTACCAGTGCACGCAACCAGTGCATGGAATGTAGGCTACGTGCACGCAACGCACGCTACCAGTGCACGCAACCAGTGCATGGAATGTAGGCTACGTGCACGCAACGCACGCTACCAGTGCACGCAAAACATTCCTGGGCCTCCACTGATACCGTCATGACATACACCCCCCCCCTACCTCACATGCCCCCCCCCACATGACCATGCACCCCCCTCCCCCCCGGCCACATGGCATGCAGGGGGCGGGGCCTGGCGTCACGCCCCCCCCCCCCCCCCCCCCAACATTATGGAGGTGTGACGCGTCGTGTGATGCTGTGACGGAAGGGCCGTGACCACGACCCCCACCAGGCGCCCCCCCCACCCCCTCCAGACCCTCATGACCCCCCTCCCCCCAGCCTGACCTCCCCCCCCCTCTCTACTGGCTGGTCTCCGTTGACGTGTCAGCTTCCCATTGGTAGACGACTGGTGACCCCAGATGATGCCGGGTGCCTATTGGTCGACCTGTCGCCACCTGCATCGTGATTGGTGTTCGTAATGGTTAATTTCCTGTGGTAATGGACAGTGTGTTCGCCCTTATGGATCTATTACGTACTGTGGCGTAGGGACATGTAACGCTCTCGCTGATTGGCTGAGACCTGTAGCACTCTCATGATTGGTGGGCTTCCTATGCACTCACTATTGGCTTAGATTAACTGGCTTGATTTAATCTCTTGTGATTGGTAGATCATATTGCTGTTGGTCGACTGCTTGTGACGTGTAACTGTACCATTGGTCGACGGCTTGTGACGTGTAACTGTACCATTGGTCGACTGCTTGTGACGTGTAACTGTACCATTGGTCGACTGCTTGTGACGTGTAACTGTACCATTGGTCGACTGCTTGTGACGTGTAACTGTACCATTGGTCGACTGCTTGTGACGTGTAACTGTACCATTGGTCGACTGCTTGTGACGTGTAACTGTACCATTGGTCGACGGCTTGTGACGTGTAACTGTACCATTGGTCGACGGCTTGTGACGTGTAACTGTACCATTGGTCGACTGCTTGTGACGTGTAACTGTACCATTGGTCGACTGCTTGTGACGTGTAACTGTACCATTGGTCGACTGCTTGTGACGTGTAACTGTACCATTGGTCGACTGCTTGTGACGTGTAACTGTACCATTGGTCGACTGCTTGTGACGTGTAACTGTACCATTGGTCGACGGCTTGTGACGTGTAACTGTACCATTGGTCGACGGCTTGTGACGTGTAACTCGACCATTGCTCGACTCCTTGTGACGTGTAACTGTACCCTTGGTTGACGGCTTGTGACGTGTAACTCGACCATTGGTCGACTCCTTGTGACGTGTAACTCGACCATTGGTCGACTCCTTGTGACGTGTAACTCGACCATTGGTCGACTCCTTGTGACGTGTAACTGTACCATTGGTCGACTGCTTGTGACGTGTAACTGTACCATTGGTCGACTGCTTGTGACGTGTAACTCGACCATTGGTCGACAGCTTGTTATGTAACGACATTTAGCCCATTACATCATACGCTACAAGCTAACAAGGCAATCACTCATACACCAGCTGACCAATGGTGAGCAAGACTGTCCTATCACATTGTTTGGTGGAGCGGAGGGCACGACCAGTCTGGAAGGGCGCACCACGAGCTGTTGACCACACTGAAAGTGGGCACCACGTGCTCCCAGCCCCCGCCACGCGCGCATGCGCACTATCTCATCTGAAGCCGCTCGTTTGTGGTGTGGTTTGTGGTCTGAAGTGTTGATCGGGAATGTTGGTCTTATTTACTGTTGTTTGTGGTCTTATACGTGGCTCTCACGCTTGTATATCTGGCAACCTGATGACGTGTGTGTGTGTGTGTGTGTGTGTGTGTGTGTGTGGTGTGTGTGTGTGTGTGGTGTGTGTGGTGTGTGTGTGTGTGTGTGTGTGTGTGTGTGTGTGTGTGTGTGTGTGTGTGTGTGTGTGTGTGTGTGTGTGGTGTGTGTGTGTGTGTGTGTGTGTGTGTGTGTGTGGTGTGTGTGGTGTGTGTGTGTGTGGTGTGTGTGTGTGTGTGTGGTGTGTGTGTGGTGTGTGTGTGGTGTGTGTGGTGTGTGTGTGTGTGGTGTGTGTGTGTGGTGTGTGTGGTGTGTGTGGTGTGTGTGTGTGTGTGTGTGTGGTGTGTGTGTCTGTGTGGTGTGTGTGTGTGTGTGTGTGTGGGGTGTGTGTGTGGTGTGTGTGTGTGTGTGTGTGTGTGTGTGTGTGTGTGGTGTGTGTGTGTGTGACATATGTAATGACCATATGTACACAACTGCTACATTTAGCGACGTACATAATAATATATGGCAAAATTATGAGACGACCCGTGAGTGGCTGGACGACACTGCCAGACGACCCGTGAGTGGCTGGACGACACTGCCAGACGACCCGTGAGTGGCTGGACGACACTACCAGACGACCCCGGGCACAAGCCATGAAGGTGGTGGGTGAGGGAAAGTTGTGGGTCAGGTATAACATGAAAACACAGAGAGAGAGAGAGAGAGAGAGAGAGAGAGAGAGAGAGAGAGAGAGAGAGAGAGAGAGAGAGAGAGAGAGAGAGAGAAGCACTTGGATTTAAGCAGGACTTTTAAGGTATTTGAGTCTGAAGCGAGGGGGGGGGGGGATCATGATGTATGGGATAAAACGAACTGGACCGATGTGGTAGATGGGGGACGACATGCTGCCAATGAGCAGAACCTAGGGGAGGGGGGCGGGGGGAGGGGAGGGGGGGTGTATGGAGCACCGTAAACCCGTGTGGTCTGTGTGGTCTGTGTGGT
>NC_092273.1:23036571-23054071 GCF_036320965.1 Panulirus ornatus
ATGGACAATCACATGTTTACCAAATGGCGTCCTAGCTTCGTCTCTTCGATGTATATCAACTGACTGTTATATTTCTCTCTTGTGTCTCCCCTGATGATGTGATTAGTACACGAAAGTGCACTTGGGAACTTTTCGTGTTTCATTTTCCCCGTGGACTCATAGGAATATATATATATATATATATATATATATATATATATATATATATATATATATATATATATATATATATATATATATATATATAGAGAGAGAGAGAGAGAGAGAGAGAGAGAGAGAGATAGATAGATAGATAGATAGATAGATAGATAGATAGATATGTATAATCATTGCTTTCCCCTCCTCGTACTTATCTCTACTTCCTCGCCTTAATGTTAAATTTAAGTTAATTATTCCAGAACATTACCAAATGCAATAATTGGATGTATATATAAAAATAGGGATGGAATGTTTGGATGTATATAACAAAAGTGGGGTATAATAATTGGATGTATATACAAAAAATGAGGTGGAATAATTGGATGTATATATATAAATCGTTTTTTAGGAGGGGAAGGGGTAGTTTATATAGGAGGTTAGTTGGAAGAGAGAGAATGGGTATGAGTTAATGGGGGTTGCCAGCTGGTAATTTAACCTAACACGAATTTTGTGGGTCATGATGTATGTGACGTGTGTGTGTGTGTGTGTGTGGTGTGTGTGTGTGTGTGTGTGTGTGTGTGTGTGTGTGTGTTATCTTGGTTATCTCTTCGTGTGGGTCAGTGCTGGAAGATGGCGACCTGGTAACACCAGGTCAGGACCCCTGCAACACGTTTTCTATCTCCCTCACCGATCGTGTTATCTTTCGCTTCTGCCGCCGATGAAAAGAAAACAGAAAACGGCGGGAGGGTGGTTAGCTGCTGTGACCATCCCCCCCCCCCCTGGGACTACTCCTGGCCCCGTGTCGAGGGGGGGGAGGGGGGGTGTGGCTTATCTCGTTCATGACCCCAGCGTTGGTTGTTAAGGGGCGTGACTTTCGCCCGTCTGGCCGGTGAAGTATGGCGTTGTCTTGACCCGCGTGGGTAGTGTGAGCCTTATGGCCGACCTGGCGGGTCGTACGGCCGACCTGGCGGGTCGTACGGCTGACCTGGCGGGTCGTACGGCTGACCTGGCGGGTCGTACGGCTGACCTGGCGGGTCGTACCGCCGACCTGGCGGGTCGTACGGCCGACCTGGCGGGTCGTACGGCTGACCTGGCGGGTCGTACGGCTGACCTGGCGGGTCTTACGGCTGACCTGGCGGGTCGTACGGCCGACCTGGCGGGTCGTACGGCTGACCTGGCAGAATTTATATACCGTGTGGGCGAATGTATATACCCCGTTGGTACACCATATGTCTCCCCTCTCCCCCCTTCCCCCCCTGGAACGCAACGACCCCACACCCTGTGTGTGGGGGGGGGGGTGTGGGGGGTGTGTGACCTGACCCGTAAAGGTCAGGTCAGAGGTCATATGGGGGGGCCCCCGGGGGGGGGGGTTGGGGGGGTGTGTTGATGGTGGTCCTTCCTGTATATCCAAATGTGTTTTCATCATTAACGAGACTTGCTCAGATAAATACTTTATTTAACCCCCGTAGCATTAACTACATTATCACCAGTTATCTGCCATGTAATGTATCCGATGTAACCACTGAGCTGGACACCGTGTGTTCCCCTCGAGGTGCACGTGGTCGTCTGCTGCTTCCCACAGTTGGTGTGGCGCGACACCCCCACACGAGGCGTGACCGTTACCTTCTACATCCTGCCTCCGCTCAGCCAGGCCGGGCACACGACCCTCTCCCTCATCCTAGCACGGTCCGCCCCTCCCTCTCCCTCATCCTAGCACGTTCCGCCCCTCCCTCTCCCTCATCCTAGCGCGTTCCGCCCCTCCCTCTCCCTCATCCTAGCGCGTTCCGCCCCTCCCTCTCCCTCATCCTAGCACGGTCCGCCCCTCCCTCTCCCTCATCCTAGCACGGTCCGCCCCTCCCTCTCCCTCATCCTAGCACGGTCCGCCCCTCCCTCTCCCTCATCCTAGCACGTTCCGCCCCTTCCTCTCCCTCGTCCTAGCGCGTTCCGCCCCTCCCTCTCCCTCATCCTAGCACGGTCCGCCCCTCCCTCTCCCTCATCCTAACGCGTTCCGCCCCTCCCTCTCCCTCATCCTAGCACGTTCCGCCTCTCCCTCTCCCTCATCCTAGGGCGTTCCGCCCCTCCCTCTCCCTCATCCTAACGCGTTCCGCCCCTCCCTCTCCCTCATCCTAACGCGTTCCGCCCCTCCCTCTCCCTCATCCTAGCGCGTTCCGCCCCTCCCTCTCCCTCATCCTAGGGCGTCCCGCCCCTCCCTCTCCCTCATCCTAGGGCGTTCCGCCTCTCCCTCGTCCTAGCGCGTTCCGCCCCTCCCTCTCCCTCATCCAAGGGCGTCCCGCCCCTCCCTCTCCCTCATCCTAGCACGTTCCGCCTCTCCCTCTCCCTCATCCTAGGACGTTCCTCCTCTCCCTCCTCCTAGGGCGTCGCGCCCCTGCAGAGGCGGGTCGTCCAACACAGCGGAGTCGAGACTAATCTTCATTTTTCCTTCATGATTAAGCCGGCGGGTTTGTGGCTCGGCCATGTGTGTAGCGGGCGGGCGTCCTGCTGTGGCCACACTCACAAGGGGCGGATGGAGACGTCTCGTACACTACTCCTGCAGGAGGAGCCTTCCACCCTCCGTCAGTCGGAGGGAGGGAGGGGGAGACACGCCCCACGTGTTCCCACACCCTGCCTCACCCTTCGTCAGTAGGAGGGGGAGGGATGGGGAGCTGTACACACGCCCCACAAGTGTCCCCAAACCCTGTTTTACCCTCCGTCAGTAGCAGGGAGGGGGAGACACGCCCCACAAGTGTCCCCACACATTGCCTTACCCTCCGTCAGTAGGAGGGGGAGCTGTAGACACGCCCCACAAGTGTCCCCACACCCTGCCTTACCCTCCGTCAGTAGGAGGGGGAGCTGTAGACACGCCCCACAAGTGTCCCCACACCCTGCCTTACCCTCCGTCAGTAGCAGGGAGGGGGAGACACGCCCCATAAGTGTCCCCACACCCTGCCTTACCCTCCGTCAGTAGCAGGGGGGAAGGGGGAGACACGCCCCACAAGTGTCCCCACACCCTGCCTTACCCTCCGTCAGTAGCAGGGAGGGGGAGACACGCCCCACAAGTGTCCCCACACCCTGCCTTACCCTCCGTCAGTAGCAGGGGGGGAGGGGGAGACACGCCCCACAAGTGTCCCCTCACCCTGCCTTACCCTCCGTCAGTAGCAGGGGGGAAGGGGGAGACACGCCCTACAAGTGTCCCCACACACCCCCTCCCACAGTATAGGTCAAACCTCGCCCTTGTACGAGTGTGACCCCGTGAAACGAGTAATGGCTTCACTGTGGATCAGGTCATGGCGATGTGTTGTGCACACGTGTGTGACCTGACCCAGGCGTACACACACACACACACACACACGTCTGGTGAGTGAGGGAGGACGTGTTAGGGTCCCTGCACACACGTCCACACCGGTTATAATGTGTCTGGTGTAGTAACACGTGCGATGCCTGGGGTACAGGGCCCCTCCCTGGCCTATACATGTGGCCTGGGGTGGCCTATATGTGGCCAGGGGTGGCCAATATATATGGCCAGCGGTGTCGCCTGGTGGTGTATTGAGCCAGTCTGGATCCTCCACCACCAGCCCCCCCCCCCCCCCCCCACGCGGCACTACCACATCCTGGCTGTGGTTAAAAATCCTCCCCTCCCCTCCCATCCCATCCTTCCCTTCCCTCCCCTTCTCCCCCTTTTCCCATACTCGGAAATCCTCACTTCCGCCTTCGAGCCCCCGGCTTCGTCCGGCATCCGCTCCAGATGTGCCAAGTGGGGCGTGTGTGGGGGGGAGGGGGGTCACTAATGGGGGGGTAGTGGGAGGGGCCGGAGAGGGTCTTTAAAAGGGGGGAGTGGCCTGTGGGGGAGGGGGAGGGAAATGTCGTCTTGCTGGCGAGGCACAGCGGACCATGAGATGGACGGACCATGGAATGGACGGACCATGGGATGGACGGACCATGGAATGGACGGACCATGGAATGGACGGACCATGGGATGGACGGACCATGGGATGGACGGACCGTGGAATGGACGGACCATGGGAGGTACGACCATGGAATGGACGGACCATGGGATGGACGGACCATGGGAGAGACGGACCATGGAATGGACGGACCATGGAATGGACGGACCATGGGAGGTACGGAACCATGGAATGGACGGACCATGGGAGAGACGGACCATGGAATGGACAGGAGTAACTACAGGAAGGGAATGGAGGAGAGAGAGAGAGAGAGAGAGAGAGAGAGAGAGAGAGAGAGAGAGAGAGAGAGAGAGAGAGAGAGAGAGAGAGGAATGGTTGAAGGGATAGATGGTTGTAAGGTAGAGTGGTGGGGGGGGGGGGAGTAAATAAGGCCAGACCTCCCTCCCTACCTACCTACCTGCACACACACACACACACACACACACACACACACACACACACACACACACACACCACACACACCACACACACCACACACACACACACACACACACACACACACCACACACCACACACACACACCACACACACACACACACACACACGGGCTGGGTGTATATGGTCGTCCGGGGTCACTCTGAGCACAGTGGTACGACCTTTGAGCAGGCCACCACGACAACGACCCTTGAACCTGATCATTGGACCCTTGAGCACGACGACACGATCTTTAAACACAATGGTACGACCCTTGAGCACGACGACTCGACCCTTGAGCACGACGACACGATCTTTAAACACCATGGTACGACCCTTGAGCACGACGACTCGACCCTTGAGCACGACGAAACGATCTTTAAACACCATGGTACGACCCTTGAGCACGACGACACGACCCTTGAGCACGACGACACGACCCCGTGGGGCAGGACACTTACCCTTCTTCAGCAAGGGCAACGAATGTTTTACGAACATCACCTTTTCGTGACGCACGAAACTACCCTAATGACCCCTGACTGACGCGGGGGAAACCACCTGGAACAGCTTAGTTTGACCCGGGGGTTGTACACCCTGGTGCACAGAGGCGTGTGTCGTGTTGTTATAACCCGGGGGTTGTACACCCTGGTGCACAGAGGCGTGTGTCGTGTTGTTATAACCCGGGGGTTGTACACCCTGGTGCACAGAGGCGTGTGTCGCGTTGTTATAACCCGGGGGTTGTACACCCTGGTGCACAGAGGCGTGTGTTGCGTTGTTATAACCCGGGGGTTGTACACCCTGGTGCACAGAGGCGTGTGTCGCGTTGTTATAACAGCCACTCGACCAAGTCTTGAGGAGACACGACTCCCCCTCACTTCGAACAAGCGTCCCTCAATATGGAACAGGAGGCCACACCTCTTCCATCAAGTGCACAACCCTCCCTCACAACCGTCCCAGACACTGGGGGGGGGGGGGGGAGGGGGGGTGTTGTTGCACGCACAATCTAGGTTCCTGTAGAAGTCGTTACCCTGTGTGCACCAGGCCAGTCAGGGTGCTGCCTCGAACAGCTTGGTGGAACGTATCGCATTGGACTCTCTCTCTCGCGCCCCGAGCTTGGAGGAGGGTAAGGTGACCCTCCTGTGTCAACGCCAGGTAAACAAACCTTTTGACCTGACCCTTCATGGGTGAGGGCAAAGGTCACCGTGACCATATATCTCTGTGAGGGGCTTTGGATTGGGCCGTGTGGGCGTGGGTTGTGAAAACGTGTGTGGGCGTGCGTTGTGAAGCCATGTGGGCGTGCGTTGTGAAGCCGTGTGTGAGCGTGGGTTGTGAAGCCATGTGGGCGTGCGTTGTGAAGCCATGTGGGCTTGCGTTGTGAAGCCTTGTGGGCTTGCGTTGTGAAGCCTTGTGGGCTTGCGTTGTGAAGCCTTGTGGGCTTGCGTTGTGAAGCCGTGTGTGGGCGTGGGTTATGAAGCCGTGTGTGGGCGTGGGTTGTGAAGCCGTGTGTGGGCGTGGGTTGTGAAGCCTGGCTAGCCAGAGGAGCACAGCAGTGTGGGCGGGGAGCCAGTGCATTCTTGGGCCCATATTTGGCACCAGCACCTTGCTGCCATTTCCTGCCCCTCGCCTCCTACAGGAGGACCAGGAGTGAACGCTGGCAGGACCTTCACGTACCAGATGCCAAGCGCTGCTGCAGGAGCGAGCCGTCTGCTGTCCCCCTTCAGGTCATGGGTCATCCCTTCATCTGTCTCCTTCAGGAGGGACACGGGTCATGGGTCATCCCTTCATCTGTCCCCCACAGGAGGGACACGGGTCATGGGTCATCCCTTCCTTTGTCTCCCTCAGGTCACCGCCCCTTTCTCTGAGGGCCAGATAAACTGTTGGTAAAGCTGTCGTGTTACAGGCACGGCCTCCCTCCCTCCGCCTCCCTCCCTCCCTCCGCCTCCCTCCCTCCTTTCCTCCCTCCCTCCCTCCTCCCTCCCTCCCTCCCTCCTCCCTCCCTCCTTTCCTCCCTCCCTCCCTCCTCCCTCCCTCCCTCAGCAAGCGTCGTACACCACTCAAGTTTACAACGCACGCACGACGTAAACTAACGTGATGGCAGTTTACAGGTGGTTTATTGTAAACTAACTGATAGATAGATAGATAGATAGCCGGGTAGATAGATGGATATGGAGCGGGAGTGGCCGGATGAAACTTGTGGAGATGTGGTGTTGGAGAGGGTGGTGATGGAGATGTGGTGTTGGAGAGGGTGGTGATGGAGATGTGGTGTTGGAGAGGGTGGTGATGGAGATGTGTTGGAGAGGGTGGTGATGGAGATGTGTTGGAGGGGGTGGTGAAGGGGTGGTTGTAGGAGATGGTGGTGCTGAAATAAAAACCCCAACACCCTCCCCCCCCTTCACCACGACCCCCTCCTCTTCCTCCCCCCCCCCTTCACCACGACCCCCTCCTCTTCCTCCCCCCCCCTTCACCACGACCCCCTCCTCTTCCTCCCCCCTTCACCACGACCCCCTCCTCTCCCTCCCCCCCCCCCTTTCCCGTCTACTATAGTAGGGGGGTGAAGCGAGGGGGGGGGAGGAGGGGTGAGTTTCAGGCGGGGGGGAGGGGGGTGGCGAAGTGGCAGGGGTGTGTTGGGGGGGTGTGGGGGTGGAGGAGGTCATGGGGGGGGGAGACTGTATATATATAGAGGGGGAGACGACCCGAAGGCTCGCGTGAGGGGGGAACCCGCCTCATTGCCCCCCCCCCCCATCTTCATGAGTCGACCCCTGGCTTCTCCTCCCCCCCCCCCCCAGACCTGGCTCTGTGGGGGGCGCCCCCTCGTACAACACGAGACGGATAACGGCCAATTAGGTGGTTGATGACGACGTGTGACGTGCCAGTGCCACGTCCCTGGGAGGCCCCCCCCCCCACAGTGGCCTACCATTCAGCGATAAGACACACCAGAATGATCCCATCTCGGGCCAGGCACGACCCAGGACGGGAATGTGATGTGGTGAATGGGGACATAACCAGCTCCCCCTCCATCCCCACTACATGGGGATGGGGATGGGACCTCTTATTCCTCCCCTGATTGGGTACTGGGGTCTCGCTACCACGCCCCCTGGCGCACGTCGACCCTGCCAAACTCCCCCCTTCCCCAGGTCACCCCTGCCTCTGAAATGAATGAAGAACCGACCCAAGTTCATCCTCATTGAAGAACAGTGTGAACAGTGATGAACACCGGCTGCAGGAGGGGGGGAGAGGGGGGACTGTTCTAACGGTGACCCGGTCATGGAGATGGGGTTGACCTCTTGCTGACCTGACCTGCCGTGAGATGAACGCTGACGCCCTCAGGGGTCGTATACCGTCGTGTTCAAGGGTCGTATACCGTCGTGCTCAAGGGTCGTATACCGTCGTGCTCAAGGGTCGTATACCGTCGTGTTCAAGGGTCGTATACCGTCGTGCTCAAGGGTCGTATACCGTCGTGCTCAAGGGTCGTATACCGTCGTGCTCAAGGGTCGTATACCGTCGTGTTCAAGGGTCGTATACCGTCGTGCTCAAGGGTCGTATACCGTCGTGCTCAAGGGTCGTATACCGTCGTGTTCAAGGGTCGTATACCGTCGTGCTCAAGGGTCGTATACCGTCGTATTCAAGGGTCGTACCGTCGTGTTCAAGGGTCGTATACCGTCGTATTCAAGGGTCGTACCGTCGTGTTCAAGGGTCGTATACCGTCGTATTCAAGGGTCGTATACCGTCGTGCTCAAGGGTCGTATACCGTCGTATTCAAGGGTCGTACCGTCGTGTTCAAGGGTCGTATACCGTCGTGTTCAAGGGTCGTATACCGTCGTGTTCAAGGGTCGTACCGTCGTGTTCAAGGGTCGTATACCGTCGTGTTCAAGGGTCGTACCGTCGTGTTCAAGGGTCGTATACCGTCGTGTTCAAGGGTCGTGTACCGTCGTGCTCAAGGATCGTATACCGTCGTGTTCAAGGGTCGTACGACTGGTAACCTGTAATACATGTTGGTGTTCCTTCCTGACCTCCGGCTTATCTTGCGCTGCTCATGGTCCATCACCACGGCCCTCACACCCCCCCCCCCTACCTCAGCCCACGCCCGCCTGCCTCCCTGCCACGCCTCCTCCTCCTCCTTCCCACGCCTCCCCTAACCACCACCCCCCCTGCGGCCCCCCTCTGTATAGGTGCTTCTTGTTTCGCGTTTGTTTACTCTCGTCAAGTGGGGGGGAGGGGGGGTGACCCTCCCCTCCACCATATGCCACCTTATCCCACCCAAACCCCGCTTTCCCTGGGGAATTTGGCTCATGGCAACCAGAGACGTACATGTACGTGGCCAGATGCTATGGCAACCAGAGACGTACATGTACGTGGCCAGATGCTATGGCAACCAGAGACGTACATGTACGTGGCCAGATGCTATGGCAACCAGAGACGTACATGTACGTGGCCAGATGCTATGGCAACCAGAGACGTACATGTACGTGGCCAGATGCTATGGCAACCAGAGACGTACATGTACGTGGCCAGATGCTATGGCAACCAGAGACGTACATGTACGTGGCCAGATGCTATGGCAACCAGAGATGTACATGTACGTTGCCAGTGATAGCATGGCAGCTACTGGAGTACATGTACGTGTTGTAAGCTGTAATGGTCCTTACCATTCATAATGATGTACTTTAAACCCTCCCATGTTGACGTACACAGTGTACTTACCTCCACCTACCCCATGCAGTGTACACATCCACCCACCAATATTTCAAATAGATTTGATAGAATTCAAATATAAATTGGCTGCTTTGAGACAATATTTCGTTCACTGAATTTTTTCGTGTAAGATCCAGTCATATTAACAAGCTCCCGTATATTAAGTTTGACAATTATATATATATATATATATATATATATATATATATATATATATATATATATATATATATATATATACTGTACAATATATATTCACCCATCCTTTATCATGTTGTAATATATATTTTTGTGGTTCGCATAGAGTTTTGCGTGTTGAATAGTACAAGTTAATGAATAGATTTGATAGAATTCAAATATAAATTGGCTGCTTTGAGACAATATTTCGTTCACTGAATTTTTTCGTGTAAGATCCAGTCATATTAACAAGCTCCCGTATATTGTTTGACAATTATATATATATATATATATATATATATATATATATATATATATATATATATATATATATACTGTACAATATATATTCACCCATCCTTTATCATGTTGTAATATATATTTTTGTGGTTCGCATAGAGTTTTGCGTGTTGAATAGTACAAGTTAATGAATTTCATTTTCCCATTTTTTTTTTTTTTTACCATAGTGGCTCTGCAAGTCGTTTTCTATGAGTCTTTAGGGCAATGGTGATGGTGTTGGCTGTGCGATGGAATAAGGAAGGCAGAAGTATTTGTATTACGTTGTGTCCTGAGTTGTTTATTGGAATCAGCTGATCCGGTGTGGCTTGTGTTTACGTCCATCAGCTGATCCGGTGGGGGCTGGCTTGTGTTTACTAACATCAGCTGATCCGGTGGGGGCTGGCTTGTGTTTACGTACATCAGCTGATCCGGTGGGGGTGGCTTGTGTTTACTAACATCAGCTGATCCGGTGGGGGTGGCTTGTGTTTACTAACATCAGCTGATCCGGTGGGGGTGGCTTGTGTTTACGTACATCAGCTGATCCGGTGGGGGCTGGCTTGTGTTTACGTACATCAGCTGATCCGGTGGGGGTGGCTTGTGTTTACGTACATCAGCTGATCCGGTGGGGGTGGCTTGTGTTTACGTACATCAGCTGATCCGGTGGGGGCTGGCTTGTGTTTACGTACATCAGCTGATCCGGTGGGGGTGGCTTGTGTTTACGTACATCAGCTGATCCGGTGGGGGCTGGCTTGTGTTTACGTACATCAGCTGATCGGGATGAACTGTGGTGATGGTTTACACTTGGCATGTAAACTGCCCTGTGGTGCTGGTTTACACTTGGCTTGTAAACTGCCCTATGATGATGGTTTACACTTGGCTTGTAAACTGCCCTGTGATGATGGTTTACACTTGGCATGTAAACTGCTCTGTGGCGATGGTTTACAGTCGTGCTGTACACTGATCTCTTGAGCTGTTCATGGTCCTTATGGTGTGTGTGTGTGTGTGTGTGTGTGTGTGTGTGTGTGTGTAAGGGAGGAACCCCCTGACGTGTGTACACGTGACGTACAACCTCGTGAGCTGGTGGCAAGTCGTCATACAACCGTGGCTCAACCGTCTCCTTCCCTCCCTCCGTCCGTCTCTCTGTACTACCACGGTAACACGTGTGTGTGCACGCACGCACGCGCGTGCGTTCTCGGTGGGAAGTGCGGTGGCGTGCGGTCAAAGAGGTGAGCGAGCAACCCGCGGTGCCAGCTGGGGGGTGGGCCCGCCCGGGGGTCGTGCCTAGCTTGATCGCGCCTCCTCCTGCTGTAGCCACACAGGGAGGCACGGGTACGTCCGTGTCATCCTCCGCTGCTCAGGTCGTGTTCGAAACGATGCGCAAAAACAAGTGTATATATATATTTCGTAGGATGTATTTATGATGTCCCTGAGGTTGATGTAGTGGGTATTGTATTACGAGAGTGTCTGTATATGTTGGATGATGTAGGGGGATGATATACAGCTGTATCTACTGTTGTTGTTGCAGGAGTAGTGATGGTGGAAGCCGTCGTCCTGGTGAGGGTGATGAGTGCGTGGTGATGGTGGTGATGGTGGGCTCGCTCCCCTCCACATCTGCTCCTCCTGCTGGCGCCACCACCTCCTCCTCCTACTGCTCCTCCTGCTGATCCTCTCCCTCACACACACACACCCTCACCGCGCGAACCACCACCACCAGCAGGAGGTAGCAGCCCCGCGCCCACCACGCCCCCCACGCCCTCTGTGATGACCATGGCAAGTTGCGGCAGTGGTGGTGGCAGCGGTGGGGGTGGCAGCGGTGGTGGCAGCGGTGGTGGCAGCAGCAGCAGCAGCAGCGCCCCCCCACCGCCACAGTGCACCCAGGAGCCAGAGCAGCCCCCTCCCGCCGCCACCGCCACCTCCTCCTCCTCCTCCTCCGCCGGCTCGGCCGTGGGCTCCCTGGCCGACCTGCCCAGGGACAGCGACAACTACCAGGAGATCAGCATCATAGGCAACGGTAAGGGCCTCCTCCTCCTGCAGGAGGAGCGGTACACTTGATACAGTCTTCCCTCCCTCCTCCCTCCCTCACTCACTCCTGCTCCTCGCTCACTCCCTGCCTCCTCCTCCTGCAGGAGGAGCGGTAGACTTGATACAGTCTTCCTCCCTCCCTCACTCACTCACTCACTCACTCCTGCTCCTCGCTCACTCCCTGCCTCCTCCTCCTGCAGGAGGAGCGGTAGACTTAATACAGTGTTCCCTCCTCCCTTCCTCACTCACTCACTCACTCCTGCTCCTCCTCCTCACTCCCTGCCTCCTTCCCTCCGCCGTGTTGTGAGCGAGAATGTGGCAGCGTGGTGTTGTGATCTAACAACCGAATGTGTCTCCGCTTGTTACGTGCGAGGGATGGGTTGTGTGAGGCGAGGCATGAGTTGTAAATGAGGATACGAGGTTGTGATTGTGAGTGTATGAAGGACCTGTTTGGATGGCAGTGTACTGTCGGGGTGTATGGAGGTGTTTTGTGTGTGTATGTGGTGTGTGTGTGTGTGTGTGTGTGTGTGGTGTGTGCGTGTGTGTGTGTGTGTGTGTGGTGTGTGTGTGTGTGTGTGTGTGTGTGTGTGTGTGTACTGCAGGAAACAACCCCATGTTATTGGTACAGCTTCGTCTGTGTCTGTAGGGGAACAGCTAGGTTGTGGAGGTGTAGATGTGGGTGTTGGATGTACTGTGTAGTGAGAACCAGGAGGTGTACTAGTCATGGTACTGAGGCTCACTGGTAACTAGGGAATGTACTAGTCATGGTACTGTGGTCCACTGGTAACTAGGAATGTACTAGTCATGGTACTGAGGCTCACTGGTAACTAGGAAGTGTACTAGTCATGGTACTGAGGTTCACTGGTAACTAGGGAATGTACTAGTCATGTTACTCCGCTCCACTGGTAACCAGGAATGTACTAGTCATGGTACTGAGCTCCCCTAGTAACCAGGGAATGTACCTGGCGCTTACTGTGTATCAGGTTGTCAGACGTGTGTGTGTGTGTGTATACCAGCTACTTCACCAAACAGTTCGCCATGTTTTCTTATGCAAATGAGTGTACGCAGGCGGTGTTCACAGGTAAACAAAGCTTTGTACAAGTCTTCCCTCTTAACCCATGGATGTACACACCTGGGGGCTGATGCACGCGTGGGCTATGTACATTTATGTACACTCCTGTAGCTGTGTGGAGGCGTGTTTGAGTGTTGTACAAGGTGTTAGTACGATTGTAAGGTACATACCTGTGTGTTGTGCTGTGTTACATACATACCTGTGTGTTGTGCTGTGTTACATACATACCTGTGTTGTGCTGTGTTACATGCATACCTGTGTTGTGCTGTGTTACATGCATACCAGTGTTGTGCTGTGTTACATACATACCTGTGGTGTGCTGTGTTACATACATACCTGTGTGTTGTGCTGTGTTACATACATACCTGTGTTGTGCTGTGTTACATACATACCTGTGTTGTGCTGTGTTACATGCATACCTGTGTTGTGCTGTGTTACATGCATACCAGTGTTGTGCTGTGTTACATACATACCTGTGGTGTGCTGTGTTACATACATACCTGTGTTGTGCTGTGTTACATACATACCTGTGGTGTGCTGTGTTACATACATACCTGTGTTGTGCTGTGTTACATACATACCTGTGTTGTGCTGTGTTACATGCATACCTGTGTTGTACTGTGTTACATACATACCTGTGTTGTGCTGTGTTACATGCATACCAGTGTTGTGCTGTGTTACATACATACCTGTGGTGTGCTGTGTTGCATACATACCTGTGGTGTACTGTGTTACATACATACCTGTGTTGTGCTGTGTTACATACATACCTGTGTTGTACTGTGTTACATACATACCTGTGTTGTGCTGTGTTACATGCATACCTGTGTTGTACTGTGTTACATGCATACCTGTGTTGTGCTGTGTTACATACATACCTGTGGTGTGCTGTGTTACATACATACCTGTGGTGTGCTGTGTTACCTACATACCTGTGTTGTACTGTGTTACATACATACCTGTGTTGTGCTGTGTTACATACATACCTGTGGTGTGCTGTGTTACATACATACCTGTGTTGTGCTGTGTTACATACATACCTGTGTTGTGCTGTGTTACATACATACCTGTGGTGTGCTGTGTTACATACATACCTGTGTTGTGCTGTGTTACATACATACCTGTGGTGTACTGTGTTACATACATACCTGTGGTGTACTGTGTTACATACATACCTATGGTGTACTGTGTTACATACATACCTGTGTTGTGCTGTGTTACATACATACCTGTGTTGTGCTGTGTTACATACATACCTGTGTTGTGCTGTGTTACATACATACCTGTGTTGTGCTGTGTTACATACATACCTGTGTTGTGCTGTGTTACATGCATACCTGTGTTGTACTGTGTTACATGCATACCTGTGTTGTGCTGTGTTACATACATACCTGTGGTGTACTGTGTTACATACATACCTGTGGTGTGCTGTGTTACATACATACCTGTGGTGTGCTGTGTTACATACATACCTGTGGTGTGCTGTGTTACATACATACCTGTGTTGTGCTGTGTTACATACATACCTGTGTTGTGCTGTGTTACATACATACCTGTGTTGTGCTGTGTTACATACATACATGTGTTGTGCTGTGTTACATACATACCTGTGGTGTGCTGTGTTATATACATACCTGTGGTGTGCTGTGTTACATACATACCTGTGTTGTGCTGTGTTACATACATACCTGTGTTGTGCTGTGTTACATACATACATGTGTTGTGCTGTGTTACATACATACCTGTGGTGTGCTGTGTTATATACATACCTGTGGTGTGCTGTGTTACATACATACCTGTGTTGTGCTGTGTTACATACATACCTGTGTTGTGCTGTGTTACATACATACATGTGTTGTGCTGTGTTACATACATACCTGTGGTGTGCTGTGTTATATACATACCTGTGGTGTGCTGTGTTACATACATACCTGTGTTGTGCTGTGTTACATACATGTGTTGTGCTGTGTTGAGGGCACGAGAGACCTGTCTAACTCTACTCATATCTATATATCTATCTACTTTATCTACCAGGGGCGTACGGGACTGTCTACTTCGCTCGCGACCGGAGTAACCAGGAACGCGTAGTTGCGTTGAAGAAGATACGCATTACGCTCTCGGAGGACGGCGTACCAGTGAACGCAGTCAGGGAAATCGCGCTCCTGAAGCAGCTGGAGCGATTTGAACACCCCAACATTGTCAGGTGGGTAACCCACATACAGGTGTTTGTTAGGGGGGGTGAGGGGTTGTTTACATGTGCTAGGAGGACGTTACCGTACTCCGCCCGTGTGTGTATTGACGCCTTGTGGGAGGAGTCACCCTAGGGCGAGGTTGTATTCATTGGCGTACATTCTCGCACGAAGGGGTTCCTCCTTACCCTGCTGCTGATCGCAGTGCAAGGCCTTGGAGCTGCAGGAACCCCCCACTGGAGAAGGGGGTCCTTGTGGGTTATGGGGGGTTCTTGTGGGGTTATATAATGATATGTTGGTCCATAAGCCTTATTTTCCCATCTGAAGCCAAGCCTGGCTTTCACCCAACGCATGTCGGGGACCGGGTTTCGAACACCAGCGACCCAAACACATGCACTGTAGCGGGTTTAGGACACGAACTCAAGGTGGGTAATGTATGCAACACTGGGAAAGCCACTGCGTCTCGTGTGTACTGGATGGGCGATGGCATTTCCAGGGGATGGCTGGACGTTGTCATGTTTCTGTTTCTTTACTTACATGGCTAAGCTTTGGAACTCCTCTTAAGACCTTCTCATGTCTTATTTCCAGCTACTATGGCGCGACCCTTGGCCACAAGGCAGGTTCCTCACGTCTTCCAGAATTCTTAGACTATTCCACTCATCATCTTCTTTCATTCTTTGTTTCTTTTGTTTGTGTGTCAGTGAAGACTTGGGCAAATTTCCAGAATTAGAAAGCCTTCCAGGGATTCTTCCGCGACCCGTGTGACGCGGTGAAGGAACTGGACGACTGGAAACGACTGAACTTGCTGGGGTTCTGTGTCTCCCTGGAACGCAGACTGGAAAGGTGTGGTGTGAGAGGCGTACCATCGCATCCATGATGGCTACACCAGATGACACACTTCCCACCCAACCTCCTTTCACAAATCATTCTCTGCGAACACGACCAGGTCGAAAACACAACGAAATATTACCCCCACAAAGTCCAAAGGGGCGATATGTACAAAAAAATGGAAAATATCTTAAATATCTGGGTTCCAAAAGACTTACACACACACACACACACACACACACACACACACACACACACATTGCCCGCCACTACCAAAAACACACTGCGGTGTAGACCAGTCTACTAAGGTCTTGGTTATGTGTTTATAAAGTATACTAGACTAGACTGACCTGGGGGGAGGGGGGGGGGCGCTGCCGGCCAGCGGCCTCCAACAGTTCGGTTGGCCAACGTCAGCAGTATGAACGTCAGCAGTATGCGCGTCAGCCGCCCGGGTGTCAGCACGAACAAAAGTAATTTGGAGGAGCAAAAAACGGGATGTGTGTGTGAGGGTCATTTGTCGCCAACTTAGAGGTCGCCACTCTTGCTGGTCATCGTCTGTGACGCTGGACAGACACCCTCCCTCTGTGGGCCAGGGAGGCCCGGGAGTGTCAGTGGAAGGCAGGGAGGTCCGGCAGTGTCTGTGGAAGGCAGGGAGGCCCGGCAGTGTCTGTGGAAGGCAGGGAGGCCCGGCAGTGTCTGTGGAAGGCAGGGAGGCGCGGCAGTGTCTGTGGAAGGCAGGGTAAGTCGTATACTTACAAAGTACATACGTCCCCACAGCAGGAAAGGCTGGCACTTCCCTGCCACAGAAGGAGGTACTGGGAAGTGTCTCTGTTCAGGGTGAGGACAGAGTCCAGGTGTGAGGGAGGGGGATGGCGAATCGTGAGGGAGCTCTGTCTAAACCAACAGACGAGATGGAAGGAGGACAGTATGTAGAGGGACGGGCAGTGGCGGGCTGTGAGACAGGAACGAGGAGGCGACGTAGACAGACGCCAGACATGAGTGACCTGCCGTCCACTTCTGTAGAGCACAATTTTAGCTCCCTAAGTCCGTCTTCTTGAGACTTATGAGCTGCGTTGAGACAGAATTAGTTTAGTCGCTCCTCTTTGAATTTGTTTGGATGTGTCTCGCTTTTCACATCATGTCCAAACCAGAAGTGGAAAGTGTGTCAACACAGTGTTACCAAGAGTGAGTGCTGCCTCCTGTGTGGTACTGTCTGTATTCCCAGCTGTGAACCCCAGGCATCTCACTGGGCTGTAACACCCACAGTGTGGCTTTGTTTTCTGTATTTTGTAGCCACTGGAAGTTACAGCAATGTCCCTTTTTCCATCGTTTACCTCTGTCACTCGTTTACAAAGACATTTCATATTCGTGAGTACGATTTGCAAGTTCTGAAATGTACAACTTTGTATCTGTACTGAAGTCCATTCTCTATGTCTCGAACCTCTCTATATCAATTGGTCTATATAAATTCTGAATGTTTGAGGCAGTTTCCCTTTGCCTAGGGGTGTATTTCCCATTTTCAGACCATCGGCAACTTTGGAAACTCCCATCTCCAGATCTTAGACGTAGATCAGTGGATAGTGCAAGAGCCAGGAGTGATCCCTGTGGTACGCCACATGTCACGGGAAACCAATTGGACATTTGTGCGTTAAGCACCACTCGTTTTCTGTGCGCCAGTCCGCCGTCCACACACACACAATTTTCTACGTCGTGAACTCGTAACTTGC
>NC_092273.1:23059071-23076571 GCF_036320965.1 Panulirus ornatus
ATTGTACGGGGGTTAGGTGTTGTACGGGGGTTAGGTGTTGTACGGGGGTTAGGTGTTGTACGGGGGTTAGGTGTTGTACGGGGGTTAGGTGTTGTACGGGGGTTAGGTGTTGTACGGGGGTTAGGTGTTGTACGGGGGTTAGGTGTTGTACGGGGGTTAGGTATTGTACGGGGGTTAGGTGTTGTACGGGGGTTAGGTGTTGTACGGGGGTTAGGTGTTGTACGGGGGTTAGGTGTTGTACGGGGGTTAGGTGTTGTACGGGGGTTAGGTATTGTACGGGGGTTAGGTGTTGTACGGGGGTTAGGTGTTGTACGGGGGTTAGGTGTTGTACGGGGGTTAGGTGTTGTACGGGGGTTAGGTCTTAGGAGAACCTGGTTTTTTTTTTCGCTGCAAGTGAGATGTGTATGGTGGGGGGGGGGGGGGCAATGTCTTGGACGGGTCTGTGGGGGTCCAACTGGGGCAGGGATGTGTGTGTGGGGGAACTGTGGGTGGGGAGTCCAGCTTGGGCAGGGATGTGTGTGTGGGGGAACTGTGGGTGGGGAGTCCAGTTGGGGCAGGGATGTGTGGGGGAACTGTGGGTGGGGAGTCCAGCTGGGGCAGGGATGTGTGTGTGGGGGAACTGTGGGTGGGGAGTCCAGCTGGGGCAGGGATGTGTGTGTGGGGGAACTGTGGGTGGGGAGTCCAGCTGGGGCAGGGATGTGTGTGTGGGGGAACTGTGGGTGGGGAGTCCAGCTGGGGCAGGGATGTGTGTGTGGGGGAACTGTGGGTGGGGAGTCCAGCTGGGGCAGGGATGTGTGTGTGGGGGAACTGTGGGTGGGGAGCCCAGCTGGGGCAGGGATGTGTGTGTGGGGGAACTGTGGGTGGGGAGTCCAGCTGGGGCATGGTTGTGTGTGTGGGGGAACTGTGGGTGGGGAGTCCAGCTGTGGCAGGGATGTGTGTGTGGGGGAACTGTGGGTGGGGAGTCCTGCTGGGGCAGGGATGTGTGTGGGGGGACTGTGGGTGGGGAGTCCAGCTGGGGCAGGGATGTGTGTGTGGGAACTGTGGGTGGGGAGTCCAGCTGGGGCAGGGATGTGTGGGTGGGGGTCCAGCTGGGGCATGGATGTGTGTGGGGGAACTGTGGGTGGGGGTCCAGCTGGGGCAGGGATGTGTGTGTGGGGGAACTGTGGGTGGGGAGTCCAGCTGGGGCAGGGATGTGTGTGTGGGGGACCTGTGGGTGGGGAGTCCAGCTGGGGCAGGGATGTGTGTGTGTGGGGGAACTGTGGGTGGGGAGTCCAGCTGGGGCAGGGATGTGTGTGTGGGGGGGAACTGTGGGTGGGGAGTCCAGCTGGGGCAGGGATGTGTGTGGGGGGGAACTGTGGGTGGGGAGTCCAGCTGGGGCAGGGATGTGTGTGTGGGGGAACTGTGGGTGGGGAGTCCAGCTGGGGCAGGGATGTGTGTGTGGGGAACTGTGGGTGGGGAGTCCAGCTGGGGCAGGGATGTGTGTGGGGGAACTGTGGGTGGGGAGTCCAGCTGGGGCAGGGATGTGTGTGTGGGAACTGTGGGTGGGGAGTCCAGCTGGGGCAGGGATGTGTTTGTGGGGAGTCCAGCTGGGGCAGGGATGTGTGGGGTACGTGGGCAAGATCCATGGTGGGTTACTAATGTTTTCGTTCGCCCACCATCCTGCCCCCCCCCCCCCCCCCTCTGGGAAGGTGGCCATGAATATATTGACCACGAAGGTATGGAAGTATTGGCCGGCCAGGTGGTGTGGTCTGGTGTGGCCGGTGACCAAACACACCCATTGTATTGGCCAGACGGTGTAGTGTGGTCCGGCGCAGGGTCTGTGGTGTGGTCTGGCGCAGGGGCTGAAGTGTGGTCTGGTGGAGGGTCTGTGGTATGGTTTGGCGCAGGGGCTGAGGTGTGGCCTGGTGGAGGGTGTGTGGTGTGGTCTGGTGGAGGGTCTGTGGTGTGGTCTAGTGGAGGGGCTGTGGTGTGGTCTGGTGGAGGGTCTGTGGTGTGGTCTAGTGGAGGGGCTGTGGTGTGGTCTGGTGGAGGGTCTGTGGTGTGGTCTGGTGGAGGGGCTGTGGTGTGGTCTGGTGGAGGGTGTGTGGTGTGGTCTGGTGGAGGGTGTGTGGTGTGGTCTGGTGGAGGGGCTGAGGTGTGGCCTGGTGGAGGGTCTGTGGTGTGGTCTGGTGGAGGGTGTGTGGTGTGGTCTAGTGGAGGGGCTGTGGTGTGGTCTGGTGGAGGGTCTGTGGTGTGGCCTGGTGGAGGGGCTGTGGTGTGGTCTGGTGGAGGGTGTGTGGTGTGGTCTAGTGGAGGGGCTGTGGTGTGGTCTGGTGGAGGGTCTGTGGTGTGGTATGGTGGAGGGTGTGTGGTGTGGTCTAGTGGAGGGGCTGTGGTGTGGTCTGGTGGAGGGGCTGTGGTGTGGTCTGGTGGAGGGTGTGTGGTGTGGTCTAGTGGAGGGGCTGTGGTGTGGTCTGGTGGAGGGGCTGTGGTGTGGTCTGGTGGAGGGTGTGTGGTGTGGTCTAGTGGAGGGGCTGTGGTGTGGTCTGGTGGAGGGTCTGTGGTGTGGTCTGGTGGAGGGGCTGAGGTGTGGCCTGGTGGAGGGTCTGTGGTGTGGTCTGGTGGAGGGTCTGTGGTGTGGTCTGGTGGAGGGGCTGAGGTGTGGCCTGGTGGAGGGTGTGTGGTGTGGTCTGGTGGAGGGTCTGTGGTGTGGTCTGGTGGAGGGTCTGTGGTGTGGTCTGGTGGAGGGGCTGAGGTGTAGCCTGGTGGAGGGTCTGTGATGTGGTCTGGTGGAGGGGCTGTGGTGTGGTCTGGTGGAGGGTCTGTGGTGTGGTCTGGTGGAGGGTCTGTGGTGTGGTCTGGCGCAGGGGCTGAAGTGTGGTCTGGTGGAGGGTCTGTGATGTGGTCTGGTGGAGGGTCTGTGGTGTGGTCTGGTGGAGGGTCTGTGGTGTGGCCTGGTGGAGGGTCTGTGGTGTGGTCTGGTGGAGGGTCTGTGGTATGGCCTGGTGGAGGGTCTGTGGTGTGGCCTGGTGGAGGGTCTGTGGTGTGGTCTGGTGGAGGGTCTGTGGTGTGGCCTGGTGGAGGGTCTGTGGTGTGGTCTGGTGGAGGGGCTGAGGTGTAGCTTGGTGGAGGGTCTGTGATGTGGTCTGGTGGAGGGGCTGTGGTGTGGTCTGGTGGAGGGTCTGTGGTGTGGTCTGGTGGAGGGTCTGTGGTGTGTCAACCAGCTGGACCCCGACCACATCCACCTACCCTCCACCAGCTGGACCCCGACCACATCCACCTACCCTCCACCAGCTGGACCCCGACCACATCCACCTACCCTCCACCAGCTGGACCTCGACCACATCCACCTACCCTCCACCAGGTGGACCTCGACCACATCCACCTACCCTTCACCAGGTGGACCTCGACCACATCCACCTACCCTCCACCAGGTGGACCTCGACCACATCCACCTACCCTTCACCAGGTGGACCTCGACCACATCCACCTACCCTCCACCTTGATAATCACAGTTCAGCCGATGAACACTGCCACCAGCTGTAACATTCACTGTATTCACTGTCATCTTTAAAAATCACTGCTCATCGCCAGCCTCAAGGCACTGCTGGCTGTGAACACTGATACAGTCCTGTTAACATTAACTTTGTTAATCTTACAGTGTCTTTCAGTGGCTCCCGCACATAACCCCATCATACCAGTGTTAATCTTTTCGCCACTGTGCCACTGGTAAACCTCTGAGCATATTATTCTTCCAGTGGCAGACATTTTAACATGTTACCCCATCACTGGTAGACATTTTAACACATTACCCCATCATTGGCAGACATTTTAACACATTACCCCATCATTAGCAGACATTTCACATTACCTTATCATTGGCAGACATTTTAACATGTTACCCCATCATTGGCAGATATTTTAACATTACCCCATCAATGGTAGACATTTTAACACATTACCCCATCATTGGCAGACATTTTAACACACCCCATCATTGGCAGACATTTTAACACATTACCCATCAGTAGCAGACATTTTAACACATTACCCCATCATTGGCAGACATTTTAACACCTTACCCCATCATTGGCAGACATTTTAACACATTACCCCATCATTGGCAGACATTTTAACACATTACCCCATCATTGGCAGACATTTTAACACATTACCCCATCATTGGCAGACATTTTAACACATTACCCATCAGTAGCAGACATTTTAACACATTACCCCATCATTGGCAGACATTTTAACACATTACCCCATCATTGGCAGACATTTTAACACTACCCATCAGTAGCAGACATTTTAACACCTTACCCCATCATTGGCAGACATTTTAACACATTACCCCATCATTGGCAGACATTTTAACACATTACCCATCAGTAGCAGACATTTTAACACATTACCCCATCATTGGCAGACATTTTAACACATTACCCCATCATTGGCAGACATTTTAACACATTACCCATCAGTAGCAGACATTTTAACACATTACCCCATCATTGGCAGACATTTTAACACCTTACCCCCATCATTGGCAGACATTTTAACACATTACCCCATCATTGGCAGACATTTTAACACATTACCCCATCATTGGCAGACATTTTAACACATTACCCCATCATTGGCAGACATTTTAACACATTACCCCATCATTGACAGACATTTTAACACATTACCCATCAGTAGCAGACATTTTAACAAATTACCCATCAGTAGCAGACATCTTAACACATTACCCCATCATTGGCAGACATTTTAACACCTTACCCCATCATTGGCAGACATTTTAACACATTACCCCATCATTGGCAGACATTTTAACACATGATCGTACCAGAACCAAACATGTTAACATGCACCCCCCCCCTCCACACGTCCACCATGGCGAGACCCAGCCCGCACGACGGACGCACGCGGCACAGAACTGGTCCCGCTGTACCGTACCCAGCTGGCTGTGTAACCCGACCCCCCCCAGTGTGCCGCAGGTGGCACAACCATGGCCTAACATACCGATTGTGGGAGCGAGACGTGTGGTGCCCCAAATACCTTTAAAAGGCCCCAGACCTGAGCACACAGCCCTTATCTAAGGGAAACTTTGAGACGTTGCTTGTATTCCACGGTAAGGGCCACAAGTAGGCGACGCAGGGGTCCGAGACGTTGCCAGGGGCGACGCAGGGGGTCCGAGACGTTGCCAGGGTCGATGCATGGGGGTCCGAGACGTTGCCAGGGGCGACGCAGGGGGTCCGAGACGTTGCCAGGGTCGATGCATGGGGGTCCGAGACGTTGCCAGGGTCGACGCAGGGGTCCGAGACGTTGCCAGGGGCGACGCAGGGGTCCGAGACGTTGCCAGGGTCGACGCAGGGGTCCGAGACGTTGCCAGGGTCGACGCAGGGGTCCGAGACGTTGCCAGGGTCGACGCAGGGGGTCCGAGACGTTGCCAGGGGCGACGCAGGGGGTCCGAGACGTTGCCAGGGGCGACGCAGGGGGTCCGAGACGTTGCCAGGGTCGATGCAGGGGTCCGAGACGTTGCCAGGGTCGACGCAGGGGGTCCGAGACGTTGCCAGGGTCGACGCAGGGGTCCGAGACGTTGCCAGGGTCGACGCAGGGGTCCGAGACGTTGCCAGGGTCGACGCAGGGGTCCGAGACGTTGCCAGGGGCGACGCAGGGGTCCGAGACGTTGCCAGGGTCGACGCAGGGGGTCCGAGACGTTGCCAGGGTCGACGCAGGGGTCCGAGACGTTGCCAGGGTCGACGCAGGGGGTCCGAGACGTTGCCAGGGGCGACGCAGGGGGTCCGAGACGTTGCCAGGGCGACGCAGGGGGTCTGAGACGTTGCCAGGGTCGACGCAGGGGGTCCGAGACGTTGCCAGGATCAACCCATCATCCCTTACCTTTCACCCCCATCAGCTCCCTCTACCTTTCGCCCCATCACCCCCCATACCTTTCACCCCATCACACCCACCCTCATACCTCTCATCCCATCTCCTCCTCCCCTCACTCTCAACCCCCAACTACCCCATCTCGCCCCCTCGAGCGACCCCCCCCCCCCACTCCCATTCCTTCCCCGTCACGCAGGAAGCACCCCATCACCCCCAGCGTGCCATGAAAACACCCATTTAACCCGTAATGGTGGCTGGCACCAGGCGACCGTAGGCCCACACACACCTTCACCCCATCTCTTTTTCCACCCCGGTGCGCGCGAGGTGTGTGTGTGTGTGTGTGTGTGTGTGTGTGTGTGTGGTGTGTGTGTGTGTGTGTGTGTGTGTGTGTGTGTGTGTGTGTGTGTGTGTGTGTGTGTCGGTTACCTGGAAAACCCAAGACAATACATGGACGAAACAAACAACGAAGTGGGGGAGGGGGAAAAAATCATTTCATTAACGCTGGAGACAACACATACAGCGTAAGGTCAGGAGGGGAGGTGATGTACCCGTGGGATACCTGGGGAGAGAAAGAGAGATTTACTTTGAGGAAAGCCTCTCTCTCTCTCTCTCTCTCTCTCTCTCTCTCTCTCTCTCTCTCTCTCTCTCTCTCTCTCTCTCTGGTGTGTGTGTGTGTGTGTGTGTGTGTGTGTGTTTGTTCGGAAGACCTCTTGGCTGATGATTTCATTATTATTATTATTATTATTATTATTTTTTTTTTTTCATACTATTTGCCATTTCCCGCGATAGCGAGGTAGCGCTAAGAACAGAGGACTGGGCCTTTGAGGGAATACCCTCACCTGGCCCCCTTCTCTGTTCCTTCTTTTGAAAAAAAAAAAAAAAAAAAAAAATTATTATTATTATTATTATTATTATTATTATTTTATTATTATTATTATTATTATTATTATTATTATTATTATTATTATTATTATTATTATTTGCTTTGTCGCTGTCTCCCGCGTTTGCGAGGTAGCGCAAGGAAACAGACGAAAGAAATGGCCCAACCCACCCACATACACATGTATATACATACACGTCCACACACGCAAATATACATACCTATACATCTCAATGTACACATATATATATACACATGCACACAATTCACACTGTCTGCCTTTATTCATTCCCATCGCCACCTCGCCACACATGGAATACCATCCCCCTCCCCCCTCATGTGTGCGAGGTAGCACTAGGAAAAGACAACAAAGGCCCCATTCGTTCACACTTAGTCTCTAGCTGTCATGCAATAATGCCCGAAACCACAGCTCCCTTTCCACATCCAGGCCCCACACAACTTTCCATGGTTTACCCCAGACGCTTCACATGCCCTGATTCAATCCACTGACAGCACGTCAACCCCGGTATACCACATCGATCCAATTCACTCTATTCCTTGCCCTCCTTTCACCCTCCTGCATGTTCAGGCCCCGATCACACAAAATCTTTTTCACTCCATCTTTCCACCTCCAATTTGGTCTCCCACTTCTCCTCGTTCCCTCCACCTCCGACACATATATCCTCTTGGTCAATCTTTCCTCACTCATTCTCTCCATGTGCCCAAACCATTTCAAAACACCCTCTTCTGCTCTCTCAACCACGCTCTTTTTATTTCCACACATCTCTCTTACCCTTACATTACTTACTCGATCAAACCACCTCACACCACACATTGTCCTCAAACATCTCATTTCCAGCACATCCACCCTCCTGCGCACAACTCTATCCATAGCCCACGCCTCGCAACCATACAACATTGTTGGAACCACTGTTCCTTCAAACATACCCATTTTTGCTTTCCGAGATAATGTTCTCGACTTCCACACATTCTTCAAGGCTCCCAGGATTTTCGCCCCCTCCCCCACCCTATGATCCACTTCCGCTTCCATGGTTCCATCCACTGCCAGATCCACTCCCAGATATCTAAAACACTTTACTTCCTCCAGTTTTTCTCCATTCAAACTTACCTCCCAATTGACATATTATTATTATTATTATTATTATTATTATTATTATTATTATTATTATTATTATTATTATTATTATTATTTATCCTGACCCAGCCACCTCTATACTTCTAGCGTCACATAACGTAGTACAACTTTGATAACTTCATTATAACTTCATTATAACTTCATTATAACTTGACTGACGGTAATATAACGTAGCTGACCTTTGACATGTGAACGCGGGCAGACCATCCGTTCATCTGCGTTCAACTGAACGTAGGTCAGTTCACGCTGAGCCTTAAGCTTGTCCGAACTTACCCTGTGGTCAAGCTGGCGTGTACGTACAGCTGGACGGAGCTTAAGCAGCCTTAAGCTTATTATATACCCAGTGGGGATGGTCCAGTTCGCCACTGGAGGTATATATAGTGCTAGGTTGTGGTGTGTGGGTGGGTGTGGGGGGCTGTGGTGTGTGGGTGGGTGTGGGGTTGTGGTGTGTGGATGGGTGTGGTGTTGTGGTGTGTGGGTGGGTGTGTGGGGTTGTGGTGTGTTGATGGGTGTGGGGTTGTGGTGTGTTGATGGGTGTGGGGTTGTGGTGTGTGGATGGGTGTGGGGTTGTGGTGTGTTGATGGGTGTGGGGTTGTGGTGTGTTGATGGGTGTGGGGTTGTGGTGTGTGGATGGGTGTGGGGTTGTGGTGTGTGGATGGGTGTGGGGTTGTGGTGTGTGGGGTTGTGATGTGTGTGTGTGTGTGTGTTGTGTGTGTGTGGGGTTGTGGTGTGTGTGTGTGTGGGGTTGTGGTGTGTGTGTGTGTGGGGTTGTGGTGTGTGTGTGTGTGGGGTTGTGGTGTGTGTGTGGGGGGGGATGTGGTGTGTGGGTGTGTGTGGGGTTGTGGTGTGTGGGTGTGTGTGTGGGGTTGTGGTGTGTGGGTGGGTGTGGGGTTGTGGTGTGTGTGTGTGTGGGGTTGTGGTGTGTGGGTGTGTGTGTGGGGTTGTGGTGTGTGGGTGGGTGTGGGGTTGTGGTGTGTGTGTGTGTGGGGTTGTGGTGTGTGTGTGTGTGTGTGGGGTTGTGGTGTGTGTGTGGGGGGGATATGTGGTGTGTGGGTCTGTGTGTGGGGTTGTGGTGTGTGGGTGTGTGTGTGGGGTTGTGGTGTGTGGGTGGGTGTGGGGTTGTGGTGTGTGTGTGTGTGGGGTTGTGGTGTGTGTGTGTGTGTGTGTGGGGTTGTGGTGTGTGTGTGGGGGGGATATGTGGTGTGTGGGTCTGTGTGTGGGGTTGTGGTGTGTGGGTGTGTGTGTGGGGTTGTGGTGTGTGGGTGGGTGTGGGGTTGTGGTGAGTGTGTGGGAGGCGAGGTAGGAAGTGTGGGTCTTGCCCCCACCCCATCATTAGGTCACTACTTACCCCAGCGTTGAAATCCCCATCACTCTCCCCTGTGGTGGAGGGAAATGGGTGGAGGGAAATGGGGCTACAGTACTGTAGTGTGGCGTATCCTGTAGTGATGGGTGGGAGTACTGGGTTGTAGCTGTGTGTATCGAGGACGTGCGAAGCGAATATGTCACGAAATGTATATAGAAGTTATATAAATTCGCCTTAATTAAAGGCAGTGGTGAAACGCGCATGTATGGCTAGTGGTGAATACAGCCATTACCCCTGGGATCGAACCCGGGTTTCCCTCTAAACGGCATCCCATCCCATGGGGACCCCACACGTCTCTCCACCCACAACATAGCTAGACCGCTGGTCACAACCAGGGACTACAACCTCGTTGTGAGGGAGACACACTACAACCTGGGAGTTACTAGGGGCAGATCTGCGCAGGTCCCGGTTGTAATATGATCATGGCTCCCACATCGGGACACCCCACGTCCCACTGACCTACAACACCCCCCCCCCCCATGTTGTACTACAAACTCCTAACTCATTCTAGCCTCCATTTAGCTGTTGTATGTTGTATATTTGCTTATAACAAGTTAAGGTAATTTAAGTTAGTGTACGTAGACGGTAGAGAAATGATGAAGGGTTGTATGTAACCACGTGGTACTGTATGGGGTGGGTGTTGTAGTGGTACTGTATGGGGTGGATGTTGTAGTGTACTGTATGGGGTGGATGTTGTAGTGGTACTGTATGGGGTGGATGTTGTAGTGGTACTGTATGGGGTGGATGTTGTAGTGGTACTGTATGGGGTGGATGTTGTAGTGGTACTGTATGGGGTGGATGTTGTAGTGGTACTGTATGGGGTGGATGTTGTAGTGGTACTGTATGGGGTGGATGTTGTAGTGGTACTGTATGGGGTGGATGTTGTAGTGGTACTGTATGGGGTGGATGTTGTAGTGGTACTGTATGGGGTGGGTGTTGTAGTGGTACTGTATGGGGTGGATGTTGTAGTGATACTGTATGGGGTGGATGTTGTAGTGGTACTGTATGGGGTGGATGTTGTAGTGGTACTGTATGGGGTGGATGTTGTAGTGGTACTGTATGGGGTGGATGTTGTAGTGATACTGTATGGGGTGGGTGTTGTAGTGGTACTGTATGGGGTGGATGTTGTAGTGGTACTGTATGGGGTGGGTGTTGTAGTGGTACTGTATGGGGTGGATGTTGTAGTGGTACTGTATGGGGTGGATGTTGTAGTGGTACTGTATGGGGTGGGTGTTGTAGTGGTACTGTATGGGGTGGGTGTTGTAGTGGTACTGTATGGGGTGGGTGTTGTAGTGGTACTGTATGGGGTGGGTGTTGTAGTGGTACTGTATGGGGTGGGTGTTGTAGTGGTACTGTATGGGGTGGATGTTGTAGTGGTACTGTATGGGGTGGGTGTTGTAGTGGTACTGTATGGGGTGGATGTTGTAGTGGTACTGTATGGGGTGGGTGTTGTAGTGGTACTGTATGGGGTGGATGTTGTAGTGGTACTGTATGGGGTGGATGTTGTAGTGGTACTGTATGGGGTGGGTGTTGTAGTGGTACTGTATGGGGTGGATGTTGTAGTGGTACTGTATGGGGTGGATGTTGTAGTGGTACTGTATGGGGTGGATGTTGTAGTGGTACTGTATGGGGTGGATGTTGTAGTGGTACTGTATGGGGTGGATGTTGTAGTGGTACTGTATGGGGTGGATGTTGTAGTGGTACTGTATGGGGTGGGTGTTGTAGTGGTACTGTATGGGGTGGGTGTTGTAGTGGTACTGTATGGGGTGGATGTTGTAGTGGTACTGTATGGGGTGGGTGTTGTAGTGGTACTGTATGGGGTGGGTGTTGTAGTGGTACTGTATGGGGTGGGTGTTGTAGTGGTACTGTATGGGGTGGATGTTGTAGTGGTACTGTATGGGGTGGGTGTTGTAGTGGTACTGTATGGGGTGGGTGTTGTAGTGGTACTGTATGGGGTGGATGTTGTAGTGATACTGTATGGGGTGGATGTTGTAGTGGTACTGTATGGGGTGGGTGTTGTAGTGGTACTGTATGGGGTGGGTGTTGTAGTGGTACTGTATGAGGTGGGTGTTGTAGTGATACTGTATGGGGTGGATGTTGTAGTGGTACTGTATGGGGTGGATGTTGTAGTGATACTGTATGGGGTAGATGTTGTAGTGGTACTGTATGGGGTGGATGTTGTAGT
Source organism: Panulirus ornatus (assembly GCF_036320965.1). NCBI lineage: Eukaryota > Metazoa > Arthropoda > Malacostraca > Decapoda > Palinuridae > Panulirus > Panulirus ornatus. The sequence continues at coordinate 23,070,533 of NC_092273.1, forward strand.
GGTACTGTATGGGGTGGATGTTGTAGTGGTACTGTATGGGGTGGATGTTGTAGTGGTACTGTATGGGGTGGATGTTGTAGTGGTACTGTATGGGTGGATGTTGTAGTGGTACTGTATGGGGTGGGTGTTGTAGTGGTACTGTATGAGGTGGGTGTTGTAGTGATATTGTATGGGGTGGGTGTTGTAGTGATACTGTATGGGGTGGGTGTTGTAGTGGTACTGTATGGGGTGGATGTTGTAGTGGTACTGTATGGGGTGGGTGTTGTAGTGATACTGTATGGGGTGGGTGTTGTAGTGGTACTGTATGGGGTGGATGTTGTAGTGGTACTGTATGGGGTGGATGTTGTAGTGGTACTGTATGGGGTGGATGTTGTAGTGGTACTGTATGGGGTGGGTGTTGTAGTGGTACTGTATGGGGTGGATGTTGTAGTGGTACTGTATGGGGTGGATGTTGTAGTGGTACTGTATGGGGTAGATGTTGTAGTGGTACTGTATGGGGTGGATGTTGTAGTGATACTGTATGAGGTGGGTGTTGTAGTGATACTGTATGGGGTGGATGTTGTAGTGGTACTGTATGGGATGGGTGTTGTGGTACTGTATGGGGTGGGTGTTGTAGTGATACTGTATGGGATGGGTGTTGTGGTATTGTATGGGGGTGGGTGTTGTAGTGGTATGGGAGATGGTGGAGGACAGAGAGGTTGTAGTAGCAGCCAGACCAGTAGCTGGGTAAGGTGGTTCGCATGCCGCCCCCCCCTCCCCGGTGTCACAGCCTGCCCACTCCCCTGTCTTCCTCTCCTCCTCCTCCCCCCTTTTGTCTTCCTCCTCCTCCTCCGCCTCCCTTTGTCTTCCTCCTCGTCCTCCCGCTGGTGTTGCCATGGTCGGTCACGCACCTCCAGCGGTAGGCCTCGTGTGCGTCGTCGCCATTTGACTAGTCAGCGTTAAAGTCTCCTCCTCCTGCTCGTGCGTGCGTGCGTGCGTGCGTGCGTCCGGCCTGGGAGTTGTGGCGGGCCGGGCTAGCTGGGCGCCTGAGGGGAGGGGGTCTCACGTTACCCATTTATTAACCTTTATTTCACTGCAATTAACCGCCATTTAGCTCTATTTTCTATAACCAATCAGTTAGATGTAGTTTGTAAGTCTTATATAAAATGGTTTTAGCGGTTTGTGGACGACGATATATGGGTCATTGCGGCGAGATGTGGGAGGAGGAGAAGTGGCTAACTGGCAACTCGGGCTGCGCGCGCATTCCCGGCATTCTTGGTGAGATTAACACGACCTTTGTACTCCTGACCAACCCCCGCGTCCCAATCCCTGGACGCGCCTCACCTGCACCTCCACTAATTACCCCCTCATTCGCCTCCCTCGCCTATCTCCCCCTCGTAACGACCCTTAACCCGTTACATACGTGTGTATCGAGAGTTTACCGCCGCCAGACGGGGGTGATATGAGCGGGGTTGTGGCAAGGATGCGGAGGTGGGAAGCCAGGAGCGGAGGTGATCGGAGGACGGGCGGCAGGTCCAGGGGGAACCGCGTGGTCATCCTTGCCTGTTTATGTCGACCGACCGACCGACCAGCGGGAGCCGCTGTCCTTGTTGTTGCTGCTGTTGTTCTTGTTGTTGTTGTTTGTTAATGTGCGGTGTCACGTGTTGTCATGGGCGGTACTGTCATGTCATATATGCCAGCTGTGAGGTCAGGGAGAATCTGCCTCTCACATTCACAACTTTTCAAGACCATAATGATTATTATTTTCCTTTTAAACACGAAGAATAAATTGCCCGTTTTGTCTACGGTTGTTTACTGTTTGGGTCGTCTAAGGTTGTCTACAGTGGTTTCTTGTCTACCGTTGTCTATAGTGTTGTTTCGTGTCTACGGTTGTCTACGGTGTTTCTTGTCTACGGTTGTCTACTGTCGTTTCTTGTCTACGTTTGTCTACAGTGTTTCGTGTCTACGGTTGTCTACAGTGGTTTCTTGTCTCCCGTTGTCTATAGTGTTGTTTCGTGTCTACGGTTGTCTACGGTGTTTCTTGTCTACGGTTGTCTACTGTCGTTTCTTGTCTACGTTTGTCTACAGTGTTTCGTGTCTACGGTTGTCTACAGTGTTGTTTCGTGTCTACGGTTGTCTACAGTGTTGTTTCGTGTCTACGGTTGTCTACAGTATTGTTTCGTGTCTACGGTTGTCTACAGTGTTGTTTCGTGTCTACGGTTGGTTAGTGTTTCGTGTCTACGGTTGTCTACAGTGTTGTTTCGTGTCTACGGTTGTTTAGTGTTTCGTGTCTACGGTTGTCTACAGTGTTGTTTCGTGTCTACGGTTGTCTACAGTGTTGTTTCGTGTCTACGGTTGTCTACAGTGTTGTTTCGTGTCTACGGTTGTTTAGTGTTTCGTGTCTACGGTTGTCTACAGTGTTGTTTCGTGTCTACGGTTGTCTACAGTGTTTCGTGTCTACGGTTGTCTACAGTGTTGTTTCGTGTCTACGGTTGTCTACAGTGTTGTTTCTTGTCTACGGTTGTCTACAGTGTTGTTTCGTGTCTACGGTTGTCTACAGTGTTGTTTCGTGTCTACGGTTGTCTACAGTGTTGTTTCGTGTCTTCGGTTGTCTACAGTGTTGTTTCGTGTCTACGTTTGTCTACAGTGTTTCGTGTCTACGGTTGTCTACAGTGTTGTTTCGTGTCTACGGTTGTCTACAGTGTTGTTTCGCGTCTACGGTTGTCTACAGTGTTGTTTCGTGTTTACGGTTGTCTTCAGTGTTGTTTCGTGTCTACGGTTGTCTACAGTGTGTTTCGTGTCTACGGTTGTCTACAGTGTTGTTTCGTGTGTACGGTTGTCTACAGTGTTGTTTCGTGTCTACAGTGTTGTTTCGTGTTTACGGTTGTCTTCAGTGTTGTTTCGTGTCTACGGGTTGTCTACAGTGTTGTTTCGTGTCTACGGTTGTCTACAGTGTTGTATCGTGTCTACGGTTGTCTACAGTGTTGTTTCGTGTCTACGGTTGTCTTCAGTGTTGTTTCGTGTCTACGGTTGTCTACAGTGTTGTATCGTGTCTACGGTTGTCTACAGTGTTGTTTCGTGTCTACGGTTGTCTTCAGTGTTGTTTCGTGTCTACGGTTGTCTACAGTGTTGTATCGTGTCTACGATTGTCTACAGTGTTGTATCGTGTCTACGGTTGTCTACAGTGTTGTTTCGTGTCTACGGTTGTCTGCAGTGTTGTTTCGTGTCTACGGTTGTCTACAGTGTTGTTTCGTGTCTACGGTTGTCTGCAGTGTTGTTTCGTGTCTACGGTTGTCTGCAGTGTTGTTTCGTGTCTACGGTTGTCTGCAGTGTTGTTTCGTGTCTACGGTTGTCTGCAGTGTTGTTTCGTGTCTACGGTTGTCTGCAGTGTTGTTTCGTGTCTACGGTTGTCTACAGTGTTGTATCGTGTCTACGGTTGTCTACAGTGTTGTATCGTGTCTACGGTTGTCTACAGTGTTGTATCGTGTCTACGGTTGTCTACAGTGTTGTATCGTGTCTACGGTTGTCTGCAGTGTTGGGTCTGGTCGAGACCACGAAGAGGAGCACTTCGTGAGGTTCGTGTTCGTGTGCTTGCAGTAGCCTGGCTGGCTGGGTCGTGTCTGGCCATGTTCACACACACACACACACACACACACACACACACACCACACACACACACACACACACCACACACACACACACACACACACACACACACACACACACCACACACACCACACACACACACACACACACACACACACACACACACACACACACACACACACACACACACACACACACACACACACACCACACACACACACACACACCACACACACACACACACACACACACACACAAACACACACCGTCGTATGTGTGGGGTTGTGGCGGCGTCGTATGTGTGGGGTTGTGGCGGCGTCGTATGTGTGGGGTTGTGGCGGCGTCGTATGTGTGGGGTTGTGGCGGCGTCGTATGTGTGGGGTTGTGGCGGCGTCGTATGTGTGGGGTTGTGGCGGCGTCGTATGTGTGGGGTTGTGGCGGCGTCGTATGTGTGGGGTTGTGGCGGCGTCGTATGTGTGGGGTTGTGGCGGTGTCGTATGTGTGGGGTTGTGGCGGCGTCGTATGTGTGGGGTTGTGGCGGCGTCGTATGTGTGGGGTTGTGGCGGCGTCGTATGTGTGGGGTTGTGGCTGCGTTTCGTAATGTGTGGGGTTGTGGCGGTTGTCGTATGTGTGGGGTTGTGGCGGCGTCGTATGTGTGGGGTTGTGGCGGCGTCGTATGTGTGGGGTTGTGGCGGCGTCGTATGTGTGGGGTTGTGGCGCGTCGTATGTGTGGGGTTGGCGGGTCGTATGTGTGGGGTTGTGCGCGTCGTATGTGTGGGGTTGTGGCGGCGTCGTATGTGTGGGGTTGTGGCGGCGTCGTATGTGTGGGGTTGTGGTGGTGTCGTATGTGTGGGGTTGTGGCGGCGTCGTATGTGTGGGGTTGTGGCGGCGTCGTATGTGTGGGGTTGTGTTGTACACGCAGCGTGGTGGGGCATGAAGCAAGCAGATATATGGAGAATTCCTTGCATGATTGCGTATCCAGCCATACGCAAGGGCGTAGTGGAAGGGGTTCCCCCTTCCCCCTGCCAGACAGCGTGGTGGAAGGGGTTCCTCCTTCCCCCTGCCAGACAGCGTGGTGGAAGGGGTTCCTCCTTCCCCCTGCCAGACAGCGTGGTGGAAGGGGTTCCTCTTCCTTCTGTTCCACACACGTGGGCACTGCGGGACCTGGATCTACGATGTGTCGGGGGCACAACATAGTTTACGTGAGTAGATCATGGTTTACGGAAGTAGACCACGGTTTAGAGAGGTAGACCACAGTTTACAGGGGTAGACCACGGTTTACAGGGGTAGACCACGGTTTACAGAGTAGACCATGGTTTACGGAAGTAGACCACGGTTTAGAGAGGTAGACCACGGTTTACAGGGGTAGACCACGGTTTACAGGGGTAGACCACGGTTTACAGAGTAGACCATGGTTTACGGAAGTAGACCACGGTTTAGAGAGGTAGACCACGGTTTACAGAGTAGACCATGGTTTACGGAGGTAGACCACGGTTTAGAGAGGTAGACCACGGTTTACAGGGGTAGACCACGGTTTACAGAGGTAGAACACTGTAAACAGGGGCAGACCATTGTTTGCGGAGGAGACCACGGTAAACAGGGGTCAGACCACGGTAAACAGGGGTCAGACCACGGTAAACAGAGACAGTGTGGTCGAACACGTTTGATATATAATGGAAAAATAAACCGTGTGGCCAACCTTTCGTAACACTGACTGCAGCAACCATGTTGATTAGGACGTTATCCACACCATTTAATACCCTGATATCACCCTTATCGGGAGAGGGGGCACACCCCGAAAGCCGTTTTCTTTGCCCGACGCCACATCTACGTCACACGTCACTACAAGTTTGATTTTGGTAGGGGGGGGGGGTGAGGTGTGTGTGTGTGTGTGTGTGTGTGTGTGTGTGTGGTGTGTGTGTGTGTGTGGTGTGTGTGTGTGTGTGTGTGTGTGTGTGTGTGTGTGTGTGGTGTGTGTGTGTGTGTGGTGTGTGTGTGTGTGTGTGTGTGTGTGTGTGTGTGTGTGTGTGTGTGTGTGTGTGTGTGTGTGTGTGTGTGTGTGTGTGTGTGTGTGTGTGTGTGTGTGGTGTGTGTGTGTGTGTGTGTGTGTGTGTGTGTGTGTGTGTGTGTGTGTGTGTGTGTGTGTGTGTGTGTGTGTGTGTGTGTGTGGTGTGTGTGTGTGTGTGTGTGTGTGTGTGTGTGTGTGTGTGTGTGTGTGTGTGTGTGTGTGTGTGTGTGTGTGTGTGTGTGTGTGTGTGTGTGTGTGTGTGTGTGTGTGTGTGTGTGTGTGTGTGTGTGTGTGTGTGTGTGGTGTGTGTGTGTGTGTGTGTGTGGTGTGTGTGTGTGTGTGTGTGTGTGTGTGTGTGTGTGTGTGTGTGTGTGTGTGTGTGTGTGTGTGGTGTGTGTGTGTGTGTGTGTGTGTGTGTGTGTGTGTGTGTGTGTGTGTGTGGTGTG